>NC_133773.1:13232152-13532152 GCF_003597395.2 Chelonoidis abingdonii | reverse complement strand
AGGAGACACAGGCGCTGATTCTGTGGGTGCTTCAGGGCTGGCGCACCCATGGGAAAAAAGTTAGCAGGTGCTTAGCGGCAGCCAAGCTCCTCCTCCTGTTCCCAGTGCCTCGTGCTGGCCATGGATTAGCTATTCCACGGCATGCAGGAAGTGCTGTGAGGGAAGGGGAGAAGCAGGAATGGGGCAGAAAGAGGCGTGGCAGAGTGATGGGGTGGAACGGGGATGTCGAGCACCCCCTGGATAGAGAGGAAGTCAGTGCGGATGCAAGGAGACATACGTGCGCTAGCTCCGATTGAGCTACCGTGCTAAAAATAGCGTGTAGTCGTGGTGGCACAAGGGGCTAGCCACTGGAGTACAAATCTGTCCAAGATACTAGACCTGTACTAGAGGTGGCTAGCTCCTCCCCCTGCAGTAGCCACACTATTTTCAGCACACTCGCTCACTCTGATCGAGCACAGGCACGTCTCCTTGATCGGCAGTTTACACCTTCAGCTCAAAGTACAGACGTACTCAAACATTTTACTGAACCATCACTAGACAGCATGCTGCCAGCAACAATCCTGTATTGACAGGAGGATGAGCTAAAAATGAGAGATCGATGAACAAATACGTCTTGTATGATTATGAGACAAAGAGGAAAATCCTACGTTACACAATTTGGTCCCCACCTTTGCGTTATCATGGAGTGAGCATATCTCATGTCCGAGTAAGGACACAAACCGTTATGAATAGGGCTCCGTGTCTGTCAGAGAGGTCACTGAAGTCATGAATTCCATAACTTTCCGCAACCTCCAGGACTCCTGCAAGGGCCAGTGTGGCTGATCCCAGGGCTGTCCAAGCAGCTGCCTCCAGGGCCAGCTGCTCAGGTGGCCCCCAGGACAGCCACAGAGGGCGCTGCTGGAGCAGCCCAAGGGACAGCCACGTCAGGCACTTCTCCAGCACTCCCCAGCAGCGGTCCCTGGCCAGACAGAGCAGCCATGGTCCGGAGCTGCTGGCCCCGGGCACACCCCCCCATGCTAGCAGCAGCTCCCTGGTCCCTCCCCAGCAAGCCCCCTCCCCCAAGATTTAATCACAGGTATTTTTAGTATAACTCATGGACAGGTCACTGGCTTCAGTCGTATTTTTTACCCCTGGTTTTAAAGAGACGGATCAATCTTTTGACTCATGCGTACCCACAGTTGAAATCTGAATAAGTGTTTGCAAACCACCAAGTAAGCTCAGCTATTAGAGGAATTAGGATGTATAATTCCAGTGGGGACCAAACTCTGCACTCAGCTGCAAGAACATGTGACTCGTATAAAATCAATAGGCCAAATCCTGATGTCGTTATTATGCGTATTGGGGTAGCACCTGAAGGCCCCGACCAAGATCAGGGGCCCATTGCACTAGGCACTGTACAAACACATCAGAGGCAATCCCTGCCCTGAAGAGTTTACAAGTCAAATAGACAAGACAGCCAAACAGATGGAAGAGAAACAGATTCTATTCAGTTCTTATTCATCCCTCATTCAAACAAAACTCCACAGATGCCAATGAGAGTTTAGCTCAGATAAGGGCTGAGTAAAATACTTAGAACAGGCTTGCACCCGAGGGTAGATTTTGGACCCAAGCATCTTAAATTGGGATCTATCATGCCGTCATTAAAACCAATGCGAACAATGCCTATTGACTTCGACAAGAGTAGGATCAGAGCAGCATTGTGTGCCTAAACACTCATGGCTCAATCTTGTGATGTGCCGAGTGCCCTTGGCTTTCACTGAAGTCAATGGGAGTTCATGACATTCAGCACCCAGGAAGCCTGAACACTTATATTACAAAGTCCTTAGATAAATCTGCCAGTAAATATAATCATGGTCAAAGGTGGGTCAGATTATTTTTTGCTTGGAAGACATCTGCAGAGTAAGTAATGATATTAGCTCTGGCATTCTTTAATGTCCTCAACATGCTCTAAGGACGGCATAGGAGCATGACATTCTAAAACAAGTGACACCAATTAAAAGGAAATTAATTTGCTGTAATGAAGGCGTTCTTAGTAATACTTCAATCCTGCAGAAGGAAATGACGCGTATTTAAAATGTATATAAAACAGAGAAATCAATGTTAAAACGGCTGAGTACGGTAGAAACATGTACAAAGTAGCAAACTGGGAGGCTTATATACTTAGGAACGCAGGGACAGAGTCAGATTAGTAGAACCTTTGTGAACACCTAGTCTGACCTCCTGTTTAATACAAGTCATGCACCCAGTAATTCCTATGTCAAGTCCAGTAACTTGCGGATGTGCCATACTGGTCTCTGCAATGCGATATTCAGCCTTGGGCAGTGGGCAATGTTTAGCGCTTCAGTGTAATGAAGGAACCTCTCCTAACTAGTTATCAATGCTCTACATATGGAGAGAAATGTCCTTATTGACATCTGCGGTGAGGAGCTTACACTCTGCAGCACCACATCGGAATCCCCATATCTCAGACCCCAATCCCGTGCAGAGCACCATGAAGACAGACCTCCTGGGTCCACACAGAGCTCATTACAGAACGGGGGCTTTAGCGTTCTGAGCAGGGGAGCAGAAGGTGGAATTATTTTACGTGCTGGGACTTGAGGGTTTCGCACACTTCTAACAAAGATTTTTCATAGCACGGAGATAGGAGATCCAGCAAATGACAACAGTGATAGGCCCTAGCCACTCAGTTTAAAGCCCAGATTCAGCTCTGGATTTCAAACATCCAGTCCCTCACTGGCGATGGGAGACCCCTAGCAATCAGAATAGAACCCGCTCTCCCTCATTGTGAAAATCAAGAAACAGACTGCCCAATCTAACCTGCCCACCCCCTGAGGGACTGAATCCCCAGGCCAGAATCCACAGGCTGACCTGCCCCTACCAGAAGCACAAGCTGCAGGGCATCAGACTAGCACTGCTGCTCTGAGGAACAGCTGTTCGTGCAGAGGCTCTTCCATGAGTAGCTGGAGGAGGAAAAGCACGCTGGATTGTGAGTGGCGGGGACAGACAGCTGGACAGAATTTTTGTAGGAAAGAGGAAGAAATGCGTGGATTGTGTTGGGTTTGTCTAGGAGGGATGTTAACATCACACACATTGCGGACTGAGCTGAACATTTAGCTAAAGTTTTGGCAGCCCATCGCTGTGCTTCGGCTTTCTCAAAGCTCCCCAGAGCTCATGGAGTCTTTTGGGGAACGAATGTAGCAGATGGTAGCAACCAGTCTCTGCCCTGCTGGTGCCTCCAGGTGGTGACTGTCAGTGACAATCTCACTGGGGGCCCTTATGAAGCAGCAGCCTGTAATGGAGGCTTCTTTCCAGCTGCCTCGCAAGGCATCTTCTCCGCCATGACATCTGTAGCAATAGCTGGAAAAAGGAGAAGCCAGCAACCCCCATGTGACCTGCTAGCTTTCCTGTGAACATGTCTGAGAACCAGGTCTAAGCTGCTGTAACTAACCATGACAGTTTAACTTTAAAGACATACAGCTTTACTTAACAGGGGTGTTAAACCTCCACTGGGAGCACCTGACTAAACCAGCTCAGATGTGACCCAAGCCAGATGGCTCAGGTTTGCTTTGTTTCCTAAAAGAAGAGACACTGCAGTGAGATTCAGTAACACATACCCTCCCCCCGCCCCCGTTCCACTCAATACCATGGTAGGAGAGCAAGGATGTGGGTACAGCCAGCGACCCTGGGTAGGTTGCTGGAGTCTGCAGGGTCTTGGCATGAGACACAAAGGAGAACAGTTGACCTGGAGGAAGGCGCTGGAGGTAGAACTTGCCTGACTAGGTAAAGGACCCACGAAGGGCTCTGAAGGGGAGAAGGAGAGGCCAGTCCTGTTACCCACAGCAAGGTAATGTGCCAGCTGTAGTCTGGCGCACTAGTGCGCATCACAACTGACACTCTCCTGTGTCCCTGGCTCAGTCACCCAAGCACATTCACGCTGCAGAAGTGTGAAATGCAATAGCAGAAACACCTCTTAGAATCAAACTTTCCTAAATACAACATGTTGCAGAGAAGACGGATCAGAAGGTATGGCGCAATCGATCACACTGATGTCCGCCAGAGCTGAACAGTGCACAAAGTCCAGCAGAACAAAAGCAGCCTGGGGGAAGGCAATGAATATTGTTACTATTAATGTGACGAGGGTGACGGATGCCAGCCATTCAATAATCTAATATATTGCACTGCAATGTACAGCTGTGTTTCCTCAGCTGAAAGTCACAAGATCAACCAAAGCGTAATAATTTATACAGAGGACACACAAGAAAAAACTATGCAATGCTCCAGATTTAGACTTGCCGTTTGTACATCATGCACGGCAGAGCTTATCTTCAGCATAAAACTCTCCACACGGTGCTTGAATCTATTGCAGTGGGAGAGGTAGGATAGGGGAAAAAAAAAAAAAAAAAAGGACCCATGAGGTCAGCCATGGCACCTGGGTTAAGGGATGCAGTCGAGCTGGATTTTGTGTGAGTGAGAGAGAATGAATTTTAAAATGAACACCTTTGACATTTTTGTGCTACCCTGGTTGTCTGTTATTGCCTGGTTGTTTTGTCAAGTCTGGACAGCACCTAGCACAGTGGGGACTGGATCCTGACTGGGGTCTGTGTGCACTAGTGCTAAATTAGCAGCAATAATTCCGGGTGTAGGACTCCCATGGAGACAGGGCCGACTGCGGCTTTTCTGTCGCCCCAAGCGGCAAAAAAAACAACAAAAAAAAACAAAAAAACAAGCGGCGGCACTTCAGCGGCAGCTAAATCGCGCCGCTTCTTCTGCAGCAGGTCCTCCCTCTCTTCCTCTTCGGCGGCAGCTCAAAGAGGAAGAGAGGGACTGAGGGACCCGCTGCCGAAGACCCGAACGTGCCTCCCCTTTGATTGGCCGCCCCAAGCACCTGCTTCCTATGCTGGTGCCTGGAGACCACTGAGAGATTATTCACAAAGACAGAGGGAAAAGGCACGTTTTGAGATGGAGTCTTAGTGTTCTTAGCCAAAGCTGGGAGAAAGTATCTTGTCTGTCTGTTGACTTCAGATGAGTCCCCACCCCACCCCCAACAACAACTGCAGCCAAAAAAACACACACACCACCCCAAACCCAACAGCAACAGAAGAACAGAAGTGACAGGACTCACCCATGGGCACATACAAGGCCGGATTCTGTCTTTTAAGCCACAGACAAGCTACACTGAGAGATACCATGCTCCCTACAACACTGCAGCCAAACAGAGACTCTGGGTTAACATTGCAGCATTGTTAAAGTAGAATTTCACCCAGCTGGAAGACTGAAGACAAATTACAAAACTCAGATGAGGGGGAGAAAAAAAAAATCCAAGTTCTCTACTTTATTCTCTCTCCATCACCAACAGTGTGGGATAAACTACAGTATTATCCATACCCAGCCAGATCTGATGGAGTAATTTGAACTCTTCCGTAAGGCAAATATCTCAAGCCACATGCCTGTTTATATTAGAAAACAATATTTTTCTAATAGTTTTAAACAAATTTCATACTAGACTGACGAAGTCCTGGGTAATATACAGTGAGGAACAGCCCTGCACTGCTGGAGCGGTATGGAATGACCAAAGACCCCACTCATCCAAAGTGGGTGTAAATCTACATAACCCCATTGACTTCAATGGAGCTAAATCATTTTGAGGATTCATTACCACGAACACTTGAATTTCATGAACAATTTTTTACTTTGTGTGCACACAGGTTGGGCTGAACATTCCTAACAAGCCAGAAAGCAGCCTCTGAGTTTGGACGTGCAGGGTAAGATTTTCCGTTGGCATAAACTGCACATGGCTCCGTTCACTTCAGCAGAGTTATGATGAATGCCAGCTGGAAATCTAGCCCACTCATTTTGCATGGACAACCATTTTTGCTCGTACAACTGCTACATCTGTGCACCCAAGTCACTAAGCTGGGTCTTTAACATCTGTTTTGCATTCAAAAATATCCATTTTGGTGTGAAAAAGCTGGAAAGGGTGTGTGCAAACTATTGTACATATTACGTATGCTCTAGTACAGCAAAGGTCATGTTGTAAAATAATTAAATGTTAGAAAATTTGATAACCGAATCACAAATGAGAAAAAAACTCTTTTAAAGCACATACAGTATGCATGGTATAATCATTATGATCAGTTAGGCTCTCTCTCTAATCCGCAAAGTAGTATTTTTATATCCCTTCAGAAGTCATTCTTTTGCTCACTATCATTATGTGGTTAGGTATTGAACAACTGCAATTATTGTTATTCTTATGCCAAAGTAAATACAGCTATTTCCCCAATTACTGATATAACCAGGGATAAATTGGAGCATAGGCCTTTACTTTTCTTACTCACAACAGCGGAGATTTTTATTTAAATGGTCTAAAACTGGTGAAATGTTCAGAATGATCTTAAACTATTTCAGGCAGCATGGCTCGTATCTTCCCCGTGGTGTTTCCTCATCATGTGTGTGAGGTATGTTCCGAGACAGGCCGTGTGAAATCAGATATTTTGCCACCAATATGCAGATAAGATTTCAAAAAATAAACATTTTCCTTACTACAGATTCAGGGCCCAGTCCTAGTAGGCAACAGACACCTTCTGAGAAGTGCAAATAGGAGATGAGGGTACTCAGCATTTCACAGGATAGAGCCTGGAATTAGCTCTGAACCTGTAAGGGAGGTGGGTGTTGTATTCATTTGTAACAGCGTCTGACGTTGGCATCAGCCCTTCTCTCACCATTAACACTTGGAATAGAGACGGTACTATACAATGTGAGGTTGCCATTGTCTTTGCAAAGGCGCACAGGTCCTTAAGAAAACACACAGATGAGAGCATTCAAAAGCATCTGGAATGACTGGCCAATGCTTGGTTCACCTCACAGACTCACACATCTTCCTTCGTGCAAACAATGTAGCACTTGCAATATAATATATAATGTGACCTCTCAGGGATTCGGGGCTCTTTCACACCTGCTGCTTCACCCATTGTCTTAAATTGATCATGCAGGATTTTCTCACCAATGAAAGGCATTTGGTAACCGTGAGAGGCATGGTAGAGTACACAAGACTTGCACACATTTTAATCACCTGCTGACAGCTTGCGAGACTCCTGCCTGAGTCTAGCAAAATGAAACGATAAATCTTGCCATGCAAGAGTTCATTCAGGGAACACAAATCAGATGGAATTGTACCTACTACATGACTCAATATTCTCAGAACCAGAAAGTAGCAATCAAATACAATGGAGAGGACATAGTTGTTCATTCTTAAATAACCGGGCTGAAAAATCTCCTTTGAGCTCTTGATGTCCACCAATGGAAGTCAGGGTTCAAAAGACCTTCTGAAGACAAGGTAGCCACTTCTCCATAGAGGGAGTGGAAATTGGCACAAAATGAGGAAAAAAATTGAAATTCAGTCCCTGCCTTACATCAAAAATTTGCTTGTCCGTTGACAGCTGATAAAGTGGTACTAGCACCAGAGGAGGTTGGGGAAAGGTTACAGTTTTTTAGATATTTGCTTCCTGTACAAACACCGATATGGAGGACTAAACAGCCAGCAAGATACCAGCATCCTATTTACCAAGTCTGGTACCTTCTACCCCATTTAGGATTGCAATATTCATACCGAGAACGATCTCTAGGGCAGGGGTGGGCAAACTTTTTGGCCCAAGGGCCACTTCTGGGTATAGAAACTGTATGGCAGGCCACATACGCTCACAAAATTGGGGTTTGGTGTGGGAGGAGGGTGAGGGCTCTGGCTGGGGGTATGGGCTCCAGGGTGGGACCAGAAATGAGGCGTTCGGGGTGAGGAAGGGGGCAGAGTGCAGGTAGGAGGTGAGGGCTCTGGTTGGGGGTGCAGGTTCTGGGGTGCGTCTGGGGATGAGGGGTTTGGGGTGCAAGAGGGTGCTCTGGGATGGGACCGAGGGGTTTGGAGAGTGGGAAGGGGATCAGGACTGGGGTTGGGAGGAAGGAGGGTGGCTCAGGGCTGTAGACTCTGGGCATCACTTACCTCTAGTGGCTCCTGGAAGCAGTGGCATGCCCCCCTCCCCCTTCGGATCCTACGTGGAGGCACAGCCAGGCGGCTCTGCTGCCCCGCCTGCAGGCATCACCCCTGCAGCTCCCATTGGCTTGGGGTGGGGCAATGTGTGGAGCCCCCTGGCTGCCCCTACATGTAGGAGCCAGAGGGGGGACATGCCGCTGCTTCCGGGAGCTGTGCAGAGCGACCCCTGACCCGAGCGTCGGAGTGGGGCAAGCCCCAGACCCCACTCCCCAGCAAGAGCTTGAGGGCCAGATTAAAACGGCTGGCAGGCCATAGTTTGCCCACCCCTGCTCTAGGGTCACTTAAATGAAACATGAATTATCAAAGGGACATGTGCACTGCTACTACAGGTAGTTCATTAGCTACACAGATAAACACTTAACATAATAGCCATATGGGTCAGACCAATAGTCCATCTACCCCAGTATCTTGTCTTCTGACAGTTGCCAGTGCATCAGATGCTTCAAAGAAAATGAACAGAACAGGGCAAATCATCAAGTGATCTGTCCCCCATTGTCCAATCCCAGGATCTGACAATCAGCGGCTCAGGGACACCCAGAGCATGGGGTTGCATCCCTGCCCATCCTGGCTAACAGCCATTGATAGACCTATCCTCCAGGAACTTATCTAGTTCTTTTTTGAACCCAGTTATACTTCTGGCCTTCACAACATTCCCTGGCATTGAGTTCCACACGCTGATTGTGTGTTGTATGAAGAAGTACTTCCTGTTTGTTTTAAGCCTGCTGCCTATTCATTTAATTGGGTGATCTCCTGGTTCTTGTGTTATGTGAAGGGGTAAAGGACACCTCCTTATTCACTTTCTCCACTGTTCATCATTTTATAGATCGCTATCATACCCTCCCCGTTAGTCATCTCTTTTCCAGCCTGAACAGTCCATCTTCTTAAGCTCCCCTCATATGGAAGCTCTTTCATATCCTCAATCATTTTTGTTGCCCTCGTTAAATAAAGTGCTAGAAGTTGTGTGTGAATGGGAGAAGCGGGGGTTGTCTGAGAACTGGTTCCAATGTCATATGGAATATGGGGCCAGATTCGTAGCTGGTATAAACTAGCATAAAACGTTACTGAAGTCAGTGGAGCTGTAGCAGATTTACAGCAGCTGAGATTCTGGTCCACTGTAGGGATTCCCTTTCGCTATCTTGCAGACATTTGTTGTACAGGTTAAGATGTACAGGGTCATATTTTCAACTGGCGTCTGCAAGGAGGCTGTAAAATTTTCAGGTGCATCAATTTAACAAGCATTTGCTATTAGCCATATTTGGGAGGTGGCAACGTAAAGTAGTTAGAGAACATTGCTATGCCCAGTTTTCTAGTAACTTGCTATGTAACGGGGCAAAATGCTCAGCCTGCGTGTGACAATACTAGTTACCTCCCTCACAAAGGAGCAGGAAGCATAAAGAATAGATAAACTGCTCAGATAGTGTAACCCAGAATAGCTCCACTGAAGCCAGTAAGGCTATGCCAGTTTATATCAATTGTGGATTTCGCCCAGGATCTATAAAGTGCTTTGAGATACTTGACGGAAAGATGCTATAGAGATGGAAAATATTACTTAGATTATAAGCTCTTTGGAGCAGACATCACCTCTGTTACAGCTCTGTACAGTACCAAGCACTATGGGTACTGGTGGGACCTTTAAGTGGTACAGCAATATGAAAAACATTTGTCCACACAAATTAAATAGTTAGTTGCACACTTACTGCTCTGCATGCACAATTGCTTGTGCACACCTCCCTTCTCATGAGGTTGTGATCATACAAACACATGTATCAGCACATTATTAGAGACTTAGCAAATGTTTGTATTTGCATGCATTATACATTGTTTACGTACTGCCCTCACACTGACTCTGCTCATGAAACTGCAGTTACCAAGCCACAGAATGTTTTGAGAGAGCATAGGATTTGTCTACATGGGTGGGGTGGGGAAGCGATATGACTCAAATGTTAAGCTAAATTAACTAAAGGGGTGAAGCTATTGTGCATTAGTTAAAGAGCTTTAAACCTCATGTGAATCCTCTAATTCTGAAATAAAGTGACCTTTACTTAGCGCATCTACACAGGGGCTTAATCCACTTTAAACCAATGCCCTTTAAATTCATACCTTTAATTATTTAGCTTAATGTTCCTAAGGTTTTCAATGCAGAAATACCCACAATGATCAGTTCATCGCACAGTAACTTTGGAGCGAACCAATACAGAGTAGGTCATCTTCTCACATCATTAATGCAGTCTTCTTACTTCACTTTATCTCAGGAGAGCAAAAAGTGAGTTTCAGATCTCCATTTAAACCAGTTCCATAGACTCACTTTTCTTATTTGTACTGCAGTAGCACCTGGGAATTGTAATGACGATGGACACAGACCTGCGTGCGCAAATGAAGTGTACCTAGGTTCCCAACAAGAGAGAGGCAGTCACATTTAGCCCCACAACATGTTCTAACTTTATTAGCATTTGAAAGGTCAAACAGAGGTGCAGGATGGATTACAGGACACAGAAGAATAGTCCTCATAGGATTTCAGAATTTCTGCACAAGGCAAAACAGTCGGAGTTCTATGAGATAAATCCCCATTCCTGATATTCAGAAACATGGCCCTAAAAGAAATGAGTAAACACAGATATTTGTGCTTTTCTGATCGAGTCTTGTCTATTAGCTCAGCACTCTCCGACAGCAGGAGTGGAGTTGCAGCTTTAAATAAAAAGTGTTCAAGGCCCATTGCAACGTTTCTTCACCGCTGGCTTGCAAGGGGTATTCACAGCATGGTACACATCATCACACTCATTTGTACTGTGCTGAAGTACGATTCAGCATTTACAACTCTGCGGCAAACCCACAGAAATAAATCCCCAAGACAACAGAACGGCCTGCTATTTGTATATCTTACAGAAGATGTAGATTTTCAGAAGGTGTTAGAATGAGAAGACCTGATACTACAATTTACCAGCTTACAGCTAAGGGTCCTAAATATGATGTACTCTGCATACAAGTTGACTTGACCGTTTCATGACATGGCCTACTGGATTAGCTGTCCCAAAGCGTGCCTGCTATACATCTCAACTGTTGACCTAGAGTTCTACATGCCCCAGTGTCCTAGACCCAATTCAGTGGGAGTTTTGCTTGAGCAACGAGCGTGTGAAGACTGGGATGCTGGAGGAGAGGAGTCAGGATATGCAGTTTCAGCAACATCGACCTGGCCTCCTATGTGTCCCCTTCCTTCCATATCCTCACTGTCTCACTGGTGAAGAAAGGACTTACCAGTTGGGGGCAGGGATCTGAAGTAGGATTATAAGAAGCAGCTATCACATTGCTTGGGCCCCCAACCTTCCTGCCAGCAGGTGGAGTAGCAGCAGCACTACACACTGGGAGAAAAGGTGTCCACTTAGCTGTAGAGCATGTGGGGAAGATGTGGAATAAATTAAGCTAGGGTGACCAGACAGCAACTGTGAAAAATTGGGATGGGGGGGTGATAATTGGTACCTATATAAGACAAAGCCCCAAATATCAGGACTGTCGCTATAAAATTGGGACATCTGGTCACCCTAAATTAAACATAAGGAAAAATGGAAAAAATGAGAGAGAGAGAGAGAGAAAGCGATGTGAAGAGAATTAAGGAAAAGAAAGATGAAGAACATAAAACTTGAGACTTTGTAAGGCAAATCCTTAGACTTTCTGCTACGGGGATCTTTGTGCATGGTCAAGCCAGCAGTAGCCTGGTGGGTATATAAATACCAACGACAAGATAACTAATGATTGGCAATATTTTTGTAAAAATGTCAAGCTGGGTGACTGGATGGCTTACAGCATAAGTAATGGAACAGTGACCTTTTCATTTGAACTGGCTTTCCCCTCACATTAGAAGAGAGGGGAAGCCCCTGGTAGGGTCCTCTCTGTGAGGGCTCCCCAGACTCTGAATTTACTCGCCACCTTGGTCCAAAATAACCCATATTTGATGAATTTCTATGCATGCTCAAAATACATCCACTAGGTGGACAGAATGAGTCACTTAGATGCTGCTGCTAACGGTATTGTTTATGGTACATTAGGGTCCTGCAGATAGACACTTTTAGTATTTAAATAAGATAAAAATAAATAATTCTGGGTCACTGGTTTGAATGAGTCCAAAGGCTGGTGGTGACTAGAAGTTTGTTCTCATCTCATTGCTGTTCCATAGCCTGTGTTAAATGAACTGGTGCCCTCATCCAATTCTTAGTGGAGGCACCCTGTTTTTAAAATGGGCCGTGCAGTTAGCATTCTTGCTGATGGACCATAGATGATGGCATGGAAACTACACTGTTCTCTTGCAAACGTGGAGATGGTCTGTCTAGGTTAGAACAGAAGCAGATGCCAGAAGCTTGCCCTACCTCTGCCAGTGCCGTACCTGTTCTGTGTCTAAACAGAGGCCTTCTGTCTCCAGGCATGCAGATACTATGGTGGTAATGGCCATATAAAAAGAGGTGGTCAGAGGATGCCAATTTCATTTTGCGGCAGCGTGAAATGAAAGCAAAACCTTTCAAATGTTTTTGCAAAAAATAAAATTATGTCAAAATGTACATTTTTTGGATCAAAACCTGAGCTTTTCAGTTCAGGAAAGTACACGTGAGAGTAGAAAACTCAGATTCAAGCCTCTGCTCTGGCTGATTCAGAGCCGGTGTTTTTCAACCCAGATCACACTGAATCAGGCAGAGCAGGGATATGAAACTTTGTGTCCCCACAGGTTAATGCCCCAACCACAAGGTTACACAGAGTCAGTGTATAGGTTTCTATCCCTCTTTCCACCTCATGTTCCAAAGTTTTTGCTGAAACAGACATCTCCTCAAAATGCTTCAAACCACCTTCATTTTGTCAGAAGTGTTCAAACAAATGCTACATACAATAATTTAGATAGATAGAGTCGGGCAGTTGTAGCTTATATAACTAGTAAATTCACTTTGAGACATCTTAAGTTTTCAAACATGAAGTACTGTATGAGGAGTCTCTCACCACAAGCAGCTAATGTTAGCAAAATTATGTAAATACATTTTTGCACACAAAAAATTAAACTATGCTGCTGAGAACAGAAGGAATCCTCCCACTCATATTTTGTGAAAAGCTTTTATGCTTTCAGTTGCTTAAATCTGTTCACAGTGACTGCCTATACTATTGTCTGGTCTATAGGAAGTGTCTGTTGTGCATTAAGAACCCACTTTCACCACCACTCCTCAGGCTGAGTAGTGCCTTACTCTGCAATTAGCCCCATTGAAAGCCCAAACATCTATATCATCCTATCCTCATGAGGCCAGTTAAACAAGTTTTATGGCCCCTTCGCACTGCCATAACAAGACTGGAAATCTGGCCTATTTAGTGTTAATTTAGGTCCCAACAACAGAAGAGAACATTTGAGAAAATGCATTTGTCATAAACAGATAGTAGGAGTTAATAGAACAGAAGTACTTTATATCTCTTTTGACTGTAAAGGGTTAACAAGTTCAGTAAGCCTGGCTGTCACCTGACCAGAGGACCAATCAGGGGACAGGATACTTTCAAATCTTGAGGGAAGGAAAGTTTCTGCGTGTGCGTTAAAGGGTTGTTGTTCACTCTCTGGGGTCAGAGGGGACCAGAATGCAACACACGTTTCTCTCCGCAATACTCATCCCATACAGGCTCGTATAAGTTCTAGAATAAGGGAGTTAACTAGGTAGATTGGAGGTAGCCATATGTGTTTTCTTTAATTGCAAACGTGCATTTGGCTGGAAGGAGTCAAATTGTATTTGGCTGAAAGATTTAATGTTGTACTTGTATTAGCTTAGGCTAGGGAGGATTTCCCAGTTATGGCTGAACACCTACACAGATACCATCTTACAAATTTACAAAGATAATGTTTTACTGTTTTCTCGCTTTAATTAAAAGTTTCTTGTTAAAGAACCTGATGTTTCTTTAGCTTCTGTTGAAGACCCAGGGACGGGGTCTGAGTCACCAGAGAATTTGGTGGGAGAAAGGAGGGAAGGGGAGAGAGAGTAACTTGTCTCTGTGGTTCATTTTACTGATCTCTCTCTAGGAGAGTCCTGGGAGGGGAGAGAAAATAGTGGGAAGTGGCAGTTTCACTCGTCTGTTAAGATTCAAGGAGTGAATCACAGTGATCTTCCAAGTAACCCAGGGAGGGAAAGCCTGATGAGGCAACGTGGGGAAAGGTTTACTTCCTTTGTTAATATCCAGAGGGTAATGGTCGGGGGGACCAGACGTGTACAGCGCACGGATTCCTGGTTGGTGGCAGCGCTACAGGTTCTAAGCTGGTAATTAAGCTTAGAGGAATTCATGCTGGTACCCCATCTTTTGGACGCTAAGGTTCAGAGTGGGGAATTATATCATGACAGCATTAATTCACATTAAAGAGAAGAGAAATTTGTGTTTATTACATGCATTAGTTGAAGCATACAGCAGGATTTTAGCCGGAAAACATATGGCACGTGAGACAAACCTTACACTGTTTTTTTTAAACTGATAACAAAGGGGTGGGGCTATGCCACCAATCTGGTTTTCCAGAGGATGTACGGCAGCCTGACTGGGTCGTCATACCTCCTCTTGTAGGCAGCATGTACTTACTCACAACCTCTTTTTCTAAGCTTAAGTCAGATACAGTTCCTGCAGGCTGAACTGATTTGTATGTGGCAGCCCACAGGGAGATTAAACATTTGTTGCCAGGTTGCTACAAACTCGTTGTGACGTTGCTGTAACTTGAGAAAATGTTCCCAGCTGCTGCCATTATGTCACCAAAAGCAATTTCTGCCACTGGGCATCACTCTGACACACTTGCCTTACAGAGTTTACCATGACTGGCAGTATTTGGGCTGGAACGTATCACTCCCTTAGCAGCAATTATTAAGCTGACAACTTTAGTCGTCAGCTGCACCATTACTAGACTTCAACCAATCCTGCTACTTGATGTTAGAAGGTGAAGTAGTATTTTAATAGATACGATACGTAAAAGGATTCATCACACAGTCTATTGTAAGAGCTGTTAGCGCTCTGCCAGATTTGAACTGAACACTGAATTTGCAGTCAGCATGAATATTAGTTAAGGAATTAATATCAAAGTGATATTTTGCAAAAAAAAATAATAATAAATAATAATAATAATCTATAGCAGCCAGTTAAATATATAGCAGACTAAGTGCATTACTTCTTGTCCTGTCTTCTGTTAAGGGTTGTTATCAAGAGGACTGTTACCAGTTTTTATCTGGTCCCTCCTCAGTCTTCTTTTCTCAAGACAAAAATGTGCCCCGTTTTTTTTGACCTTTCCTCCTAGGATAGGTTTTCTAAACCTTTTATCACTTTTGTTGCTCTTCTCTACATTCTTGCCATCTTTTCTAAAGCATGGTGCCCAGAACCAGATGTCACACTCCAGCTACTTCACCAGTGCCTGGTGGAGCAGGACAATTACCCCCCACATCGGACATATGACACTCCTGTTCATACACTGTCATGTGCTGGTCCCCAGAGCGTCTTTTCTGGCCTTAAATACAAAGCACTAAACTTCAGGTCTCCTTCACCATCCCTGTGTTTGTTTTGTTGTTCCACCAGGCCTCTGCCTGTAATGCTATCTACATATATTTACAAGCTCCAACCAGGAGTGGTGGAAGTGCCCTAGAAGTTGAGGGGCGGGGGGGGGGGAGTGAGGGGTGGCACAGGCATCCAAACCATGACCCTGCCCCTTCTCCTGAAGCCCCTGCCTCATGCTACCTCTTTCCCTGATGCCCCGCCCCCTCCTTTCCATTCTCTTCCCCTTTGCATGCCCTTACACCCAATAAAAAGTGGAAGGGCCGTGCACCCTCCCACCCCCATTCTGGCACCACTGGCCCCAGCCAGCTCCCCCCACTTGCTTCTGGGAAAAGGAATAGAGCTCACAGCCTACCTTCCCTCTGCTTCTCAACTCCTGCTCCTTCCAGGGTTTGCTTCCTCTCAATTTATGTGCCCCCAGGTGCTTCCCCCTCTAATTAGCCCCTCAGCTGTAGCGCTGCTCTGTTGATTGACATTCCAGTTTGGTCTCAATTAGTCAGTACTGGTGGGGATTTGAGTGACAGGATTCTGAGCCAGCTCCTGACTCAGCACATACAGTAGAACCTAAAGGATACAAAAACACCAGAGTTACGGACTTACCAGTCAACCGGACACCCTGAAGAACCAGGTGTAATCAATCAGACAGCAGTAGAGACAAAACCCCCAAAACAAAAGCAGCAAATACTGTACTGCCCTGAGCGCTTCAGCTGTGGGGGGTGGTTTGGGGCTGCAGCTGATGGGGGGGAGAGTTGGAGGGGGCAGGGAAGCAGGTGGTCAGGGCTTCAGTCAGAGGGTGGGAATCAGGGCTTCTGACCCTCAGGAGTACCAGGGCTCAGGGCTTTAGACTCACAAGGGGTGCTGGGGCTCCAGCCCCACAGCTCAGTCCCAACTTCAGCCCCATGGTGGGGGGTGCTGGGGGTCAGGGTTTTAGCTACCATGGGGGGGGGGGGCGCTGCGGCTCAAGGTTTTAGCTACAAGGGGAGAGCCAGTTTCAGCCCCAGCACTCCCCCCATAGCTAAAGCCCTAACATGCCCCCTCCCTCCGCTGAAACCAGGAACAGAGATGTGGAGAGGCTCAAGTCCCAGTGCCCCTGAGGGGCAGAAGCTGGGAACAGGGCCCCTCACAAGGCTGAAACCAGGAGCGGAGCAGCAGGGCTCTTGTGCTTTCCCCAGGTCCAAAGCCCTGAGCCCTGGTGCCCTCATGGGGCAAAAGCCCCGCATTCCCCCGCACCCTTGTTCAGAGTTATGAACAACCACCGTTCCCGAGGTGTCCGTAACTCGGAGGTTCTACTGTCCAACCCCAATGACATGAGCCTCTGTTGCAACTGCATCCAATTGTTGACTTGTAATCAATTTGTGAGCCACCGTAACCCTCAGATCCTTTCCAGCAGTACCACTGACTAGCCAGTTATTCCCCATTCTGTAGTTGTGCATTTGCTTTTTCCTTCCTAGGCAAAGTACTTTGCATTTGTCTTCATTGAATTTCATCTAGCTGATTTCAGACCAATTCTCCAATTTGTCAAGGTTGTTTTGAATTCTAATCCTGCCCTCCAAAGTGCTTGTAACCCTTCCCACCATGGTGTCATCTGCAAATTTTATAAGCACACTCTCCATTTCATTATCCAAGTCATCAATGATAGTAACGTACCCAGGACGGACCCCTGTGATACCCCGCTAGACACAAACTCCCAGTCTGACGGTGAACCATTGATAGCTGCTCTCTGAGAACAGTTTTTCAATCAGTTGTGACACCCAACTGTAATAAGGGTGGCAGAAGACAGCCCCTGGAATACCCCAATCCTGCAAAACACAAAGGCATGTGAGTAACTTTACACGCACTGAAGTCACATAGTCAGGCATACAAATAAATCTATACAGGTGTTTGCAGGATCAGGGCCTTAGTGATGCTATATGGCCACCCTTTCTCAAACAGCTGAGCCTGAGACCAAACAACAACATTTGGCATGAATTTTCTATTTACCCTTCATCCTCCCCCTATGGGCAGGACTCCTGTTGAAGTCAATGGGAGTGGTGTGTGTGGTGCATTCGTAAGCTTGTCCCCTATATTTATGAATCTAAAAATGGAACTTCAAGCTTTTTTCTGGGCATTGTTACTATTGCCATTATGGCAGCATTTAAAATTCCCTGAGTCCATTGTGACAGGAGCCATGAAAGATACGTCAGTTCCCAAAGAGTTTACAGTGTAAGAAATTAAAATAAATTGCAAGGAGTCTTATTAAGGCATCTCACATAAGACATTTTAACTATCCCACAGCCTATTTATGATGGATTTGCTGCGAGTCCTGCTCTTCTGACACAAGGGGTATGGCACTTTCTTCATGGGCATTCTCTCATGTTTGATTTGTGGTCTAGAGAGCAAACCCAAATATAGAAAAATATACTGTAATCAGTGGTGTCCGAGTTCCACAGACCAATATGTGGTCACATCTCAGCTCCCTGAACACCAGCGATGAGATCTTCAGCTGGTGTAAAGCAGCACAGAGTTTAATGGAGTCAGGACAATGGGGGTCTCCGGGATTTCCAGCAGCAGGGGATCTGCTCCCAAATTTGTAGGAGACTCAGACAACATATGTAGTGAATGGTCCAAATCTGCTCTGCCACGTGCATAAACTCTGAGACAGATACACCCCTGATGAGGATTCATAGTGTAGAATTTGCTTTACTCTTTCAATGTAGTTTTGTCACATCACTACACAAAACATGAGTTGCTGTTCGATGGTGGAATGGACTGTAAGAAAAAGAGGCTTCGCTGATGTGCTCTGCTTAGCACTGAAGAACTCCAAGCCTCACTACCTTAATTGGCTCCAGTCCTTCCCTGCTGCAGCTGGAAGCGTGTTCAGCTGCTGTTTCAGAAGTCATGTCCCTCAATGCTTTCTTTCACTTCACTGTCAGCTCCCACCCTACGGTGGTCCATACAGGTGACAGTGGAGCAATTTCAGAGCACAGATATGCAGAGCCTGCAGTCAAGAGACTCCTGTGTGGTGCTGATCATAGTAATTAGGATGCCTGCTGGAATTCACATCTGTGTTGCCTGTTGTTTTGTCAGTGACATGGCAAAACAGAGTAGTTGAAATGTGGTTATTTTCTAGTTGT
Source organism: Chelonoidis abingdonii (assembly GCF_003597395.2). Classification (NCBI taxonomy): domain Eukaryota; kingdom Metazoa; phylum Chordata; order Testudines; family Testudinidae; genus Chelonoidis; species Chelonoidis abingdonii. The sequence continues at coordinate 13,513,468 of NC_133773.1, read as the reverse complement.
TCTACCTTGAACAGATTCAGGAAGCACTATGAGTAAGTACTCCAAGTGCAGGGGAGCGGAGTTATTCAGTCCCGAAAGCTTCATTTTAGAGGGAAAAATCCCTTGTTACATACATGCACACAAGTCTCCAGGTACTAATCGTCCTCCAGCCACCACACGGATTTGGACACTCCTGGATGAAGAAGGGGTTTCCTGATTTGATCTCTTCCTGTACATGGTCAATGTTCAGTCAATAGTAAATCCCCTCTCTGCTCTTAAGAGCAAATATAAATCTTGTTCCTCAGTTCTCCCTCTTCTGAATACACAGGGATTCTTACTTTAACTCAGATTCCTAGACAATATAATACAGTGAGGCTCGGCAGAGTTAGATTTTTATTGGTAATATTGCTAAACATTGGATTTCACCATACTCTCTCAAACCAACGAAAAAATATTTCCATCATTCATAATCAAAATGTACAGATAGGCAAAGTAAGGAAAATGCTGCTTGGGAATGTCTTAGATTTTGATTTGATAAATCTTGACATATGTTGACAGTTTGTGTTTTAACTGTTATAAAGCATAACATTTTGATTCTCAACCTCTACGGTTATTAAATAATATTGCCTGACCCGCCCCCCTTTCCCCCCCTCAATTTCCCACAGCTGTGAAAATGTTAATTGACAAAAAAGTTTTAAAAAATCCTTAAAAATAAAATCATCAAAATTGTACCCAAAAAAAATTCAAATTCTGCCATGCCTAATGGTAATCACACATGGGCCATACATCATGCAACCCTTCTGCTGGATCAGTCAAGTCAAAGTGGGGGAGGGATATAGCTCAGTGGTTTGAGCATTGGCCTGCTAAACCCAGCACTGTGAGTTCAATCTTTGAGGGGGCCCCTTAGGGATCTGGGCCAAAAATCAGTACTTGGTCCTGCTAGTGAAGGCAGGGGGCTGGACTCAATGACCTTTCAAGGTCCCTTCCAGCTCTATGAGAGAGGTATATCTCCATATATTATATTAACAAACAGCAACAGCATAAAGGAAAGTAGAAGAGACTGCAACCTTTATTAGCCTGTTGTATGCTTATCAATTAAATGAAAAGAATGACACATTTGATTGTCTACATGCCACCCAGGGTGTAAGAGGCCACAGGTTAACCAGAACACAGGTAGGTTACAGATAGTGTACACGAGGCTGTAACAAATCAGCGTGTCACTGACATGAACAACATATACAACATTTGCCAAACTTCTAGCAGGAAAATGGGGCTCTGGATAAGATCTAGAATCACATGGTTTTCTATTACACATGCTTTTTGCCTGTGTTTAAACTACCTGTCCCTAGCTGGCTTTTTAATATAGTCTGCATTTGTAAACAATAATATTCATGGGATCAAAATAACATTTTATTCTGTGCTTGAGTTTCTTCATGCTGACAGATGGAAGAGGCAGATCTGCCCAGGGGCCGCTGGAAAAATGGGTACTCCCCACTCCGTTTCTCAGGAGTGCTGGGTGGGTGGACAGGGCAAGCTCTTGTGCTCTGACCCCATTTCCCTGGCAGGAGTGCTGCAGGGGAGTGGAAGGGGTGGGAGGAGGGAAGAGAAAACTACAGGCAGAAGGGGCAGGGAAGGGCCCCCATTTGCTCTGGCCCAGGGCCCCACAAAACTCTAATCCGCCCCTGGTGAGGGACCTCTCATTTCTTTGCAAGACACGTAGTATATGATAAAATCCTGAGAATAGTAAGGTTCAGTGGCAACTGTATAGATTTTCTAAGCTTAAGAACAATAAAATGTACATTTAATATACAGAGCCAATGCTGCCATTAGATATTGGTGAAAAGTACATTTGCCTCACTTTGGTCTTGTTACTTGTGCAGGAGTGCTGGAACAATCTGCATAGTGGGGGTGCTGAGAGCCATTGAACCAAACTGTCAACCCTGTATATAATGGAAACCACTTCAAGCCAGGGAGTGTGGGAGCACCCCCTGCATTCCTAGTTCCAGCACCTATGTATTTGTGTATTGTGTTTTGAACTGCATCTCCTGTTTTATCTTGTAGACTGCATTGTACTTCCTTATACTCGTGTTCTTATACTGCGTATAGGAACAGAATTCAGAATTTGTATTTCAAAGGAGTTACATTAATGTAATACCAGAGTGATGGTTATGAATCAGGCCCTATATGTCTAATCAAACTGCTCCAGCTTTGAACAACAAATGCTTGTCACAAATGGTTTGCAAACAACCTATGGCCTAAGAATTATCTGTAGAAATAATCCATCAATTAATGAATTTGAGAATTTCTGTGGACCAAAAGAGGCAACATTGATGAAATTATTAATTCAGTCAGTCCTATTTGTATTCTTTCATATACTATATCAGCAGTAGTCAATTACTTTTAGTCAAGGCCTAGACTTCTTGGTCAAGGCATAGTCAAGTTCCAGACTCCAGAGCAAATAATATAAAAAAAAAAAACAAACAAAAAACAAACAAACAAGTTAATAAAAAGATTGTGATGTCTGTTCAAAAGCATCTGGTGGTCGGGATTTGACCTGCAGTCCGCCTATTGACTATCCCTGTACAATATCCTTGTGCACATACAGTAATGATGATGTTTTTATCACTTTTGGAAGACATCTTGACACTGATTTCATCATACGATAAAATTTGTATTTCGGCCACCTAAAAAGTTAGAAATTTCATATCTTTTTAATGATACTGACCAAGTTGCTTAAGAGTCTATTGAGGAACAAGTACAGTTTTCTAATCATGCGGCCAGATACCTATAAATCCACAGTCCCACTAAATGGTATAGGATAAAACCTGTGACATCTCAGAGAGAACTTTATTAACCAATAGCATTCATAGAAAATAGAGGTGAGAGAGAAACCTGTTATAGATCATGTCCTTTCAGGATAAAAGTTTGAGAGCCTCTCTCAGATATTAAATAGCCCCTCAGTCACAACACTCCTTCAGCATCAGATGCAGGAACCATTGACAGTGACCTCTTAGACAGCAGAATTGTTAATTCCGCTATGATTTAATTAAAAATGCTGTACATCTGAAGGCCTTCCCATTGCTGAGAAGGTCCCGTCCAAATAAGTTTCTTCCATTGTTTTCCCATGGAACCTGAGTAACCTGCCCAGACTCAACACAGGACAAATGACAGCAGCTTAGCAGTGTCCTGCGTGAGAGCATCACGCTTTTACCATGGTAAGTTACTCAGGGCTTGTCTTTTCCCATTGGTAATGTTCTTACGTGCCTTTATCCACTGGTAATGCCACACTGACCTTGGACATAGGAGATAAGTCTCTGCTTGTTTCAGTACTTTGTAATTATGACACATTAGCACACACTTTGATCTAGCATTGCACCCATCGCCTTCCCACGCTGTATTCCACTGGCATTTTCAATGGAAAGTTTGTTAATAATAATGTTTGCAAAAAATGTAACCAACAATCAGCTGCCTTTTTTTTTTTTCTCCCCCTTTTAAAGGAATCTCTCATGGTTCATCGATTTGTTTTATTTTTCATGAACACCAACTAGAATTGGATCGGCTGACCATTCCTGAAAAATGGCAGAGTCTGAAATAGTCATCATTCTTCCCTCGATACACATCTGAGACTTCCACCAGGCTCAAAAGGAGTTACGTACACATATCAATATGTCAAACTATAGACCACTTCTTGGAGACACCAGTTAGCACAGCCTCATTTTCCAAGCCACCCTTCACTTTGCTCTCTGTTCTGCCAACAACATATTTGTACCAACAGCTCTATACTTTCTGTGATGACGACTCCTGTACACAGAGAACCCCAAACAGCCAACAGATAGTAACAGCTTCTACCTAGTACTGCCCTGAGCCAGATTTGAAGTGACAACTTAGAGGTTGTATATTCCAAACTCTTGTGGACATAATCATGATTGAAAAACATCTTTGCTAGAAATGAATGAGTTGTTCACAGAGACAACCAATCTTTTTGGCCTGTCTCTTTTGCCATGAAGACAGAGTCTGATGTATGGCTACAATCAATAGGTATGTGACTGAATGAGCCTTTCAAAATAAATACCTTTATTGCTGGATATACCCACTGAAACCCACCAGTTGTTCCAAAGGGTTTTCTTCTCATCTTACTTTTGTTGTGACAGCTAAAATGAGAGAGAGTCAAAGGATGGTGCTTTTTCCTGTGTGTTCAAAAAAAGAAAAAGTCACATAGGGCTTCATTTTCAAAGGTATTTAGGTAACCTAAAATACAGAGAAACACCTTGTGGGATTTTCAGAAGTGCCTACATACCATGGAAATCTTTTTGAAAATCCCACTAGATACTTACCTGTATCTTTAGGCACCTAAATATCTTTTCCCAAATAAGGGACTCAAATTGTTCAATGTGATTTTCATCACCAACTGGTGCTCAAATATATCCATATGCTCCTTCAGACATGTTAAAGGCAGGCAGAGTATGTCTTCTCTCATGCAGCCACCTTTTCTGTTGGCATACTAGCTGGAGTGAGGCTATATTGCCACTAAATCAAGTATTGCATATTTAGTATTTTTGTGGGGAGGGAGGAAAATAGGATGTTGGGTCATAGAATATCAGGGTTGGAAGGGACCTCAGGAGATCATCTAGTCCAACCTCCTGCTCAAAGCAGGACCAATCCCCAGACAGATTATTGCCCTAAAAGGCCCCCTCAAGGATTGAGCTCACAACCCTGGGTTTAGCAGGCCAATGCTCAAACCACTGAGCTATCCCTCCCCCCAGCAAAGTCCTTGGAGGCAATTCTGAGCACAAGACAGGCATCTACCAAGGGAAAATGGGCAAAGGGGGGTCCATTAACACAGCAAAGATCACTTTCCCATTAAAAATATGCCAACATTCATGTTTTGAGAATTTAGTGATTTTTGTCAAAACAGTGATACAGTCAAAACCGTGATTAACGCTAAACTTGGGATTTAGGAAGTTATATGCAAGTTGTGAATTTTGCACAGCTTTCCACAGCAGGAGTAAGAAGTGTCCAAAACAACTCACAAGGCAGGTTGGTCTTATGGTTAAGACGCTTGGACAGGGACTTGGAGTTGGGGTCTGGTGCAGGTTCTGCCACAGACTTCCTGTGTGGCCTAGGGCAGGTCATTCAATCTCTGTGCCTCAGGTCTGAGACTATAAAATGATTATTCCCTTTGTCTTGTCTACTTACACTGTGATCTCTTCAGGGCAGGGACTGTCTCACTATGTGTACGTACAGCCCCTAGCACAATGAGCTCCTTATCTCAACTGGGGCCTCTAAGAACTACCATAATCCAAATTAATAGTGGGTTTTCTCAAAGTCTAAGGCACTGAAGAACTAGAACAACTTTTGTGCCAGTAGGAAGGTAGAATGTGATATACACTGGATGAGGGTTAGATTTTAGGAGGCTCTGCTACATTGCAGACCACGCTGGCAGCCCTGGGGAACATAAAGGTAGGTTAAGATCAGCTCTGTCTCCCCTCCCGCCAGGTCCTGCACTGAATTCAGAGAGAGCAGAAATCCTGATGCAATGTGGTTCAAGCGTGTCACCTGCTATTTGGAATCTGTCTTTTGCCTTTTGAGCTGAATATTTAAAGGTGAATTAGAAAACAGGATGGAGATCATGAAATCACTTCAAGGTCATTGCAGGGGAATGCGTACTGTGACTGTCAGTCGGTCTGTCTTTATGGGACTTATCTATTAGCGATCAATGAGGTGCCATGAACATTCCATGTATCTGTACTTCTGGCAATTAGCTGTATTCATGGTATTTGGAGGCAGGGGTCACATTAAGAGGCCAGAGGTACCTTGGACATATTAGCTGGCTTTTATTAGAAAAGTTTCTTTTCTCTGAAATGGCAGGCAGCATACACCTGCAGTTTTAAAGGATTGTTAAGGACTCATTTGTGTTTTTTAACTATGCATGCCCTCTCTCAACATAATTGCATCAATAAAAGAAGCGTGACTAAGCCAGTGAAATGTTTCGGACACTCTGCAGGTCACTAACCCGCGAAGCTAGGTGCAAGCAGAGAAAAGCAGACAGTGACATTCAGCAGTTTAATTTCCGCATGCAAACAGCTATAATTCTGTGTAAGTGCCAGCGCGGCAACTGTCACCCTCTTGGAGTGGGACATCAAAGAGATCTCTCATCTGGCTCCAAAGGTTTTAAGGTAGAACCTAAGTCCCAGATATGCCCCAGGCTCTTAAGTGGTCAGAAAAATATCTGATTCCTATTTTGACTCAGGAACAGTTTCAGAGATTTAGAAGGTATTCCTTGGTTCAGTGAGAAATGTATAGTTCTCTTGCCATTCAATCTTGAGATCTCATTCCTGGTAATCAACATTAGAAAAACAGTTTTATAAACTTGTAGAAGTATATTATTTTTCCCATTTTGGGGGAAAATGGATCTCTGTTAGGTACAATCAGTGCTATTAAAAAGTAGACATTTATTAACACTATTTAAATTTAGAGTTTGCTATTCTTTGGCTAGGGAAATAATGCAAATACCAGAGTAGAGATAATTACCATGGTGTGATAACTATCCATTTTTAATGGTGTCCAGTGTAAATGGACAGCAGGAACCATGCCATAGGCTGTGTTGAACAGAGGCCAGTAAAAATACACCATCTACTGGATGGCAACGCAAACAAACACTAGAAGGTAAGTGCACTTTTATTTTACATCATTTATGGAAAGAGAACGTTGACTTTTATCTGCCCCTGAGTAATGAACTGTTCAGATTTACTGTACACTTACATCACCTTCCCTAACTGGCTGTTTTACTTAAGTTCCTCAATGATAAAATTAAAATCACCTTGGGAAGATACTATAAAATGTAATTGTCGTCTTATGATTTGGATTTATTCAAGATGAAGGCCCCTGGGTAGTAAATTCCAAGGCCCTTGTATAATAAGGTGTTACAAAAACTGGAATAAAATTCACGAGGTATAGATTCCTCAGACATTTCTCACACACCTTAAAAGAAAGAAAATGCTCATCAAGGAAACACTGAGCTATATACTGCTTATGCAATTCCCACCACTGTCACGGAGGGTTATGCATGCAGACTGAAGGCCCTATATAACCATCAACTCTACTCCAGTACTACTTCTACAATCAGGTCTGAGGACAGCTGAACCAACCCTTCATGGCCTGGGAGAACTGGTGTTATTGGAAATACGTTTACGGCATTGATGGCAAGCAAGTTCAGTACTGCAACTAGATCAGGCCTCCTTCTGCATGTTTGATATAAGGTTCCCTCCTCACTCAACTAACTGTGTATCAATGCAGGTATCCCTCTCTCACCAATAAATGGGATTCAAAGAACAGATGGGGGTCACAATGCTGAGAGTAACCTCAAGCAGAGACTTTGGCCAATCTTCCATCTCAAAAAGCAATACATGCCCCAGCTTCAAACCCATACGCCAGCGCACAACTTCAAACAGTGACCTCATCTGCTTTTATACCAACACACCAGCTCATCTACTCTCTGTGCATTGCGACGGTTACCCTACCTTCACATTGCTGAACTCACTGTTAAGGTTTTGCATTAGAGCGAGAGTCCAATGGAACTGGGGTACATATTGCTTTTTGGTATCACTTGGAGATGAAATATGGGCCAAATTCTCTGCTTGAAGTTATTCCCGTTGTGATCCCAGGCAGTATTGCTTTTGGATGTCACAATGTTGACAGTAACTTGAAGCAGAGAATATTGCCCATCTGCCCTCTGCAACAGATACCAAGAAGCAGTACAGACGGTTGGAGCTGGAAATGAACATCTTATGCAGCGCTGGAGGTTCTTTTTGCCAGCATCACGGGCAATATGGAGGAGGAAAGGAATGCACAAATGTTCCCCCTTAATTTATGTGTGTTCTTATAAGGTTTTGAGTGGATAAGGTATCTTAGGCCACAGTCTTAACTGGCGCTATAACATATTTTGCTAACATTCATTCCCATGAGGGAAACCACATGTGCAGGGAAAGGGCATGTTTAGGCAATTTACACATAGCCAGCCAGCATCTGACAGGATTACTACCACTCCATCACTTTGCACTACTCTGTGGAGTCAATGCCTGTTGACCAGATTCAGTTAAGAACTAGGCTAAACCTGTCACAAGACAAGAGATCAAGGGTTGAGTGGGGATTTTAAATAAAATACAGAGCCTCGATCAAAGTCAGTATTTTCAATTGCAATGATTCTTTTTATTTGTTATTTGTAGGCATGAACAGTGCAGCACAGACCTATTAGACGTAATATTGGCTAGGATAGTCCATTGTTTTACAGTCTGAACTAAAGCCTACGGAAGTCAGAATTTCAATGAGCTTTGGATCAGGCCCTGAGAAACAGCAGCCCCAGGGCAAATCATGGATTATTTTACGGTTGGGGGTGGTGGTGGTGGTGGGAATTCCTTCTTTTCTTTCATTCTTGTCTTGAAGACTGTATATTCTAAATAGACAAGGACTCTCTCTTACTAAGCACATACCTGTGCCTAACTCTGTAGGGCCTTGATCTCAAATGAATCCCCTTATTACTGCAATATTTCTACTACTAATGGTTATAGATTACACGGTGCAGTCTCATTTTGAGATCTAGAGGCACCATTTGAGACTATTATGCCCATTTCTCAATTTTCATGCACTGCAACAGGAGCGGGGCTCAGCCCGTTCTCCGAACACTCCTCTGAGGTAATAAAAAAACAAAACCAAAAACAACAGGCAGCCAGTTCTGAGGCCATCTAACACATGTGACACAAAAAGAAAGGTTGTCCCCCTCCCAACACTACCTGCAATCACAACTGTGCAGTCTGCAGTCACTGGGGCCAAGTAGGTTTTTCTAATCCAGGCTATCAAACCACCACAAGGAAAATACACCTTTATCACCCATTAGCTACAGGGAGTTTGGAAATTCAGGAGGAGAAAAGCCATTTTACCCACAGACATCTTCCTAGTTTGCATTATATTTAAGGCTCTTCCTTTACTGAATGGCTCAGGACAATGCCAATGGCCTAGAATATAGATAATTTTATCTCAAGTTAGTGGCAATAACTGCCACCTGACAGCTGTTCAGTGGACATCTTCTAGAAGCACTCCAGTCCCTAGCAGACAGATATTTATTCTACAGTTCATACTTGGCTGTTTCAGCATGGAGGCCAAGAATTGACTGTACTTGAAGACCGTGATTAACTCCCCCCACCACCAATAAACCATTCTTCCAGGCCAAACACTGGTAGGTTACTGTGGGCAAGCTGCCTGTGCTGTTGCTGCATGTTCTGGACCCATTCTGTGCATTTATACAGGAGCTCAACTTCCAATACTGTCAACCTACATTTCTTGCAAGTCTGGAGAGTGCTCTTCAATTCTGCACTAAAGATAAGGAGCTGGCCTCCAATGAACTCACTAGCTTTGTGCCAGGCATGAATTTGACTCAGAGAGCCATGTGTGAAAATTCCCTGACACCTCCCAAACATGCTATACGTGGCTGCTACATTTATCCTTTCCTCAGCGTCCCCTGCACTCTGGTCTGTTCCAGGAATGCAGGAATTGCATTACTGTAACAGTGGACACTACCAGCTGCCTCAGAAAAAGATGCAAAAAAACCCCAATCAACCAAAACAAAAAACTCCATGACAGTTAAGTCAAAGGAGAAATCTCATCCTAGCTCTGTCTGTTAGTGGTTGCCTCATACCCAAAAACATGAAGAATTTTATCCCATTTTTTTAAGTCTTACTGCCATAGATTGCCCACCTCTGCAATGTCACTTGTGGTTGCTGCCTCAGTTTCCTATCTAGTTCACAGTCTCCTTCTGCTGGTAACATGCATGGGTGATTTAATTTATACCTTCTACTATATTAGGAAAACTCCACCCCCTTCAGGATAAACAGAAGTCCACCAAAATGGATACTGGTACCAACCAGCTGTTACTCACCCCTTATGGGTCACAATCCCTCTTCTGGGAGCTGTAGGGCCTTCACCCCATTGAACCTCACTCCTCGAGGTTCTTCTTCCCTCTGCTGCAGGCTCCAAACCAGGCTGCACACAGCTGAGCAGCTAAAGAGGCTAATCCCAGGTGCTTTGCTAGGAATATAATCAGCTCCCACCCAGCTGCAGAGGGGACTAGGTGAAAGGGGGCTCTCTCTGCAAAAGTACGCCCCAGGCAGCCTGCATGCTCTGTGTCAAGGCCCAGGCTCACTTCCTTCCCCGGCTTGTGCAGCCTGTCTTTAAGCCTCTTCCCAGCCCTGTCGCAGGCTTCTCTACACAGCTGTTCCTGACTGATTTCTGTAGGTCTCCCCATTAACAAGTGCAGTCCCAATTATGAGGCTCTTAGTTAGGGGAAGGGAGTTCTTGCAATTCCTGCCCTTTAGGAAGCCAAAGCCTGTTGTTTCCAAGGCTCTTCAGCACAAACTAGGCCCTTTTCCAATACTCGCATAAAAGGAGAACCACTGCAGAACCTCCTCTCTCTCTCAGTGAGAAACAGGTGACTTTTAGTTCCCTGCTCCTGCTTTTCAGCATACATTGCTGCCCAGGGTGGCGGTGGGAACTACACCTCCCAGAATTCCATTGTTCCTTGCTGAGCTGGGATCTGGCCCCTGTTTGACCTAGAGTTCCATAAAGGGCCAGCGCCTAGCAACACCCAGCTAGTGTAACTCTGCGTGTTCTCATTATGTCAAATCCTTGTTTTTAATCCTGCTAAGAGACCGGAGCCAAAGATACCTTGTGGCAATGAGGTTAATTCATTGAGTTAAAAACATGATGTTTTATTAATTTAAAATTTGCCCCCTTTTAATTTTATTAGGCATCTCCTGATCCTTAAGGGCATAGGAATGGCCATGCTGGGTCAGACCAGTGGTTCTTCTAGCCAGCATCTTGTCTTTTGACAGTGGCTGCTGCCAGATGCTTCAGAGGAAGTGACCAGAACAGGGGCAATTATCAACTGGCTGATGCACTGTTGTTCAGTCCCAGGTTCTAGCAGGCCGAGGTTTAGGGACACCTGGAGCTTGAGGTTGCATTCCTGACCCTATTGGCTTATAGCTATTGAGAGACATATCCTCCATGAACTTATCTAATTCTGTTTTGAAACCAGTTATACTTCTGGCCTTCACAACATCCCCTGTCAATGAGTTCTACAGGTTGACTCTGTGTTGTGTGAAGAAATACTTCCTTATGTTTGTTTTAAACTTGCAGCCTCTTGTGTTATGAGAGAGTAAGCAGGAGCATCCCACTTACCTTCAGTGTATCACTCATTATTTTCTCTGCCTCTATCATGTCCTTTCTTGTTTCTCACCTCTCTAAACGAAGCAGCCCCAGTCTCTCCTCCAACAGAAGTCTTCACATGGCTCTAATCATTCTGGCCTCCCATTTCTGGATCCGTTCTCTTCCTGCTATATATTTCCGGAGAAAGGATGACCATGAATGCAAGGTTCTAAATGAGGGCCCACCATTAGTTTTCATTATGGTATTCTAATAGAAATACTATTATTTTCTGCCCCATCCTGTAGACAGCCCACCTTTTTATTTGCTTTCTTGACCATTGCACATAGAGTAGAGGTCTGGCTTTAGTAGCAAAGATAGTGTAGTGGTTAGTGCACCAGACTGGGACTTGGAAGACCTAACTTCACCGTAGACTTCCTGAGAGACTTTCACTTCATCCACCCTATCTATAAAATGGGGATAATCCTTCTCTATCTCACAGGAGCATTGTGAGGATAAAATCCATTAATGATTGTTAGGACTGTGGTGATGAGGGCCATAGAAGTACCTAGAAAACTATCTTAAGTGATTTAATTTTCCTGACCCCGGTGCAGTGTTGTCCATTCACCTAGCTTGGTTAGGTCCCTTTGAAGCTGCTTCTGGTTTTTACTGGTCTTGACCAACCTGAATAATATTGTGTCTTCTGCAGATGTACCCACCTTACTGTTCTCCTCCTTTTCCAGATTACTGCCAGTCCTGCAATAGAATTTTATGGCACCCTCTTGTTAACCCACCGCTGTGATGTAAAGGGTCTTACTCTTTGTTTTCTGTTAGCCAGTTCTAATCTCCATTTCTAAATCAGCACTTTGCCTCTCATTCCATGTGTGTTTAGTTTCCTTAACAACCTTTGGAAAACTTTCTTACCTCATCCTGAGAAGTAACAGGCACAACATAAGAAACGCTTGTTTTTGTTGTTTCAGAAGGTTTCCTTGGCTTGCAGGTAGTGGCGGAGGAGAGAAACCTACATACAGTAGCCCAGGGCACTTGGTTTATTAGAACATTCTTTCAGTAATCCAGACTGACCCCAGGTGGGAACATGGTTTCAATTCTTCCCTAGAACAAGGAACCAAGCAGTATCCCAATGTGTACAGCCTTTGTTGTAAGGATGAGATTGTGACAATGGCAAGCTGACCCACCTGCTCTGATGTCTCATTTGACCCCTGGCCTCTTGGCTGCTGTGAGCTGAATATGATGGACCTGGCCACTGCTTCTCCCGTATTCTCTTTGCTGTTTTCTAAATACTTAGGGCAAGACAGAGTCTGCCCGCTTATGGACACGCTGAGGAGGATGGAGCATAAATAATAATAAATAAGAGGGCTTCCCAGCATTTGTCCCAAAAGGGAGCCTGCCCCCTTCTTGTACAGGCCAAAGTCTGAGGCCCTGTCTCCACAACTGAATAGCCTGGCACACCCAGCTAGACAGATGGAGAAGGGGGACACAGTAAGCTCCCACTGAAGTGAATTAAGTAAGGTCATGGCCTTGCACCACAACCCTGGGAAGGTCAGCAGCAAGAATCAAACTGAGACCCTACCATCCTAGGGGTCTGCAACTTGAGTGAAATGACCAGCTGTGCTACCTATTGCTGTAGGTGGATCCTCTACCTCCATCTGCAGCCCAGCCACCAGGAGAGGATGACAGAACATCATGCTAAGTCAGTTACACTTACATCACATTACTCCTGGTTTCATCCCATTGTGCCACCCTGAACAGTCCCCTCTTGTTAGAGTTCGGTCTGCTTTGGCTAATTGTCAGGATTGTGCCATCTGTGATGATGCCGGGGTGAAACGGGCACACGCTGTCCTCCTGCATATCTCCTCAGAAAGCATCCTGAGCGTTCTCACTAAGAGAACTCTCTGAATACAAGACGTATCAGGACAGTGCACAGGATCATGCTCCCGCAGATTAGACCATCCTGGAATGTTTTCACCCTTGACGCAAGTGAAATGAGTTCTTGCTGAATGCCTATCGCTTCCAAAGCTGCTTTTCAAACAACTCCTCTGGTTAAAGAGCTCCCATCTTAACCAGGAGAAGAGTTTGCCAAATAATTTAAATTCTTTTGCCTAATATAAGGGTGCGGCCGAAAACCTTTTTTTCAAATTTGTAATCAGTGGCCTTTAACATTTTTATTGCTTCTACAAATGGAGGCTGGAATAAAATGTTAGGTATGTCAGCGATGAATTATGGGATGAGAAGTCTGCCTTGAGGCATATGAATAGATACCGGAGAAGATGGAAATATGTGCAAGAGGAGTTATTGCTAGAGACCCATGCTAATTGCAGCACAGCATAGTCCTTTGGCTGCTGTTTAATACTATGGAGAGCACTGACTGAATGCTGCTATTGAGATAACTGAGAATTCATAGACCCAGACCTTACAGATGGGATCCATTTTTTAAAACAATGTAAATAACTCCTTGAAATGAAACTTTTTCTTTTTTTAAGATCAAGCTCATACAAAGAGCTATGAATCACAGCAAGGCTAAGGAGACAGGGATATAATATTGAACATGTATGTGACATTATATAAAATAATTGAGAAGAGCAAGGTACTAGTGTCTCAGCATAGTCTTATTCTGGGTCTGATACTGGCTTCCTCTGGAGCCATGGGCAAGACACTTCACCTCTGTGTATCAGGGACACCTCTTCCAGAGTGCCCCTTTATGGGGATGACACCACCCCAGGCTCAAATGTTTCCCTCTTGGCTAAGGGATTCCACAGTCCTCTTTCCAAGGCTTATGTGTGCTTCTCCCTGGTCCCTTTAAATTGCCCTCCATTGGTTCCTCGTGAGCTGGCCACAAAGTCTTTCAAGAAACAGAACTCAAGACCAGAACCTTCATAACAATAGCCCCTCCTTCAAGGCATTTGTGCTGGGGTATACAACCTTCCTCCTCAGTGTGGAGGCTAAGTAGGGTGACCAGATAGAAAGCGTGAAAAATCTGGATGGGGGTGGGGGGTAATAGGCACCTATATAAGAAAAAGCCCCAAATATTGGGACTGTCCCTATAAAATTGGGACATCTAGTCACCCTAAGGCCAACCCATCTCACCTCAGTCCTTTCTCCACTGGGCTGTCTCCCCTAGTGCCTCCTGCAGAAGCCTTCCTTCTCTTCTGGCTCAAGCTTCTCCTACATCCAAAGTTTTAACCCACTGGTCACATGATCGTTATTTATTTTTGCCCACCTCAGGAGGCAAGTTAATTGTGTCATAGATAGGGCTGAGACCACATCCCCGTAAAGGGCCAGACACTCTGTGACACCCTGCCTCAGCTTTTCCTCCTGTGAAATGGGTAGAATACGCCTCAAAAGTATCAGTTGCCAATCTTCCAATGAAATTAATAGGATTTAGCTGTCCAAACACCATTGAGGATCTGGGCCAATTAGTCTGACCTGTCTCACTGGGATGTTTTGAGTAACAGCCTTATGAAAGCTGCAATATTCCTCCTCCCCCCTCCCCCCCAATGAATATGAAGGGCAAATATAAAAGTGTAAAAGTTACACTGACCCATTCAGGAAAGACAAAACATATCACCTGACCCATATGTCCATTCAAAGTTAACTGATACAGCTTGAAATTCAAATACCCTATACTCACAATGAACTGCTGTACACAATGAACAGCCCAAAAATTACTCTCTGAAATTATTCAGTCAATAATTCTGAATAGTGAATAAATTCAAGAAAATTATGATTGTCTGCTTGTGGCTAATTTGGAGCCAAATAAATAGGGGGATGAAATTTGTCAGAATAAATTGTTCATCAGTTCTTCACTAAGTTCTGGTTGTGAGGGTTGAAAGTCAGCAGGCCCAAGCAAGCACTCCTTACTGAAGCAAAACTCCCATTAAAGCATTGCTTTTACAAGGTGGAATTCAACAGTAGAAGTTTTATGAATCACGTAAGTTCTGCTAAAGTCATATGGACTTAAGAGGTACATAGGCATCCTACCGGCTTGAATTTTCTTCTTAGGCTCAATTCTGATCCCATTGAAGCCAATAGGAATTTTGCCGCTAAATGTCCATGCAATTTGGTTATAAAAATGCAGCACATTGAGATACTTGGCTACACCCAGAGTGCTGAATATGACCCACTTATTCTAGCACTATTGTAAGTGATAGTTTGCATACCAGGACTGAAATCCTGGCCTTGTTGAAGTCAATGGAAATTTTGCCACAGATTTCAGTGGGGGCCAGGATTTCACCATCTTATATTCTGTGACCAGTGGTATTACGCTGTGACATCTTAGACACACTGCAAGCTGCACACAAGATGCTGCTTAATTTGATCTCTCTGAGTTTCTATTAATAAAACAACTTTATCTCAGATGTACAGATCACTCTTTCCCCCCTCAAGCTGATCCAGAAATAGTAAAACTATAAAATGCAGGAGCCAGGCATTTCTGGGCCTATGGTGTTAAACACATCACTGCAGGGTTAAAAAACAAGGCCCATATCAACATTGGTCAGAGATTAGTACCGTTCTCTGGAGTGAGCTGAATGAAATGTATAATGAACAAGTCTGAAAGTGCTATTACATATCATTGTAGCACTTCACTGTTAGGGGCCATATATAAATATTTTATGCTTACCTAGTTTATGTCACTTTAAGAAATAAGGGACAATGACTAAGCCCCCCCCCCCTTATTATATAAAGGAATGCAAAACTTATGTAAACAGTATCTTGATGGAATGCGCAGGTGGGGGAACACTGCAGCCATTTTTCAAATGACTTTGCTTTGATTGTTTTGCAATCCATTTGCATTTGGCTGATATTCCAGAGACCACGTTCACTGGCAGGTATATTCACAGACATAATGAATTTTAACCTGATATTGGAAAATAATGAAAGAAAATGAGTTCTGAATTCATTAGCATTAGTATTTGTGTCAGAAATGATTCTAACGAGTATGTTTATCCAAACAGAGAACACGGGTGAAATCCTGACCCTATCAAGGTTAATGGCAAAACTACCATTGATTTCAATAAGGCATGATTTCACTCTATGGACCAGATCTTCAGCTGGTATGAATTGTCAGAACACCATTGAAGATTTGTCCCCATGTATGCAATCAAAGCAGCTCTAGTTTCATCTTTTTTTTTTTGACACTTGTAAACAGCTACATATAACCAAGCTGCAAAGGAAGAGTTATTCACACAAAGATATTTGGTGAATTTCAAACAACAAATAGCACTAAAAGAATCTTGATCTGCCCATGAACAATTCACCAGCAGAAAAAGAGGCAACATTTGTCACATACGTTATTCATTAGGATGTGGTTACTCAGTTTTAATCTGAAGCATTAAAATTAGAATAAGAAAGCTGAGAGTTGGAGGTATTTCCTACAATTTCAAAAACAGCGTGCTTGAAGAAGTAGTTTCTTTTATTGTTATAAAAAGGACTTTTGCACCTAAAACAATAAGATTTGAAATATTGGTGTGGAAAGGCTGGGCCTATTGTATGTAGCACAGAAACAATGGGTTGAACTGTGCACATGCTTTAGCCACTGTGTGTTGGTAGGTATGTGGTAAGAAGGGTTAGCTCCTCACAGGCAATTGGTTTTATTTATTTGGTAATAATGGCAAGGATGTACATGCAGCAAAGAGTCCTGTGGCACCTTATAGACTAACAGACGTATTGGAGCATGGGCTTTCGTGGGTAAATACCCACTTCGTCGGATGTACATACCACTCAACCTACATGAAGACCCCAGACCAGCAACATGCTTAACCAGGTGCTGAAATTTGAGCATGTAAGAAGCCTCGCTGAAATCAATACAATTCAATAGAAGTGCCTAAAGTTAAGCATGTGCTTAAGTCAGGGCCGGCTTCAGGGTTTTTGCCGCCCCCAAGTGGCAAACCCGCCCCCCTCCCCCCAAGCTGCCGCTTCAGTCTTTGGTGGCAATTCAGCAGCTGGTCCTTCGCTCCGAGAGGGCATGAGGGACCTGCTACTGAATTGCTGCTGAAGAGCCGGATGTGCCGCCCCTCTCCATTGGCCGCCCCAAGCACTTGCTTGCTGGGCTGGTGACTGGAGCTGGCCCTGGCTTCAGTGTGTTACTGGATCAGGATCATAGGACTCAGCCCTGCAGCTGCTCTATGTACAGAGCTCCCCCTGGCCTCACTGGTATTTCAGGGCATGGAATGAGTGCAGGACTGGACCTTTAGTTTTAGCTTTTGGATTGAGTGGAACAAGTGCAAACTGGTCAGCATGATTATGCTCCATATACAGCAGCTGAGAAAAGTTGATATGAGCCACTCTCCTACACTTTGAGGAGTAGGCTGATAGCTAGAAATCCTAACACCTTGTGGTCTCTGCCAGAAGTTTTCATTTTGGTTTCCTTTTTCTTGGATTTGGATCCATCAGATTTCTGTGACCTTGAGGAACAAGGAGTCTTAATAGAAGCTTCAGAACAATTTGATCCTTCAGGGGGAGCGTCTCTGCTCTTTCATTGGCCAGATTTTGGAATTTGTATTTTTCTCTCAGGACACATAGTTCTTTGAGTTCATCTAGTCTCTAATCAATTTGTAGAATAGAGCCAATGAATTGAGCCAAATATCTCTAAGGAGTGGCTTAGAACTGCAAGATAACTAGCAGGAAAACAAGGTACTAGCTAAAAGCTGCTCATTTTGTTGAATCTGCCATATGAGCAGGCTTGTAAGAATTTAAGTTTTTAAGTGAATTTCAACAGATAATATAATAATGTTTCTTACTGGGTTTTTAAAAACATTAATTCTCTTTTGGGCATGCAGAAAAAAAATGCTTTGATACTAAGTATGCTTCCAAATTGAATCAGAAGGAGGTATGTGGTAAGAGCACTGAGTAGGGATTCGGGAAAACTTGAGGGGGAAATTTCACAAAATACCAAGACAGGCATATTAATTATGCAATAAGACATGAGCGGGTGAGTGCCGGGCTGCCAACATTATGCCTCAATGGTTGCTTTCTAATAACATTTTTATGCAGCACTTTTTATTCACATTGAGATGCATAGCCATGCCTACAAGCTATAGATGAGGGGCCCAATCCTGAGGCGCTCACTCAGTTTTTTACTCCAGTCTTACTCAGGAAAAACTTCTCTAGAGTCAAATCCTGAGACCCTTACTCAGAGCACCATTCTCCCCTGTGTGGAAAGAGGAATTGTCATGAGTCTCCACGGTGTTTCCTTCAGGGGTAGGGTTTGTCCTTCCCCCATTGGAAGAAGCTCGGGGTTCCATCCTCATGGCCACAGAACGTTAGAGTTGCACAGGCTGGGGAGGATCCATAAGAAGTAAGCACTATCTATGTAGACACCTCTTGCCAGGGGCAGCTCCAGGTCCCAGCACGCCGAGTGCGTGCTTGGGGTGGCATGCCGCAGAGGGTGCTCTGCCGGTTGCCGGGAGGGTAGCAGGCAGGCAGCCTTCGGTGGCATGCCTGCTGCGGGTCTGCTGCTCCCGCGGCTCCGGTGGACCTCCTGCGGGATGTCCACCGGAGCTGCGGGACTGGCGACCAGCAGAGTGCCCCCCATGGCATGCCGCCGTGCTTGGGGCAGTGAAATTTCTCTGTTCTGCTGCCCAGCCCTACAAAGGTCCTGATTCCAGTGGCTCCCTGATGCAGCTGTCCCCAGAACCCTGCTTTGAGAGAAGGGAGTTCTGACAGAGTGGAAGGAAAAACAAAGAGCAGAGTTATGATAGCATCAAGCTGCATGGGTTCTTCCTGTACGTTCCTCTGACACATGTGGGACTGGCCAATGTCGGACAGAATGTTGGACTAGAAGATCACTGGTCTGATTAAGTGTGATTGTTTCATCTATGCCTGAGATTTCTGAGGCAGAAGATGGCAGCCTTTAGCTAGAGCCCAGCCATACAGCACAACAGTTCAGGCTTTACAATACATTTAGAGCAGTGACCCAGCTGGAATCTGGCCAGACCCTGGGCTTCACACCTTTACCCTTACAAAAAGCTACTAAGGATACTTAACCACTATAAGCGACCGGTTTTACACCTTGTCCAAAACAATGTGCACCTGTGGGTCAAATCATCACTCAGCGGGTCTTGCCAATTTACAGCAGCTGAGGATCTGGTCCATGGCTGTCCATAAGAAGAACACGCATCTAATCAAGAGCATGATCGGGTATATATAGACATTACATCTTTTTGTAGAAAGGCATTGATGTCATGGGGAAGAAAAGCCCTTGAAACACTTAGATTAGTACTGGGATCTTTACTATGGCAGAGTGATGCTGCAACACTTTGCCCAACACTGGATAACATAGAAGAATGGCACATGCATCTTAATTTCATGCTCCAGCTCTGCAAATAATTATACCATGTCAGAGTTCAAAGACTGTGGTATTTACAACTCTGGCAAGTTATCGTTTACTGCCCGGATAAGCAGAGTCATTCATCTCAGACTTTGAACTACCTTTATGTGAAATGAGATTGCGGGAATATCATTATTTTAATAAACGATGGTGACTATTTATTTACAAATGACAAATGGAATTTTCTTTGGGTGCACGGCTGAGACGGCAAACAAACATGACTCAATGAGAACTTATTTCATCTTGTATCTCAGGTAATGCATTATTGTCAGGAAACATTGTATAGGTGCCTGAACAGTGGAGTTGTGAAATTTATAACCAGTGGCCTTCACACAAAGGACTTGCTGTACAAACAGATTCCATTTTGCAAGTACAATTTCCTGTAGTCTTAGCAGTTTGAAATCTAATACGTAATTACCAGCTAATTAGGGAGGAGCCTAAGGGATTTAGGAGTACAAGTCCCACTGACAGTCACTGAGAATCAACACCTAACTCCCCTAAGGACTGTTTAAAATCGCTCCTTGCATGTCTAACTGCTAGCACTTGCAACCAGCATTAATTTCAGGTACAATTAATTGCACCGGCCAAAACACAAGCCACTTGGAAAGATTAGGCCCAAAATGTCTTGAACGTCAAGCTTTTCTTCCCATAAACATTTTGGGGAGAAATATCATTCTAGAAAACAAATGCCCACTTGGGAACAGGGCCAGTTTATAGCACTCCGGAGCCCTAGACCATCTCCCCAAGGGGTAGTGTTTGCAGGGATCACCCACACATGCTGTCTGCTGAGCAAGAGGGGAGCCAACCACAGCTTCTCTCAAAGAAGACTGGGGCTTCCCACCTTCCTGGATTGTCACTCCCTGTGTCCAGGCAGATGAGGTTTTTCCTGGGGGCAGGGCCGGTGCAAGGATGTTTCATGCCTTAGGCGAAACTTTCACCTTGCGCCACGCCCTGCACCCCCACCCTGAGGTGCCCCCCTCCGTCCTAAGGCACCCCCTCCTTCCCCAGCTTACCCCTGCCCCGCCTCCTCCCCGAGCACGCTGTGGCGTCAATCAGCTTAGGCACCGCAAGCCTGGGAGGCGGGAGAAGTGAAGCAGCCATGGCGTGCTCGGGGAGGAGGCGGGGCAGGGGTGAGCTGGGGTGAGGAGTTGCCCTGCGTCCCCCCGCTTACTTGCTGCAGGCGGCCCTCCCGCACTCCCCTGCCCCAGCTCCCTCTGCCTAAATGCCGGTGGCGACCGGGGTGGCCGAAGATCCGGCCGCCACGGTTGCTGCCGAAGAAAATGGTGCCCCCCCCAAATCCTAGCACCCTAGGTGACCACCTAGGTCCCCTAAATGGTTGCACTAGCCCTGCCTGGGGTCAGGACTCAATCCCCACCCACCAGAGTAGAGTTGTCTGTGGATGAATATGCTGCTCAGCCACATGAACAAGGGAATTACAGACACTGGAGCATGGTCACTAGTAGGAGGGTCCCATTCCACACAGTTACTCCCTCTGAGCCATGAAGCACAGATATAACCGCTCTCAACTTCAATCGTCACCGCCCTTCCCAGTGCATTCCCCAGCATCTGGCAGACACATTAGGATGGTTTCATGTACTTTCATGCTGGGGTGGAAGAAGCTCCCTGTGTCCTCTTCATTCGTTAGCAGATCTGTGCAGGCCCAGCCATTGCCTGAGACCTGATTTACACTTAAAAGTTTCCCAGCGTAGCTATGCTGCCTTCCATGATTATGGTTAAACACGTGACTGCTCCCTTAACACCTCCCTTGCTATTTGTTTTACTCCTGGCATGGCTGTTGGTATTGTTCCCTGAACCATTCCAAGATCAGTGGCGTAGCCAGGTTTTCAGTGTAGGGGGAGCAAACAAAAAAAAGTCGCCCTCCCTTGGCTCCTCTGGCCATGACCCCCAACCGGACCCCCTCTGCTCACCTTCCGTCCTGTGCCACAGCCTGTCCCTGGCCTGCTCCCAGTGCTCGGCGCACTCCACGCGGAGCTCGCCAGCCAGGCGGCCTTAAAGGCACAGGGGCCCTTTCGCCTTCCCCCGCCCGCCACATTAGAGGGGTGAGGCAGGGAGCGCTTGGCCGCCGAGCCCTGAACCAAGGAGCCGGCCCCTTCACTCCTCCGGCTGCGTCTGCCTTCCCCTCATGGCTCCTCCAGCTGTGCTGCTGCTAGAGCCAGCCGGCAGGCGCTGCTTCCAACCAGCCTGCCGCTGCCACCCCACAACTCCGACCATGCTGCTGGTAGCACCGGCCGGCAGGCGCCACTTCCATGCCGGCCTGCTGCCCCATGGCTTCTCTGGCTGTGCTGGTGGCAGTGCCAGCCAGCAGGCACCGCTTCCGCGCCTCCCACCCTGAGGGGAAGCAGCTGCTTCCACTGAACCCTGCTAGCTACGCTTCTGTCCAAGATGCTCACCAAGGTTTAGACCTGCTGAGAAGGCCTTCTAGTCCTGCTGATGCTGTCTTCTACAAAGTATTTACATGGCTCTTTAATTAGTTTAAAATCAATTCTCTAATTCTAGCCCGTATTCCTATGCCCCTTTCAGAGTCTGCTTCTTTGGACTGAATTATGGCCCCTTTGTTCCCCATGTGAAAAGGCAATGCATATTACCACCTATGTGTCTGTTGATTTTATTTATCATATTATAAAGCAGATCCAAATTCAGTTACCTTTTGCTTAATGCAATTTTCCCATCTGTCATGCCGACTCATCTGGGTTTAATCATTAGGGCACAGAGTATAAACTTACAGTTATAGCTGTATAATTACAGGCTGAAACAGTGCAGGTCCTGGGCAAGCCCTGGGGAGATACCCTTTGAATTAAGGCTGGGTAACTTAAGGCTCGGAACTAATCTGACCCTCAGCCCAAGCACAGAAGTGAATTTGAATCAGGACATGATCGGTTTAGGTAAGTGCTCCTCTCAACCCTCCAAGAGTCCCTGGATCTTTCTGATATCCCATGAAACCCATCGTGACGTCTCAATAAACATCAAATCCTGGTCCTGTTGAAGTAAAAATAACTTTTCCTATTGATTGCAATGAGTACAGGATATGACCCATAAAGAAACACCCGCTGATAGTCCTGTTGGCATCTTCAAAATTTGTGTGCTCCTGGCAGGGGCTCCTAGACTCAGCAGATTGCTATACAGTCTGGAACACCTGGGGAAAACATAAGATTTGAGGCTTGCCAGGAACAGCCAGACCTGCTGAGATCACATGTTGGACTGACTGGATGTGAATGTCAGCCAAAGAAGTGGAGTTTGGTGGGAGCAGTGACAGAAGGGGCAGAGGGCTAGAGAGGAACGAGAAGCACTGTTATTGCTGGGAGTGGTAGGAGGCAGAAGTTACTGGGTCTAGGGCGGGAAGGGGAAATCTGTCCAGAGAACTGAAGAGGAAGGAAGGAACAAGGAAAGAATTAGGACTCAGTAGTTGGAATGGATGAGTGTGGTTGAGAGGAGAAAGGGATTGGATAGGCAATGACTTTAAAAGGTTTGGATATGTTTTATGAAACAATTGGCATCTGATGTGCTGAACCCTTCAGACCTTTAAAGCAGTGGTTCTCAAAATATGGCCACCACTTACTCATAGACTTTAGGGTCAGAAGGGACCAATATGATCATCTAGTCTGACCTCCTGCACAAAGCAGGCCACAGAATCCTACCCATCCACTTCTATAACAAACCCCTAACCTATGTCTGAGAATCCACCAGCAAGTGACCCATGCCCTACACACAATAAGAAGTAAAATGAAATGGCCACATGATGGCAACAGAACCTAAGAAATTTGTTAGTCTCTAGGGTGCCACACATATGCCTATTCTTTTTGAGGATACAGACTAACATGGCTGCTCCTCTGAAACCCAAGAGATGAGAAGCCATTTTCTTGTTCAATGAGCATTGAAGCTGAAAAGGGAGATGTTTTCTCTTTGATGTCTAGGCCCCCACCTCTAATCCACTAGACACCCCTTTCCTCCCACAGCCAGGAATAGAACCCCACAGTCATGCTAGTAGCACCCCTGACCCTGCTCCCTGTGATGAAAGAGAAGCTCTGAGACCCCTGTGCTGTCCCATCACCTCCTTGCTGAAACTGCCCTTGAAACCCAATGGGGTTTCCTTGGGCAGTTTTGACCCTNAACTTCACTCCTCTAATGGTTAGAAACCTTCGTCTAATTTCAACTTCCTAGCATCCAGTTTATACCCATTTGTTCGGGCCAGTTTGTTTACTTGCCATGTCTGCAGGTTTGGCTGATTGCGGCTCCCACTGGCGTCCAGCACGTCCTTTGGCCCACACCGCTTCCTGCAGCCCCTATTGGCCTGGAGCATGAACCATGGCCAGTGGGAGCCGCAATCGGCCAAACCTGTGGACGCAGCAGGTAAACAAACTGGCCCAGCCCGCAAGGGGCTTTTCCTGAACAAGCGGCGGCCCTAGTTTGAGAACCACTGCTTTAAAGGACCAGCTGGCACTACCTGTGTATACACAGCATTTTCACAGTGGTGCAATTTAATGGGAGTCAAACGGCAAAGAGACGTAGCCTCCATTTTCAAAAGCGGCTAGTGATTTTGGGTGACACACCTCAAAGGGGCCCAGTTTTCAGAAAGTCCTCAGCCTCCATCGTCAGAAAAATCAACCCCCTTTAAGGGCTCAGTCTGGCACTAAACACGGACGCATCCAAAAAACACTAGTCACTTTTGATAATTTAAGCCAATAAGTCACTGCTCTGCAACTGTGGAACTTAATATCCCCCCCCTTAATATTCCCCTTTCTTTCCCCTGGCTGATCACAAATTCTTTGTCCAGTCCTAGTTCCGACACTTATCTGATCCCTCCAGCTTATATTTTGAGAAGAGGTCTGTCACTTGGAACTTTATCAAAGGCTTGCTCCCTACACTGGATCATATACACAGTATGATCTGCCACAACAGCAGTATCAATCCTTTCTAACCTTATAATCAAGAAGATTAGTTTCTCGGGTCCTCCCTTCCTCCTGCCGATGATGATGCTAGCTTTTTTATTTGAGAAGATTCCTGGGCTGTAAGAATAAACAACCATTCCTCCGAGTTGGAGGCTAACATTTTTTCCCTATCACTTTTCAAGTTATGGAATTTACACAGAAAACATTGGCCCAGAGCCTCAGAGGATGCAAGTCAGCTTTGCTCAGTTGACTTCAGTAAAGCAACCTCAATTTACATCAGCTGAGGAGCTGGCTCCAGTACAGTTGTTTTTCACACGATGCCATGCTCACACACCTCTGCTCTGGGAGGCAAACAGGGCACAGGTCTGGGACTCAGGACACTGGAGTTCTATTCCTGGATTTGCCATGGGCCTGCTGTGTAACTTTGAGCAAGTCACGGTGCCTCCATGGCCCCACCTGTCAAATCAGGATAACGCTATTGATCATCTGTTGGGAAGTGCTTTGAGATCCATGGGTGAAAACTGCTGTATAAGATCTAGATATCAATTTCTGTGGGTTATTCATTCTGTTCTCCTAGTCATCTGGTAGCCTTTGGGTGTCCAATTTTGTCAAGGAAACTATGCATTTCCACAAGTAAATTAATCTATGTAATTGACTCAGATTCATAGACTTTAAGGTCAGAAGGGACCATCATGATCCCAGTCTGACCTCCTGCCCATTGTAGGCTACAGAACCTCATCCACCCACTCCTCTAATAGGCCCATAAACTCTGGCTGAGTTACTGAAGTCCTCAAATCTTGATTTAAATACTTAAAGTTACAGAGAATCCACCATTTACTCTAATTCAAATCCGCAAGTGACCCATGCCTCAGGCTGCAGAGGAAGGCAACACCCCCTCCCTGCTAGATTAGCTGCTGATCTAACCTGGGGCAAAATTACTTCCTGACCCCATATGGCGATCAGTTAGACCCTGAGCAGGTGGGTGAAACCCAGCAGCCAGACACCTGTAAAGAATTCTGTGTCATAACTCAGAGTCCTTCCTATCTAGTGTCCCGTCTCCAGCTGTTGCAGATATTTGCTGATAACAGACATGGACAGGCCGTATGCCATTGTAGGCAACCTCATTATACCATCCCCTCCACAAATTTATCAAGCTCAGTCTTGAAACAACTCAGGTTTTTTTGCTTCCTTGGAAGGCTGCTCCAGAACTTCACTCCTCTGCTGGTCAGAAACCTTTGTGTAATTTCAAGCCCAAACATGCTGATGGCCAGTTTATATCCATTTGTTCTTGTGTTCACATTGGTGCTTAACTTAAATCACTCCTCTCCTTCGTTGGTATTTATCCCTCTGATGTATATTAATAGCCAGCAATCATATCTCCCCTCAGCCTTTGTTTTGTTAGGCTAAACAAGCCGAGTTCCTCAAGTCTCCTCTCATAAGACAGATAATGATTGGATACAATATATGGTACTTCACAAACTTGGGACTTATCAGCTGTGGTGAATGCAAGTGAATTTAGAGCTTTTCATATGGCCTTTTAACCACTTACATTCTAATTCTCCCCAGTGCCCCCTGAACTGTGAAAAATCCATTACATTTGTCAGCAGTAAGTCCCAGGAAGGATCCCCCTGGTCACAATGAAAGCTGATTGCACAGAACTTGTGGAAATCCACACATATTTGTGTCATCAGCAAATCTCCTGTAAGTCGTTTAGTTGCTCAGTCACTGTAAAATACGGGGATTAGAAAGAACAGAAAGTGGAAGATTAGATGGGAAACTGCAAATGTCAAGACTAGAGTCTTGTGCATAACCCCAGTGATGCCCTGACCTCCCCTAGCCCCTCAAAGGGACTAGCAGAGACAGAACCCTCCAACTGTAATGTGTTTAAGTAAAAATTCAGTTTGCATGTCATTTGTGGCCACTGAGTACTACTTGACTAACTTTAGAAGGAGCTAAAGTCTCTCCTCCAGAAGAAGCCAGGTAAGCCAGATAGGTAAAAAATATATACCCAACTCTTAAGACAACACAAAGGATTCTTTATGTATCCAGCACCTCTAAAATATAGCATTTGATTCCACCTTGTGGAGTCATTTACGGCTCTGCACTGGGTGTGTGCTATTAGCATTTGGATAGTGGTGTACATTCATTTTTGCCCTGGTGTAAATAATGCCACAAGAGGCAACTGGGAGGAGAATCAGGCCCACAGAGCGGGTTCACTTAACAGCAAGGAATGAGAGGGCCTGGATCTTCCCAGCAGTCTGATCCATGGGCTCCCTTTCATTCCCTGCTTCATTGCCTCAGAAACAGGCAGTCAGGTGGGGAACAGAACTTCTGCTGCTGCTCCTGCTTAAAGACGCAATGCAATGCTGGCCCAAGTCTCACACTCCTTCGTTCAGGAGGCACCAGTGAGGCAGGCAGCCCTTGTGATCTGAGTGAGAACACTCGTGAAAAGAGAAGAGGGGATGGGTTTGATCTTTGGTCTAAGCTCTGTCCAACCTAAGGAGCCTTTAATCGTCCCTACAGTCATGCTTTGTATGTTGATCACTTGACAGGGTCTAAGAGCTGCGTGGCCTATGTGTATGCGGCAAACCAGTCACAGACCAGCTTTCCATAAAAAATTGAGAGCAGCATGGCAAAGGAACCAGCCTCTCTCCTAGGTAGCCACAAGCATGAGCTCAAACTCTGTTCTAAGCACCCACCTATAAGAATCTTGAGAACCGCCTCCAGCACTAGGGTTTGCGGTGCTTGCTCCAAAAGGACAATGTAATCACTCAAGCATATGTACAGAGGATGGATGGGGCAGGAACTGATAAAACATCCAAGCTGCCAGATCTGATGCGTCTGATGAAGTGGGCTGTAGCCCACGAAATCTTATGCTCAAATAAATTTGTTAGTATCTAGGGTGCCACAAGGTCTCCTGTTCTTTTTGCGGATACAGACTAACACGGCTGCTACTCTGAAATCAGATATGCACAGTACAGGAAAATGCCAGGAAGGGGACAATGTCGCAGGCTACAGTGCACATGTTATCCCATTTTGCTGCTGGTCTCCATATTGGGACCTTACCTCCAGAGCATGAAGAGAATGATTGGGAGGCCTGGCTTACCTGAACTTGTTAACACACCTGACTCCAACCTTCCCTGGGTTCATCTACCTTTAGTGTATACCCTCTGGCAAGTCAGACTTTAGCAAGCAAGACACCACAAACCCTCAAGGAGCTCTGGTTCCACCCATCCTACTGCAGCCAGGGCCAGCTCTAACTTTTTTGCCACCCCAAGCAAATAAGAAGAGCACCATCCTGACATACCCTCCCCGCTGAACCTCCCAGGCACCATGCAAGACCGCCCCCTCCGATTGCTGCACTGCGCCAAGCCCCTGCCCCCCTTCTGAGCGCTGTGCCAAGCCCCTGCACCCACAGTGCCGCCCGAAGCCCCGCCCCCAAGTGCCACACCACCTGAAGCCCCGCCCCCCAAGTGCCGCGCCGCTGAAACAAAAAAACAACCCCTCCAGCTCTGCCCCGATGAACAAAACAAAAACAAAAACAAAAACCCTGAGCTCCACCCTGCCTCAAAGTGCTGCCCCAAGCACGTACTTGGTTGGCTGGTGCCTGAAGCTGGCCCTGACTGCAGCCAATGCTCCTTCTAAAAGCTTCTCTAAAGCACGGACTCAAGGACTAATGCTTACTACAGTGTTTGGTTACTGCTATAGGCTACATGTCTATTGTGATGTAGAAGGGTGTGTCTGAGAGCAGGGGCTACATGTGGCCTATTTCTTTACTGCATTTACAAATGCAAGCTGCAGACATATTGTTGTGTTACGGGTTTTGATAAAGGGAAGTCTTCTGGATTGTGCCTAGCATTTAATGGGGTGGTAAATCCATCATAACTAACTAATTTTCCACCACACGTTTCAACCCATGAACCACACTGGCTGATGAAGTTAAGGGACATTTGATTCTGCTTGTCTTATACACAAAGACTTTTTCTTTTAGAAAAATGTTAGAGATAGACTCAAGCCACAAAATCCTGGGTCTGGACTTTGAATTGCCCCCAAAATCTGGGGTGTTTAGAATCAGGTCGTGTTTTGGGCCCTGCTTGAGAAAATATGCCCTTATATACAAATGCTGGTGAGTGCCAGCTGGGGTTGGATTAGTATTTAACTTTCTCAAAGTAAAATGCTTATCTCATTGCCAAGTGAACATAACATGCACATGGATCAGCAGTAAAGAGACAGCTCTAACAGAGGAAATCTACTACCATCTAGTGGAAGAATCAAAGATATTACAAAGCTAACAGGATGCCTCTGGGATGCGGGGCATTGTTGGCACTAATGTTTCCTTACGTGACGGCTCTTATCTAATTTTGTTTTGTTTTATTAGTTATCTCTAGGGCTGTTGATTAATCACAGTTAATGCATGAAATTAACTCAAAAAATTAATTGCATTAAAAATTAATTGTGATTAATCGCACTGTTAAACAATAAAATACCAACTGAAATGTATTAAATATTTTTGGATGTTTTTCTAATCTATTGATTTCTATTACAACTCAGAATACAGAGTGTACAGTGCTCAGTTTATATAACTATTTTTATTACAAATATTTGGAATGTAAAATGATAAAAGAAATAGTATTATTCAATTCACCTCAGACACGTACTGTAGTGCAATCTCTTTATCGTGAAAGTGTAACATAAATGTAGATTTTTTTGTTACATAACTGGACTAAAAAAATGTAAAACTTTAGAGCCTAGGCGTACACTCAGTCCTACTTCTTGTTCAGCCAGTCACTAAGACAAATAAGTTTGTTTACATTTACGGGAAGTACTGCTGCCTGCTTCTTATATACAATGTCACCTGAAAGTCAGAACAGTGGTTCGCATGGGCACTTTTGTAGCCAGTGTTGCAAGGTATTTATGTGCCACATATGCTGAACACTTGTATATCCCTTCGTGCTTCAGCCACCATTCCAGAGGACATGCTTCCATGTTGATGATGCACGTTAATTAAATTTGTGAACTCTTTGGAGGAGAAATGTATATCTCCTGTTCTGTTTTACCCACATGCTGCCATATATTTCATGTCATAGCAGTCTCAGATGATGAACCAGCACGTTCATTTTAAGAACACTTTCACAGCAGATTTGACAAAACGCAAAGAAGGTACCAGTGTGAGATTTCTAAAAATAGCCATAGCACTCAACCCAAGGATTAAGAAGTTGAAGTGCCGTCCAAAATCTGAAAGGGACAAGGTGCAGCACATGCTTTCAGAGGTCTTAAAAGAGCAACACTCTGATATGGAAATTACAGAACCTGAATAACGAAAAACGTAAATCAACCTTCTGCTGGTGGCGTCTGACTCAGGTGATGAACATAAACATGGGTCAGTCCGCACTGCTTGGATTCATTATTGAACAGAACCTCACAGCATGGTGCAATGCTCTGGAAGGTGTGAGCAATGAAGGACATATGAATCTTTGGGCATCTGGCATGTAAATAATCTTGTTAACCCAGGGTCATACAACAGATAGCTAAGTTAATGTTCTTTGACCTGTAAAAAGGGAAACAAAGAACCAAACACTGACCAGAGGAACCAACACGAAAACTGGTATTTTCAAAGCTGCAGGAGGGAATGTTTGGTCTTTGTCTGTTGTCTGTCTCCGGGCTATGAGAGGTTTCTTCTATCTCAGCCTCTAATCTCATTTCCAAAAGTTGTGAGTACAAAGGTGGCAAAACAAATAGGCTTTATATGTTTTTTGTATGTAACATGCGGTTAGTTTGCGGATTTTAAATTGTATCTCTTTTTGAATACAGGCTGTTTTCATCTCTCTTTTAAGCATTGATCCTGTATTTAATTCGCAGCCTTGATACAGAGAATATGTGATGTCTCTTCTTTCTTTTTTTTTATATAACAGCCTTTCTTTTTAAAACTGTTTAAGTTTTCTCTGGTTAAGGCTAGGAGAAGGAAGGGGGAATCTCTTTGTGTTAGCTGTACAGTTGCGAATTCTAGCTAGCCTTTCAGGGGAAAGGAAATTGCCGTTTGTTTTGCAGTCAAGAGTTACAGTACAGTAATCGCCAGATAACCCAGGGAGGGAGTGGAAGAGATAAGAAGGAGACAAGGGGAGGGTTACTTCCTTGTTGGTAAAGACTCAGCTTCTGAGTCTTGGGGTCTCCCAGGAAGGGTTTTCGGGAGAACAAGAGAGCGAGCCATAGTCCGGAGTCACTGGCTGGTGGCAGCTGAGATCAAATCCTAAGCTGTAATGTAAGCTGAAGGTTATCGCTAGCTCTCGTTTATGAATCGCTAAGGTTCAGCTGAGTAGGAAGCTACGAAACGCCAGTTTCAAACAGGCCATACGAACGCCTGTTGCATTCAGGTGACAGCCAGTAACAAGAAGCGGCAGCATTACTTCTGCAAATTGGTAACAAACTTTCTGGTCGAGCGATGGCTGAAGTAGGACTGATGAATCCGGTATGCTCTAAAGTTTTACTCTCTGTTTTATTGGAATGCCGGTCTTTTTTGTAACAACATAATCTACATTTTGTAGTTAATTTTCCTATAAAGAACTGTAACTAACATGGACAAAGTCCATCTGTGCCTTGGTGGGTCCTCATGCGCTTATGGCGATTTGCTCGCCTCAGAGATTCACACAGCCTCAGTTTGGCCACTTTGCTAGTGGCCTCAAAACTGCCAAATCCACGCAGCATACCTCACACTGCCCAGCATGGGGGACATGATACAATCCCCACAGTCCTGTGTCCCACCTAGTGGTCGGGCACAGCCAGATCCCTTCTAATTTTAGAACCTTCCTTCTGAATGTTTCTCACAGACCTGGCAACACTCCTGTGCTGATCAGAGTATGGAGGGAGGGGGAACCCGGCTCAAGCCCTAAACTGGTTCCACCCAGGGCCCTGTGGATAGCAGCTGTCTACAATGTTCCCTGTATCAGCTGCATGACAGCTACAACTCCCTGGGCTACTTCCCCATGGCCTCCTCCAAACACCTTCTTTATCCTCAGTGCAGGATCTTCCTCCTGAAGTCTGAGCACACTTGAACTCTTCACTCCTCCAACAACACACCTTCTCACTCCCTGCTCCTTGCACGCCCCCCTTACTAACTGATGGGAGATCCTTTTTAAACCAGGTGTCCTGATTAGCCTGCCTGCCATAATTGATTCTAGAAAGTTCTTAATTGGCTCCAGGTGTCTTGATTAGCTTGCCTATCTTAATTGGTTCTAGCAGGTTCCTGATTGCTCTAGGGCAGCACCCTGCTGTGGTCACTCAGGGAACAGAAAACTGTTCATCCAGTGGCCAGTATATTTGCCTTCTATCAGACACTTGTACCCCACTGGTCTGGATCTGTCACATACAGTACTTGTATTAGGTGAATTGAAATATACCATTTCTTTAGTTTTTTACAGTGCAAATATTTGTAATAAAAATAAATACAAAGTGAGCACTGTACACTTTGTATTCTGTGTTGTAATTGAAATAATATATTTGAAAATGTAGAAAAACATCCCAAAAGACTTAAATAAATGGTATTCTATTATTGTTTGTATGCATGATTAATCGCGCAATTAACTGTGATTAAGTTTTTTAATCTCTTGACAGTCCTAGTTATCTCAGATGGAGTTTCCTTATCTAGTGGTTGTACTGATAGTGGAGCAGTTGCCTAGTGGGGGAGAGCATGGGAAAGGCAAACCTGAGCTCTTCAGGTTGTCATAAAGGCCAGCTACATCCCTTGCATGGGAAATAAATCATTTTTAGAAAGATAGCTAGATCACTCACGTACCCTCTAGTAACCAGCCTGTCCTTTGTGTCAAGGTCAGTTGTGGGCATGGAATCCATTGCGGAATGTAAAGTGCCTTTTCATTCCCCTGCAGAATGGAAATGAGCTAACAGAACAGACACTGATTGGTAATGGTGGTGCTTTTCAAATTAACTGGCAGGTTTGGAAAGGGACAGCTCATTTTACAAAGCCTCCAGGCGATATGAAAGGGGGTGGGTAGAAGCTGAACAGGGACTCATTGGAAAGGCTTCTGTTAACCCTAAAAACTGATTATATTGGGAGGGGCTGCTGAGCAGGTCATTTAGCAGATTACTGCCTTTGCAGTCTCCTGGACCACTGCTTTCTTCTGTGGGGTTAATGTGCTGTGGCTCTCACGATAGCCCTGCATTCTCAAACTTAAAAAAAATAAACCACTCTTAATTTTAAATGTAAGCAGGACACGGCGGGATCATGGGACTTTGCCTGACAATTTCTTGGCTTTTGCTATGCTATTCCTAGTGAGAGAGACACTGCACAGGACCAGCAGAGACTGTGGGGTTAAAGAACGGGCCAAGCAAGTGTTTAAACATGTTTGTAACTTTAAGCACTCAGAGTGCCTGCTTTGAAGTCAGTGCTAAGTTAAGTCCATTGCTAGGGTCCATTCTTCATGCGTCTCTGTGTTCTCACAAGTTTCTCTGTCACTCTCATATCTTGCCTGGTTTTTCCTGTCTCAGTATAAAACCAAGCCATGTTTTGCCATTGGAATGGGCACTCATGCTACTTCAGAATTTCCGTGATATGTCCTCTTTCAGGGCTGATGGGTAGGCACTTCTGTAAAGTCAGTGCTTTTGGATAAAGGGGAAACATTATGGTCAGTTTTTCCAAGCTTTGGTGGGCACCTAAAAACGTGGCTTGATTTTTGAGGTGCAGCCCACCCACAGTGGCCAGAGCAGTCAGTGAAGCTTCCCTGATTTACAGCAGCTGATGATCCGGTGTCATGTTTATGCCAACGTATCTTATTATCTTGCGATAATGTTCTGGGGAGGGGCACCGTGAGCACATCATCTCCCTTTCCATTAATAAAAGCCCTTCTCAGGGCTATATGATGGGAGCAATCTGATGACTATGGAGTCAGCCGCACCCCCTAGTGTTAGCCATTTTAGGGCTAACAAAAGCCCCTCCCAGGGAGTCGTGCTCAGGACCATTGAAGAGCTGTGGCTGTTCATGCCAGCAGAGAGAAATGCACAGCATCAGCCAAGCAGCTGGAAAGGAACCAATCAAAGGTTAAAATACACCACAGACCCTTATGGCTCACTGTTGGAGGCATGGCCGTCCCTCCCCGTCAGTCTTGGAGGGAGGCCACAACTCCTTTCTGTCTTGTTCCTAAGAAGGCAGTCTGGAAAAGTGGGAAATTAGTTGTCTCTGGTGCCCAGGCCCTCTGAGCGGGGCTGGGCCCCAGTCAGGCTCTGGGGCTCAAGCCCTCAGGCCAGGGAGGAGTCCCAAACAGTCTAGGGCTCTGGCTCTCAGACACAATGGAGCAGTGAATTGTCTGGGAGCCAAGTTCTCAGTCAGGATGGGGCACCAAACAGCCTGTGGGGGCTCAGGCAAGGCAGAGTCCTAAACAGTCTATGGGGGCCCAGACCCTTAGGCAGGGCGAAGCACCACACAGCCTAAGGCTCCAGCCTGCAGGCAGGGCAGAGCAGTACAGGGTCTAGCGCCCTATCTTTGGTGGATGGTAGATTAACACTGGCCTAAGGTGGCCTCCTGGTACAGTTGAGCAACAGCTACAACTCCCTGGGCTACTTCCCCATGGCCTCCTCCTAACACCTTCTTTGTCCTCACCACCGGACCTTCCTCCCGATGTCTGATAACACTTGTACTTCTCAGTCCTCCAGCAGTATGACTACCCACTCTCAGCTTCTTGCACACCTCTTGCTCCCAGTTCCTCACACACTCTTCCTCTCCTCTGGCTCCCTGACTTCCCTTAGCCTGACTGGAGTGAGTCCTTTTATAGCATCAGAGGGGCCTTAATTAGAATCAGGTGCTTAACAGCCTCACCTGACTCTTAGCAGGTTAATTGGAGTCAGCTGTTCTCATTAGCCTGGAGCAGCCCCTGCTCTGGTCACTCAGGGAACAGAAAACTGCTTATCCAGTGGCCAGTAGATCTCCCTTCTACTACTCTGCTGTTCCCAACCTGCCTGGGTCTATCACAACACACACTCCTTCACCCTGAACAGTTTGATTGGTCTTTTGAGACTTCGGCCCTAAGTTTGCTTTAATGGATGAGCAAATGCTTAAGTGATTACCTATGGACACAGGTAGGCAAACTCGAGAAGTCTGGGCTGGTGCTCTGCTGTTGTCCACACAATTTGGCAGCCTAACACCTACATTTAAGTCCATTCTCTGCAGATAGGCTTGTGGCTAGTTGTAGCTGAATGATCTGTGGTGAGTAAAATACCCAATGAATTAGTCCTTTGTCCATGAGCAGTTTGTGATTTGTTTTAAATGGTTTGTTTATTTGCCATTATCTGACAAATCGTTTGTGCAAAAGAAGTTCAGCAACCAGAAGTTCCCTGTTACAAATCTCAGTGCCACCAAGTTCCACCTCACAGTGCAGCCTCAGTTTCCCCTTGTTTTTTGTGACTCCACTCAGCCACAAATGCCTTCCAGACTGCTTCAACGACTTAGTCCCATGCCTTCCTGGGTACCAGTGTCCACAGGCCTCCCGCTCAGGCCTATCAGTACTTCTTCCTCCCTATCAATACTTCTCCCTCACCCCCAATCAGGACACACCACATTCCTTCTTCCTCTGCACTCAAGGGGTCCTCTATAACCTCTCATTAGGGTCTGTGAATAGTCCTCTTTGTTCCCCTCCAGAAGTCCACAATAGTCCTGCGCAAACCTGGGCCCTCTCAATTGGCCGCTGGACCTGGGCTAACTCAGACTCCTTTCCCACACCCTTACCAAGAGAGACCTGACAGCTGCATATGCTTTCCCTTAGTTCTTCAGCAGAAGAGTCTCTGCTGTCCCCTGGGTCATTTCCTCAGGCAGCCCAGTAGAAAGGGCTCTAGCTCTCAGGAAAGAGTTGTCAGTCCACACTCCTTCGCTCACCCTCTTTCTTTCTTCCTCTGCAGTCCAACACCCTGTTCAGCTGTGGTGGGGTGGGGCTGACCAGCCACATACCCCTGGGGCCTTAAAAGGGGCAGGCTGCCCTGTTCCATTCCCATCTGCCATGGTCAATCCACTGCTTTATGGCTGCTTTGCAATGGTGGGACAGCACAAAACAGGTCACGTCCAGCTAGGGATCAGTTTCAGAAAGTCTAATGGGAGCTCAGTACCGTACAGCTCCTTGACCGGCACTGTTTGCTGTAGCAATTAATAAGTACATATTTCATAGTACAGACTGAGCTTCTTTCCTGACACTGATTTGTTTGGTACATGTCAACACATATTTAAGCGTCTTTGCACTGAGCTGATTGCCCTTGTTCGAGACAATTGTACAAATGAAAAAATGTCTTTAAAGCTTTACTATCAACCTCCCACCCTGCTGATAATCTTCCAGCCAAACACCCTGATGTGGAGAAATAGACTGTAGTTGTGCTCTGTAATGGGAATTAGCTCTGTCCATCAGGAGAGCTGTCATAAACAGATAGTTAAGGGTTAATGTCTCTTTTACCTGTAAAGGGTTAACAAGCTCAGTGAACCTGGCTGACACCTGACCAGAGGACCACTCAGGGGACAAGATACTTTCAAATCTTGGTGGAGGAAAGTCTTTGTTTGTGCTTTTTGGGTTGTTCTTTGTTCTCTCCTGGGATTAAGAGGAGCCAGACATGCAACCAGGTTTCTCCAATCTTTCTGAAACAGTCTCTCATGTTCTAATTAGTAAATACTAGATATAAAGACTAATTCGCTGTCTATTTGTTTTCTTGATTTGCAAATGTGTATTTTTCTGGAAGGATATTTTATCTCTGTTTGCTGTAACTTATACTTAGGCTGGGGAGAGGGAGTCCCTCTGGTTTATGTAAAGCTGAGACCCTGTAAACATTTTTCCATCTTGATTTTACAGAGATAATTTTTATTTTTTCTTTCTTTAATTAAAAGCTTTTCTTTTTAAGAACCTGATTGATTTTTTTTATTCTTGTGTAAGACCCAAGGGGAGTGGGTCTGAACTCACCAGGGAAAGTCTGGGAGGGGGAAGGGGGAGGAAAAGGGTAATTCCTCTCTGTTTTAGGATCCAAGGAGTTTGGATCAGCGTACCTCTCAGGGAAAGTCTGGGATGGGGAGAGAAGGGGGGAAAAGGTTAGTTCCTCTCTGTTTTACGATCCAAGGAGTTTGGATCAGTGCATATCTCAGGGTTTCCCAGGGAAGGTTTTTGGGGGACAGAAAGTGTACCAAACACTATATTTTGGTTGGTGGCAGCGTTATCAGATCTAAGCTAGGAATTAAGTTTAGAGGAGTACATGCAGGTCCCCACTTTCTGGACGCTAAAGTTCAAAGTGGGAATCAGACCTTGACAAGAGCGCTTTCCTCTTGAATGTCTCACTGCTTCTCCACTGTCTCTGCTGTCTGTACCCCAACTCTGTTGTCTCCCCACTTCCAGGAGAACTGGCAGTCCTTCGCCCAGCCTTTCGCCACAGCGCGAGCTGCAGTCCCTAGTCCAGCCCCTTGCTCGGGGGCAAACTGCAGTCATCCAGCTGGCTACTTCCTTCAGCGGCCAATGGGGCAAAGGAGAGGAGGGACCCCAACCCAGGGACCTTGTAGCTGTCAGCCGCTCACTGCCTCTCTTTTCCCTGTGCTGCTACCTACTTACTTTGGGCCACTTCCCCATAGCTCCAGCGCTACTCAGCCCTTGTATTAAGGCCAAGTCTGGGAGCCAGCCAGGCTGGAGCTCTGCTTGCTCCCCTGACCCTGCCCAGCACTGCTCTGTCCCAGGTACTTCTCTCTACAGGCAGCCAGTCCTTCTCCCTCAAGCTCCAGGGAGAGACCGAGCTCCTCTCTGCCCTGCAGCCCTTCTTATAGGGCCCAGCCTGGCCCTGATTGGTGGCTTCTAAGCCTTCCTCTGATTGGTTGGGTTCTGTGCCACAACTTCAAGGGCTGCTATTAACTCTTTGCCAGCAAGTGAGTGGCAGCTGCCCCATCACATGCTCTGTTTTCTCTTGAGTTGTTAAAATAGAGACTGGATTTTCCATGACAAAAGTTCCGGTGGAAGCTGGAGTGGAAACTGGAAATAGAACTTCTGCCCTCAGTTGGGTCAGATCATCAATCAGCTGATTTAAATGGGGGTAGGTCCACTAAAGTCAGGGATCTGATTTATAGCAGTGGGGATCTGGTCCAATCTAACTGAAAAAAGAGACTTCATCTCAGTGTTTGCAAGTATGGATTTTCCATTTAAACATGCCACTTTGTTAACATGATCATCTGGAAGGAGGTGCTAATGAAGCCTTTATTGAGGTTGCAATATACACAAATCACATTGCTGTAGTAATAGATAAGAAGCCGTGAGACTGATTCAAGCTCTTAGTTCTTGTGACTCAGGAAAAGCTGAGGTCTTCATTCATCACCATAAATGGGGAATCATTCTTCCCTTTAATTGCCATTTTTGCTTTGTGCCTACAAAGATGAAACAATTACCAAAGGTTATGATGTTTACAGAAATGAATAATCCAAAGGAATTAATTCAGTGTTCTGTTTCTCTCTAGCACCTAACCTGGACTGCAGTGTTGCAGTTTGCTGGGTAAAGTGCAGGGCCGGCTCCAAGCACCAGCATTCCAAGCTGGTGCTTGGGGCGGCATTCTGCAAGGGGCGGCAGTCCCTGTTGTTTTGCCCCCAAGCAGCGCACCGAATTATCTCCATGGGCAGCAGGGGCAGTCCATGTGCCCTTAGGATGGCAGGCGCATTTCCGTGGTGAGGGCAATTCGGTGGCAGCTTCTATGTTTAGCTGTCCGGGGCAGCTTCAGCTAAACATAGAAGCTGCAGCCAAATAGCCGCTGCTGCGGAAACACGCCTGCTGCCCTAAGGGCACACGGACTGCCCCCACTGCCTGCGGCGGAAATTCGGTGCGCTGCTTGGGGCAGCGAAAACTGTAGAGCCGGTCCTGGTAAAGTGTAAAAAGGATTTCCATGTATCAAATATGTGTTGCTTAGTTCTATAAAAGGCCCATGAAACATTGCATGAAGGGGAGAAATAGTCAAAGGGATCAGTGGAAGTTAGAAACTCAGCTCCTGAAATTTACTGGGATTTGGGTGCCTAACTCCCATTGGCTGCTTTGACAATCCCAGCCTGAAATGTCAGCTGCCAATTTTGAGAGTTGATTTATTAACAATGGAGAGTGTGGCATGTCTACCTCTCATTTCAAAAACTGTCATCCTCACAGAGAAAGTTAGGTTCTATTCCCGGCTGTTCTGCTCTGCAACCTTGGGCCAGTCACTTACCCTCTCTATCCCCATTGGAAAAAATTATACACCTCCTTTTCCTCCTCTTTGAAACCTCTGGATGAAAGATTGAGCAAACACTAGTAAAGATCAGTAAAGGTGCCAAACATAGAATCATTGCTTTTAAATCTAGACTAAGTCTAGCTTCTAAACCAGGCTAGAAATTCTTTCTGCTGTTGTTATTTTTCAATGTTATCTTATCAAACTAAACAAATGATCAAATAATTAT
This sequence comes from Chelonoidis abingdonii, assembly GCF_003597395.2. NCBI lineage: Eukaryota > Metazoa > Chordata > Testudines > Testudinidae > Chelonoidis > Chelonoidis abingdonii. The sequence continues at coordinate 13,474,617 of NC_133773.1, read as the reverse complement.
AAGGCGGACATTGAGCTGAGCCATGATGTTTGGATTAGGATACAAACTTCCCCAAAGTTTGGGTCTGTTAGGAGCAGGGGTTAAGTTTGGGCCCATCTCAAGTAAAACAATGACAAAGAATAATGGTTGTTTTTCTCCAACATGCAATCACATGGACTGAGGTGGAAAGAATGATTATTATGTTCTAACAAAGTAACTCGACCAGTCAATTGATCAGATGACTCTTGACTCAAAATGTTTCCTGGCAAACTCTGCATTCTGTCAGCAAAATGATCAAAAGAAAAAAAAATTAGAATTGTTTTTTGTGTTTGTACAAGGAACAATATGACCCAAGCACATTGTTTAAGTTATGTCCCTTTCAGAACATAAATGTTAAGTCTTAAAAATAATACAGTTCTGCGAAGAAATATATTTGGTAAAGACAGGAAAGATCTTGATTCAAGTCAGGATTGTGACAAAACAACAACGATGGTTATTCCCCAGCTGATGTAAATTGGTAGAACCCTATTGAATGATATGGAGCTACAGTGATTTACACCAGCTGAGGATCTGGTCCCATACATCAGTTTCCTCTTCAGCATTACCCTCGGTATGTCTTCATGGCAGACTTCACTCAAGTTACATGCATTTGAGTTACTGGTCTTGAGTTAGCCTAGCCGGAGTGAGAATGGCCACATTGAAATAATACTTGGGTTGCTGCATCCAGAGTGTCACTGTATTCACTGACGTGAGGTATGAAGACTTCTGGGGGCACATCCCATGGTTCTTAGCACTGCAGTAAGCTGAGCCACTCTATGAATTCTCTTCCAACGACTTGTGGACGAAGTTTGTGTGTGGACAGGATTTGAGTTATGTGTAACACACAAGTTATAACTCTAGTTAGCTTTTGCAGCGCTCTGTTGTGATGGGCCTTTCCCGACTCTCAGGTGCACTGGGCGAATGTATTGCAGTTCACCAGTGCGGAAGCTCACCAGCACTGAAGGAAAGGCAGGATCAAGCTCCCACTCCAAATCACACACCCCTTGATCAACCCAAGTGCTTGAGTTTAGCTGCCAGGGGCCTTCGGTGTTGGTGGGGGATGGGACAGAGTTTATTCCTTAGTGATACATACTAAACCACATAAGGTGTACTCAGAGTTCACACATTTTTAAATCTCTTAAACTGTAATGACTAAGCCTAAAAGCTGATTTAAAAATCACACTAATTGCACTAAACACCATTCTAAGGCAAGCAATTCATTTACTGTGCTCTCTAATTCTCCCAGTCTGTGTAAAGACCTGACAAATAGCAGCACACAGTTTCCATCTTCAGTAGTCCTGTCCTTGTCCCACAGAGCGTTACCAATTAAATCATGCACTATAAACTGCCTGCATACAAAGTCCATGTCGGATTTGACACCTACCTAGGGAGGTTTTTTTTGTTTGCATTTCCACAGCTAGATCAACATGCAGGAATCGTGGTCACATGTGTGTCCAACTTCAGCGTTAATCTGAAAATGAGGCAAAAGATTCCATTATTATTCTGTAGCCTATTTAAAAATCAATAAAGGAATGTTGGAAGGAGAGTCTTGGTTGTGATGAAATTTCATAGTAGACTCTGGATGAAATTCACTCCTCTGTAGAGCCCAGCGCCAGGCCTATGTGTCACTTAACTCCCATTTAAGCTCTATTTTGAGGGAAGTAAGTGGTGCCTATGTGAGGTACTGGCCCTCTTGATTGGGCAATATCATGCTCTATGAACAAAATGGATGAGCTGCCTGACTAGTGACCTTCTATTTTAGTACTGGAAGAAGGTAGGCCTGGTGGTTAAGAAACTGGCCTGGCGCTCAGGAAATCCAGAGTCAACTTCTTGTGTGCCCTTGGGTAAGCTAGTTTTATCTTTCTGTTTTGCAGTTTCTCATCTGTAAATTGGAAATAATAATACCTTTCTTCCCCCGGCCCTCCCACCAACTCTTGTCTAGTTAGATTATAGGATGCAGTGTAGTTGTGTTGGTCCCAGGATATTAGAGAGACAAAGTGAGTGAGGTAATATCAAGTCTGCTGAAGAAAAGCTCTATGTAAGCTCGAAAGCTTGGCTCTTTCCCCAACAGAAGTTGGTCCAATTAAAAGACGTGACCTCCCCCACCTTGTCTCTCTGTTTAGATTGCAAGCTGTGTGGCACAGGCATTGTCTCTTGCTATGTGTGTGCTCTCAGTACAATGAGACCCTGATCTCGCTTGGAGTCTCGAGGCATTATTACAGCAATACAAATAATATGTAAGATGTTACATACAAACTAAAATTTGCCAGCCTTGAATAACCCAGAGCCTCAGCATCCTGTGTGACAGCAATAGATGTGCGAAAGGAGCAAATACTGATCAGCTCCACTTGTGGTTTTTGACAGACTGTTCTGGAAAGAGAAACATAACCTGTCTCTGTCCCTCACTGTGAGGCTCTACTAGCAGAAAATGAACCACAGTGTTAGTTTGCATCCCATGCTCAGTGGGGAAGCATAAATGCATCAAGGCAATTATCCACCTACAGAACATGTAACAAAGAGGATGGATGGTTATAGCTATTAGAAGAACATGCTTCTATTTATTCAAAGTGATTTTAATACTGCGTATTCTTAATAGGAAATCCTACACAAAACAGACTGACTGACCATGAAGAGAATCGTTTATTCTGAGCACGCATCTATTGTTGTTATAGAGCATCAGAAAAGTGCAAGAGAGCTACCCAAAACACTGAAGAGAGGCGATCCAAGCACCCAAGTGTTCACAGTCTAACTCAGCTAAGCAGGCTTTGCAGAACACTGGTTCAAACACAAGGGGGCATGGAGACCTCATCAGTGATGGGATTATCTCAGGAGGGTAACCATCAGCCAGAGGCGCCACCAGAAATGAAGTCTGATTGGCAATCTCTCTGCAGACTCAATGAGAGAGAGCAGATAAGGATAATTAAAAGATGAAAAAATACAGAGGAAGGGCACAATTAGTGGGAGTTTTGTCACTGACTTTGACCCCATGAGGAATTTAGAGTAGCCTCACCTGCCAAGGCCAAGTGGTAAGGCATCCTCTTATACCACTGCACAGACTGTCTGGGTCACAGTACAGTTGAGGAGAACAGTTTTGCTACTCCTTTCCTAAGCAGGTGAGTAAAGAGGCCTTGAATCTGCCCAACCTGAGCAGCTCAGTAGATGCAGAAGGGAAATAATTTACTGTTGGTATTGGTCACTCACAGATTACTTCCCTGTCCGCCCCGGCCCCCTTCCACCTGAGCCAGACGAGGGAATCAGGAAGTGAATTGTGACTCTCCATCACAATTTACTGCCTGGTATGCTCACAGGATGGCTCAGCTATTGGGTGTCCTGTGCTCAGAGCAGATACGTAGTCATTACTTATGAAGCCATAGTTTGGCCAACAAAGTGTAAGGGGAAAAGCTGTCAGGAAAACCAAAATATTCTCTGAGAGTGCAGGGAGATTTAGGAGCACTACTATATAACAGAAAAAGACTCAACCACACACACGACTCTAAAATAAAGCCCATTCTCTTGCTCAGAACAAACAACTGTATATTTTAAAGCTCCTAAAAAATTGCCCTTTTAGCTAGCTATAGCGTCTGGATCTATATGATTTTAAAAGTCACCCCCCCCCCCCCAACCAATGGAGAGTAACTTAGGCCTGTGTTTCATGTGTATGGGGAAGAAGTGGCAATCCAGTCCTAGATTTCAGATCCTACGGGAAAGGATCTGAAAAGAAGAAAAGACGGTTACTCACCTCTGTAACTGTTGTTCTTTGAGATGTGTTGCTCATATCCATTCCAGTTAGGTGTGTGCGCGCCGCGTGCACGTTCATCGGAAGATTTTTACCCTAGCAACACTCGGTGGGTTGACTGGGTGCCCCCTGGAGTGGCGCCGCTATGGCGCCGAATATATACCCCTGCCGACCCAGCCACCCTTCAGTTCCTTCTTGCCGGCTACTCCGACGGAGGGGAAGGAGGGTGGGTTTGGAATGGATTTGAGCAACACATCTCGAAGAACAACAGTTACAAAGGTGAGTAACAGTCTTTTCTTCTTTGAGTGCTTGCTCATATCCATTCCAGTTAGGTGATTCCCAAGCCTTATGTAGGCGGTGGGGTCGGAGTGAAATGTGGCAGAATGTAAAATTGCTGAGTCAGAGGCTGCAGCATCTCTTGACTGTTGAACCAGAGCATAATGCGAAGCAAGGGTATGGACCGAGGACCATGGAGCCTGCGCGATAGATCTTGTGGGTAGGTACATGAGCCAGCAAGGCAGCAGAATGAGCCTGGCCTCCGTGTAGAATGCATTGCGTGATATGGCTTGGGGAAGATGTGTGCCGAATCACGGCGAGAGCTGCACATCATCCCAAGATGAGATCCTCTGAGAGAAACAGGTAGGCCTTTCCTTCGGTCAGCTACTGCGGCTGAGATTGGGGCGTGTTACAAATGGTTTTGTCCGCTCAACATAAATGCGAGGTCTCTACAGACGTCCGAGGAGTGCAACTGTTTGCCCTTGTGGGAGTGTGGCATGAAAGGCTGAAACCTCATGAGGCTGGAAACCACCGGGTTAGGAGGGCAAAGCTGGGTGTGGTCGTAAATCGTGCACCTTGTCTTTGTGACCATAGTAGTTAGGGCGAACCACCGTAAGAGCCCTGAGCTTGGAGACATTGGCGGCGATGTAAGCTACAGAGAGAACTGTTCTCCAAGACAAGTTATGAGCAGCGAGCAGTCGTCGTAACGGCTCGAATGGAGGAGACATAAATCTGGTATTAATCAGGGTTGAGGCCCAAGTTGGCGTGGGCGGCGGCGGCTGTAAGCGCTCCAAGTACCTTGGGAACCTTAATCAACATACCGAGTGTAGAGGAACACGAACGACCATCTTAGCCTGGGTGGAAGGTAGAGGATTGCTGCAGAATGTTACCCTCGATGAGGACACGCTCTAGGCCCTGCTGTTGTAAGAAATAGAATAATTATAGACGTATTGGACGAAGAGGGTAGTCCAAATAGAATGAGGATCGAGACTCAGCGGAGTAAGATCAAGCGTTTCGCACCTGCAGGGGAGAACCACTTCCACTATGTCCAGGAGGTACGCATACCAGGTGTGAAGGCTTTGCCTGCGTACCAATTTAGTCGACGCAGCAGTCCACCGTGAAGTGAAGAGACTGCAGGTCCGGGTGGCAAGTCTGTGCTGTGGTCCTGAGGTATGAGGTCTGGGTGAGTGGTAGGGTAATGTGGTGTCTATTGACAGGTCAAGCAATGTGGTGTTTCAGTGCTGCCTGGACTCCACGCGTAGCAGGAGAGATCATGAGATGATGCGCACCCTGCCCTTGCAAAGGTTTGAGACAGGACCCATGAGCCGAGGGGGGAACATGTGGCAGTGAAAGGAGTTGGCTCTTCCTCACAGCATGAGGAAGCGTCCGAGTAGATTTCCCAGGGAGACAGAGGAGAGACAGACTCGGACATTTTCCTGTTCTATGTGTAAGCGAACAGGTCTATATGGTGGGAAAAATCCCCACTTCTGGCAAGAGAATACATACCATCGGGCCGAGACGACCCACTCGGGAGATAGGAAAGATCGCCTGCTGAGTCAAAGCGCCAAGGTGTCCGAACGCCTGAAAGAAAGGATGCCATCAGATTTATCGAGGTGGCTGTGCAAAAGTCCCAGAGATGGATGTCCTCCTGACAAAAGGGGAGGATCATGTCCCTCTCCTGGTTGTTTATGTAATCACTGGCGTGTGTGTTGGGCTGTAAACACCGAGACACCACGGCTTGTGCAGCTGCTGCTGGAACCCCTGGCATGCCCCGGCAGACTGCTCTCATTTTGGACCTATTGATGTGGAACGCTAGCTCCCAGAAAACAAAGGCCTAGCTCGAAGGTGACCGAGGTGAGCCCCCGAGTGAAGAGACAGTGAGGGCTGGGGCAGATGGAATGACATCCCTGGTCCACACCAGGGAGGGAGTTAGCACCATTCTAGGGAACCTAGGGTGCTCGAGGAAAGAATGGTTGACTGTCATGGACCAATTGGGTCCCTGTCGGGCGGTTACACCGATTTGAGCCAACATTGGAGGGGACAGAAGGCAGAGCTTGATGTGTTCTGGCTTACAACTTGCGGCAGCCAGGGACCCGGAGACGAGACAAGAGCGAGGCCGAGCTCTGTGTGACATGTCTGCAGGCCTCAGTATGATTTGGTGCCATTGCCTGAAACCGTGGTGTGTGTAAGCGGCTTCTGGTTAGGTCGGAGGTCCGAGGATAGCTCTATGCAGGAGTCTAACCTCTGCGTGGGAACCAGAGTGGATGTTTTCCATTAGTGATCATTCAGGCTAGATTGTGTGTGAATGGTCCTTGACGATGACCGCATGCTGAGTGACTTGTGTCTCGGAGTCTCCTCGGATAGTCAGTCATCCAGATACAGAAAACGCATAACCGATGTCGGCAGAGGTGGGTGGCGACTACGGCCCCTACAATGCACTTGGTTAATGCCCGTGGGGCTGTAGAAAGGCCAAACAGCAGGACCGTAAACTGGAAGTACTGACGGTTGGTTAGAAAGCGGAGGTATGCTCTGTGTGTGGAGGAAGATGGGCGATGTGAAGTACGCTCATTCATTTCGGAGGGCGGCATACCAGTCCCAGGATCCGAGATGGGTATATGTGTTCCCAGGGATACACTGCGGAACTTCAACCTTATCATAAACTGGTTGAGTTCCTCATAGGTCTAGGATAGGCTGAGACCTCCGTATGATGGTGGGGATTAGGGAATAACGGGAGTAAAAACCCGCAATTCTCTTTCGTCCATTGGCGTTGCACGTCTTGTAAGAGGAATTTGCGTTGACGAGGGAGTCCCTGAAGAGGACAAGGGTTGGAACAAATTGGAGGGTGGTACCCATACTCCACCATGTGTAAGAGCCAGCGAACTTGAAGTTAACTGGGACCTCGCCAAGGTAGAGAGTGGGATCCTGCCTGTAACTGGTATGTCGCCGGATCGGCGCACCCTTCGAAGTTTGTCTTTGTCCCGGTGGTGATTGTGAGGGACCTCGATCTTGGCCCTCTAGGGTCCTGACGGTCATCTGCGACCACCTCGGCTGCACCGTCTGCCAAGGTCTTGTCTGTGCTAGGCACAGAGTATGGCTGTGTGGCTGGGGACGAAAGAGTCCTGCGTTAGGTCGTCGAGCGTATGCAGCGCGAGAGAAGCACATTAGGACCCTGTTCTCCCTCAGCGTGTTGCAGCCTGGGGTTGACTTCGCGCGCAAAGAGGCCTTTACCATCAAATGGTAAGTCCTAATGAATGGGTATACTGCCGCTCCGGCCAGAGGTTTGAAACCTGAAAGCTGTGCAATGCTCCTCACGGTTACGAGGCCTGAGGGAAGCTCTGGCCACCTTTTTCCTTCCTCCAGAGGGCAGTGAACTCTTGGCGGGAGTCTTGATGGAGAAGCTCCATAACTTATCCACCGCCGCCCAGGTGTGTGATATATAGGCGTAGCAAGGCCTGTTGATTTGCGCAAGCAGAGCTAGTAAGGCCCTCTGCCAGAGTACTCCAGAGTGTGAGTAGGGTCATTCGCTCCTCCTTCGATTGTGGGGCTGGCCATGCCATTTCTTTCTCTTAACGGACTAGCGGACTAGTTTTAGTCGGAGAGGAGTGTTAGTTGATCATGACATAATTAGTCGTACGCTCCCTAGAGTATCGGCATTCGCCTGTTGGTGCCGAATAAATGGGGTGAGTGCCCCGTCGAATTGCATACCGCCGAGGTAGATCCATTGTCCACGTCCGGAGGCCCTACCTCCGGGCCTCCGTGCACCTGTGGAGGTCCACATGAGTGGTCACCGCCCTTAGGAGGTCCTGGATGGGGCCTCTCAGGTTGTTGGCGGCACTTGATCAGAATCGTGGTTCTGCCAGAACATATAAAAGCTTGTCTGGACTGTTGGGCGGACCTTGATGCGTGTCCAGATGGCCATGGAGGTGCTGAAAAATCATGGGCAGAGTCTCTGACTCTACCGGACCTTGCCCAACTCGGCACCGGGGACCGGTACCGGAAGGCATACCGGTACCTGGAACTAGATCCGGACCTGCAACCAGAGCGGTGCCGGGAGGTCGACTGAGATCTCGAGGTTGGGAGTGGCTACGGGAGTCACGGTGCCTGTAGCAGTGCTGGGAGCCAGAACGGTGCCGAGATTAGCGGGTCAGTGAACGGGACACCGACCGGTGCGGCGAGTGCGACCGGTACCGAGGAGAACAGCATCGGGACTGCAAATGGCGTCAGGAGCGGGAGTGCCAACGGGACCTGGAGCATCTGCAGGACCGTGATCATGAATGGTGCCGCTCTGGTGTGCCGACAGAGGATGGTCGTATCAAGGGAGGCTTGCCAAGAGACTGTATTACCCGCACCAGCGGTGCCGGGGGTTCAGGCAGCATCCGCTCTGTCATGGCAATGAGATCCCTTGCCGTTGGGAATGTCTCTGGCGTGGAGGGAACAGTAAGCTCAACCATAGTGCATACCGGGGAGCTATCAGGCACCGGATTCAACAGCCCTCGTGGGACCGGGATCGACGGTACCAACATCGCTGGTGCTTCGGCAGGTGTTGGTGCTGGGCGATCCGACTTAGACGAGCTCCCTGGCTGCGGTGCAGTTTGCACGGAAGCAGCACGAGCAGGGAGCTCAACCATGGCATGCGCCGGGGAGCAGTCAGGCACTGGAGTCGACGGCCCTTGTGGGACCGGGATCGATGGTGCTGACGTTGTCGGTGCCTCGGCAGGTGTCGGTGCCGGATGATCCAACTTAGATGAGCTCTCTGGCTGCGGTGCAGTTGGCACAGTAGCAGCAGGAGCAGGAAGCTCAACCACGGCGCATGCCGGGGAGCTGTCAGGCACTGGATTCGATGGCCCTGTGGGACCGGAATCAACGGTGCCGATGTCATCGGTGCCTCTGCAGGTGTCGGTGCCGGGCGATCCGACTTAGATGAGCTCTCAGGCGCGGTGCAGTTGGCACGGAAGCAGCAGGAGCAGGGAGCTCAACCACGGCGCGTGCCGGGGAGCTGTCAGGCACTGTCAGGAGGAGTCGTGAACTTTCTCGACCTCGGAGAGAGGGATCGGTGCCGAGCCAACTTCGGTGCCGGTGCCGGCCGGTGTCGAGAGGCCTTGGCAGTGCCAGTGGGGTCTGGTGCCAGGGAGGCGCTTCTGCCTGCCGAGTGACCAGCGCTTGGTGCCGAAGGTGGAGGGTAAGTGAAAGTCCCGTTCCATTTTGTTCTCGGCTTAAAAGCCTTGCAAATGGGGCACTTAGCTGTGAAGTGCGATTCCCCGAGGCACCTCAGACAGGAGTCGTGCAGATCTCCTGTCGGCATCAGCTTGTGGCAGGCTGAGCACAGTTTAAAAACTGGTGAGCCGGGCATGGGCTCTGGCATCGGGTGCGGGGAAGGGGCTACTCCCCGAACCCCGCTAACTATGGTTAAACTAACTATGCTAGCAAATAAAAAACGCATAAGTATAGATAAATATATATAAAAAAGGATTATAACTATATAACTATATACACGAGAACTACGAGAAGCTAGGGAAGGTGGAGGTCAGCTAAGCTGCGCTCCACTGTTCCAATGACCGACATGGGCGGTAAGAAGGAACTGAAGGGTGGCTGGTTTGGCAGGGGTATATATCCGGGGCCATAGCGGCGCCACTCCAGGAGGCTCCCAGCCGACCCACCGAGTGTTGCTAGGGTAGAAATCTTCCGACAAATGTGCACGCGGCGCGCACACACCTAACTGGAATGGATATGAGCAAGCACTTGAAGAAGAACTCATCAATACCCAGACAATTTTAAATGGTTGCCAAGATGACAAAAAAAAACAAACAAAAAAACAAAACCATTAAACAAAAAGAGGCAGAAAAAGTAATTTTTTAGCAGTATGAATTAGGGAATAGAAATTAAATTGGTTGGTCACTTCCTACTAAATCAACAGCATGAGAAAGTGATCACAAGAAGGATAACTCCAGGAGAGGGACATTAGGAGACACACATGGAAAAATGACCAACCAAAAGGACTTTATAATCAACTCTACTGACTGGGCTGTCATAGTTTGTTCTCCAAGACCTCACAATGAACTCAACAGGAACAATGGGCTGAACTGAAGGAATATAGAATGTTTGGCTACTATGCGGTTACTTAAATTTGTGATGAAAGTAGACAGATTATCACCAGCTAGAATTCTGTCAGGTGGCAGTAAATAAATAAATAAATAGGGTTCCCAAATTAGCTGGCTGCTCTGGTGCTTCTGGATCCAGGAGGTCAAGAGATTAACCAAGCTTTGCTGGGGATGTATTTGGGCAGATGGAAGACATTCTCTGAGGAGCTGTCTTCCAAGCATGCAAAGGCAAGCCTCTGACCACTCACTGCTCCTGACCTCTGGCCCTGATCCTGCAACTTTTATGGGTGAACATACCCCCTTCATCGTGTGGAGCCCTAGGGACTTCAGTGAGGTGCCATGTGGGCTCAGAGATCTCCCTGCATGGAGCCAGTTTCAGAATCAAGGCTTACAGAGTATGTGTGATGAACAAGATCATAAATAATTTCTGTCTGCTTATGTTTGAATTGATATCGGTCAAATCCAGGTGTTTTCACTCCGGCAATCTCCCATTAAAAGGCAACAAAACCAGAATGTTGGGCTCAAGCTTTGCCCCAGTAAAATTGTCAAGCTTCGAGCCAAGAACGGGCATACTCAATTCCTTCCAAAACCAGGAAAAATAATGCAGTCACATATAATCATAGATTCTAAGGCCAGAAGGGACCCTTGGGGTCATCAGTCTGACCTACTGAATAACAAAGGCCAGAGAATTTCCCCAAAATAATTCCTAGAGCAGATCTTTTAGAAAAACACTCTGCTTTGATTTTAAAATCGTCAGTGATGGAGAATCCTCCATGACCTTAGGTAGATTACTACAATAGTTAATTACTCTCACCACTAAAAAATTACACCATATTATCAGTCTGAATTGGTTAATGTCAGCTTCCAGCCATTGGTTCATGTTATACTTTTCTCTGCTGGATTGAAGAGTCCATTAACTATTTGTTCCCCATGGAGGTACTTATAGACTGTAATCAAGTCACCCCTTAACTTTCTATTTGTTAAGTTAAATAGATTCAGTTCCTTGAGTCTATCACTATAAGATATATTTTCTAATAATTTAATCATTCTTGTGACTTTTCTTTGGACTCTCTTCAATTTATTAACATCTTTTTGAATTGTGGGCACCAAAACTGAACTCAGTATTCCAGCAGAGGTCACAACACACAGGTAAAATAACCTTTCCACTCCTACCTCGACATTCCCCTGTTTACTCACCCCAGTATCGCATTAGCTCTTTTGGCCACAGCATCATGCTGGGAGCTCATGTTCAGCTCATTGTTCACTGTGTCCCTCAAATCTTTTTCAGAGTCACTGCTTCCCAGGATAGAGTCAACCATCCTGTAAGCATGACCTACATTCTTTGTTCACAGATGTACACGTTTACATTTAGCCATATTAAAATGCATATTGTTTGCTTGTGACTAGTTTATGAAGTGATCCAGATAGTTCGGAATCAGTGACCTGTCTCTTCATTATTTACCACTCCCTCAATTTTTTTGGTCATGTGCCAACTTTATCAGTGATGATTTTATGTTTTCTTCCATGTCATTGATAAAGATGGCTTATCTGTAGAGCTACCGGCTATTTGCCAGGAAAGTAAGAAGCATTAAGTGTAGCCATTGAGTCACCAGGTGAGCACTGCTGGGTGCTGTCTGGACACCAGCCATAAGTGCCAATTAGAGGATAACATCACCCCTTGTTATTATCAGATATTGCTGGAGCAGTTCCTCCACCCAAACCCGCCCAAGCCTTGCTCTTGTTCTGAAATCAGACATTCAGTGGGTATCCTGAAAAGCAGGCTAGACTGTGCCCAGCTAAAGAAATCCACAATGCAGGGAGAGGACACTAGGAGTGTTCTTTCTCTTGGGCTCCTGTACTGAGGCTAAGCATAGCCCCCATCATGCCCACTGGGCCATGCTAATGCTGTAGTACTGCTCTCCAGTGGGCATGAGGTGAGGGAGAGTATGGGCAGAACAGGGGGCAGTGCGTGGTGCGCCCATTCAAAGGATAAGGGAGCTTTTCCTCCCGGGTACATCCTGCTTGGTGCTCCAGGATGAGTGTGGCTTTTGTCCTAAGGGTGTAGGTAGTACCCTGGAAAGGACTTTGGAGGTGCCATTCAGGGGTGCTAGTTCTGCAGGAGCTCTTGTTGCACTCTCAGGAAGAGATGGAGTAGATCTGGGAAGGAGAGGATGCAGGGCCAGAGAACCCACTGGTACCTGCATCCAATGGTCACTGCTCTTCCAGAGCAGAGATGGAATCAGCAAGGAAGCTATGGAAGCTTAGGGACTCCATGACCTTAGGGGGCAGGGAAGATTCCCTCCTCCATGGCCTCATCAGGGATCCCTAGAGAATACAAAAGCTGGCTATTTGGGCTGTGTGGTGATTTTCAGGATTTGACCCTAAATGCAGAGTTGCAGCAGCTACAGGAGGAGTCACATGACAGAAGACAACCAAATAAACATCCGCTGAACATCACTGAAGATAGCAGAGAAAGAGATGGCACTTTACCTTCAAGCCACAGTACAATGGAGGTGCATTCATAATACAGCATGTGGAGGCGAAATCGGCTCTCCGCTCCACCAGCTCTGTGAGGGAGGCTGGTGTTGCATCAGGCATTGTCTTGATGAAGCTTTCTTTCAGTCTGCAATGTGGTGGCAACAGGTCAGATTTTAAAGGACACTTTAGTGACAGAATAAGCACTAAAAATGACACTGATCTGTTGAATTCATGTACAAATACATCAATGGCAAAACACTCACTGATTCTAAGGAGCACAGGACAGCACTCAGTGGGCCTGATCCACTGCACCTATCAGCAACCTCAGCTACTAGCAGCCCTGCCTTAAAACTAAGGTGGGCAGAAGAAGTCATTGCCTTGTCCCCTTTCAAGAGAAATCACCCCCGAGCCACAGATAATTTACACATCCCTTAATTCCAAGCATTTTTGTCTGGACACAGGTCACATGGGCTATTTCTATGCTGTTATTTGAAGAGCATAATTCTCAGTGAGGTTTCTGGTCCAAATATATCCGCTTTCTGTGAATATCCTCCATTATTCACTTCACATTCCTACATTTCCCAAGACACTCGTGCCTGTGAACTTGGTCACTAGAACATCTGTAGAAAGTGAACTTAAAAGGGGAAAAGACATAGCTCAAATGAAGTTTAAAAAAGTGTAGGAATATTCAGGACATATTGTAGGTAAGGCCCTATTAGTCAAGAATGGAGAAGAAGCTTTAGAAGCAAATGGTGGAAGTAGAAGAGTAGTAGAGGATCAGGAATGTGTAGAATTTAATTCTTACTTCTGTTTGAATTCAAGGAATGTTAGGTCATTATATTCTCCACATAGCTCATCGGCCTTTGTTAGGAATTTGAATATTTCCCCTCTCAGCTGTGGTCTCTGTGGTGCAGAAAGAAAGGAATATTTCTATAATCAAGTAATCCCCTTGTCTGTCACAATGCATTGTACTGATCTGCTAGCTGTGGCTGGCACCAGAGGTGAAAGTAAGCTAGTACGGTCCAGTACGGCGTACTGGCAAGAGCCAATATGCCGAGCCGGACTGGACTGGCTTCTGTGCTGGTGATTTAAAGGGCCCAGGGCTCCAACCGCTGCGAGGAGCCTCGGGCCCTTTAAATCCCTGCCGGAGCTCTGGCAGCTGGGCTTCAGCAGGGATTTAAAGGGCCCAGTGCTCTGGCCACTGCAGGGAGCCCTGGGTCCTTTAAAGCACTGCTGGAGCTCCGGCAGCCAGGCGTGGGTGGGGGTTTAAAGGGCCTGGTGGTCCGTCCGCTGCGGGGCGCCTTGGGCCCTTTAAATCCCCACCGGAGCTCCGGCAGTCGGGCTTGGGCAGGGATTTAAAGGGCCCGGTGCACCGGTCTCTAAATCTCGAAAGGCCTCGCCTCTTCCAGTTGAGGCCCTGCCTCTTTTGGTTGAGGCCATGCCTCTGCTCAGGACTCCGGCATACAGGTAAGTCCTTTAAGTTACTTTCACCCCCGGCTGCACATACAAACTCTGTGTAAGTTTGGGAAAGTTTTAGGGGAAGGAGAAATTTAAGAGCAAGGCATAGGGCGTCTGAATGTGAGAGACAAAAATATGACACTTGTTACCTTGCTAGAGACACAAGCTATGGAATCCGCAACGGTACAGCATACATTGACAAGATTATGGGTAGCATCATACACCTTAGTTAGGAACACCTCTGGGATGTTGGTTTGCCTTCGCGCTATCTCAAATGTGAATCTGCAATAGGAGAAGAAAAACACAGTACCCTCTAGTTTGTATGTTCATCATAGGATGAAACCAGATCCCTCATTCCAGCATTGCTGACAAACTTTAGATGATGCTATCTTGCAACTACAAAAATACCAATTTCTCCAGTGTGTATTACAGGCAGGGCTGGTAGTGCCACTTATTATTAACATTTCCTGATACTTCCCATTGTCACTATTTTTCTTATTATTATTGTAAGCTCTTTGGGGGAAGGGACTGTGGTCCAAATCCTCAGATACCCAGGTGCCTAACTCTCATTGGGTTAGGTGCCTAAATATCTTTGAAGATCTACTTTTTTGTGTGTCAGTACAACAACAAGCACAATAGGACCCTAATACTGTTGGGAGCTGTGAGGTGATATTCCTGAAGAGAGGCAGGATGGTCTTGTGGTTAAGGCACAGGACCGGGACTCAGGAGATTTGGGTATATTCCTGGCTCTGACGCTGACTCCCTGTCTGTACTTGGGTTAGTCACTTAATGCTTCTGTTCACATCATAATACTTCCTTCTCCCCACCTCACTCTGTCTTGTCTATTTAGATTGTTAGCTCTTTGGGGCAGGGACTGTCTCTTATTAGGGTTATGCAGCACAAAGCATGATGGGGCCCTGTCGCAATGAGGACCTCTTGATGCTGCTGACATACAAATGATATAGAATCATAGCGTTTAAGGTCAGAAGGGACCATTATTATCATCTGGTCTGACCTCCTGCACAATGCAGGCCACAGAATCTCACCCACCCACTCCTGCATCAAACCTGTGTCTGAGCCACCGAAGTCCTTAAATCACGGTTTAAAGATTTCAAGGTGCAGAGAAACTTCCAGCAAGTGACCCAGTAATCATAAACCAAAGGCAATTAACCCAGTGCTTTCGAGAAGTGTTAGAATGAAACTAGGACTCCCTTTATCAGCAAGAACCACTGTTCTGTCGGGGCTAGGGGAAGAAGGACAATGAGCCTACGTACTGATCCATTGGATGGCTCCCATCGACAGTGCACAGCTGTTCATCTGTGGGCTTTTGGATTTCCGGCAGTTGAGGTGATTTAGCAGGTTGCAGTGAATACATGCACAAGTAGTTTTCCAGGAGATTTTTTCCTTTGCAACAATCAGAAATTTTTTCATCCTTGGATGATAGTTTAGTGCAGATTTTTGTGGTGAGTTCTGATAGCTGTAAAAAAAAGACAGCAGTGAGTTTAAGAACCGAAGTATAGTGATACCTGGCATTTTTACAATGGTTTACCTGTTCTAAACAGTGTGCAGACAATGACTACTGAATTCCCACTATGCCCTTAGGAGGCATTTGGGTAAATATTATTATCTCCATTTACAGATGGGAAAACAAGCAAGAAGATGAAATGATTTGCTCAAGGCCAAACAGTGAGTCAGTGGCAGAACTATGATTACTACTCAGGACCTCCTGACTCCCAGCCCCGTGGCCATTCCTCCAGTGCCTTATCTATTATTAATAAGAAGTCTGTTGTGTTTGGAACAACAACATTTCCAGTTACTGCCCTGGGCTTTGGATCCAGGTCCTGGAGTTCAGCGTGAGGAAAAAAAAGTGAGTTCATAAGACCTTAAGTGAATTGCACAAGCTGGAGAGAAATTTACCTCTGCGCTGTCAAACAACTCCAGATCCCAAACAGTCTCAAAATGACAATGTGTCAAATAATAAAAACACATGGTAGAAGGATGACAATATCAGAACCAATTCCTGATGGTTGAGATACTGAAAAGGCATGACTCTGGCTTTTGCAGCCTCTGAAAACTGGCTTAACTTTTCCTACCTGCCACAAACCTCACAAAGTTCAGCTAGTGAACTTTGGTATTGGGCTTCGAATGCAGGGTTGGGTGCAATGCTCAGGGTTATGTGTCAGTTTTCAAATGCTTAGAGTCCATATCATCTTAACAGTAATCAGTCAAAGCCAATTTTCTTTGCACACATGGATGTCACTGTCACAAGGCATCATTGTAAAAGCCGAGTAGATTTTAGAAGAGGATTAGACATTGAAGTCAAGATACTCAAAAGTAACTAGTGAGTTCTGGTGCCTCCATGTTTAGGTGCCCAACATAGGATACCATCAAGGTGATTTTTTTAGAAAGCATTGAGCACTCATTCTCTGCAATTGAAACCACCGTAAGTGTCAAGTTAGGCACCCCAAAATTGAGATACCCCAGATCACTAGTCACTGTTGAAAATCTGAGGTACTCCCTTCTCTTCATGTCTCATTATATAATGCCTGCATCTGTAACTTTCACTCCATGCATCTGAAGAAGTGAAGTTTTTTACCCACCAGGGCTGGCTCCAGGCACCAGCCGATCAAGCACGTGTTTGGGGTAGCCCCTTGGGGCTGGGCGGCGCTCGGGTGTTTGTTTTTTGGTTTTTTTTTTTTGATTCATCGGGACAGCACTGGGAAGTTTTTTTTTTGTTTCAGCGACGGTGTTCAGGGGGGGCAGCGCTTCGGGGGAGGGCAGCGCTCGGGGGGGCGGGCTGGCGCAGCGATCGGGGGGCGGGGGAACTGGATAGTTTGCGGAGCGACTATCTGGGTGGCGGGGGGCTTGGCGTGGCGCTCAGAGGGGGGGAAGGGGCTTGGCATGGCAAAAAAAGTTAGAGCCGGCACTGTTACCCACGAAATCTTATGCCCAAATAAATCTGTTAGTCTTTAAGGTGCCACTCCTTGTTAATCTGAATACAAATATCATCCATAATTTGACTATTTAGGATAAAACTGTAGAACTGATATTAATCCCCAAACTTTAGGACATAAAGACTAAAGACTGAGGTTAGGAAGACATTTCCTCCACAGATACATTACTGCCTAGGAGGGAAACTAATGGATGAATTAATATAGAAACCAAATAAAAGAATTTTGAATGGATGTATTTACTCAAACTCCACAGCAGTGTGGATGGGCACCTATCAAATAGAGAAATCCATCCGCTAACTTCTTCTTCCATGAGGAGGAGTAAATAAAGAAATAGGGAAAACAATTAGCAGCACAAGTGATTATTATATTGATAAATTAGCTGGTGATTTGAAAACTCAATTACAAATACAGAAATAAATACATGAAATGGGAAATCGAATGGAATCACTCATGCTACTCTCTAGAGATCCCATTTTAAAGAGGTCTTTATAATTAATACAGTCATCTGAAACTAGGGCTGGTCTACACTACCGCGGTAAATCAATTTAATTTATGTAACTTTAGTTACGCAAATAATGTAACTGAAGTCAATGTAGTTAGATCCATTTACCGCAGTGGCTACACTGCACTGTGTTGACAGGAGAGCGTCTCCTGTTGACTTCCCATATGCTTCTCGGGGAGATGGAGTATACAAATTGATAGGAGAGTGCTCTCCCATCGATTTAGTGTGTCTTCACCAGACCCGCTAATCTACCAGTAAGTGTAGACATGCCCTAAGAGAAAAGAAACCCAGAGGGAATAAGCAGCAGAAACAAAACAAGCCCCTTTGAAGAACGAAATGAGAGCACTTACGAAGCTTATGCACTTCAGGGCAGATTGTTAAAGGTGTTTAGGTTCCTAACTCCCACTGGGCAGCCAAATACTTTCAAATCTGGCCTTCTCCTAAGAATTTTCTAAGGGAAGTGGTCGTGGAAATTCAACTACTTGAGACATTTTAAACAAAACTGCACCAAAACGCGACCAAGCATACAATGTGGTATAATCCTGCACCAGCAAGGAGGCTGGACCAAGTCAGTGTTTCTCAGGCCTTGGCTACACTAGCACTTTACAGCGCTGCAACTTTCTCGCTCAGGGGTGTGAAAAAAACACCCTCCTGAGCGCAGCAAGTTACAGCGCTGTAAAGTGCCAGTGTAAACAGTGCCCCAGCCCTGGGAGCGCGGCTCCCAGTGCTGTAAGCTAATCCCCAGGGGGAGGTGGAGTACCTGCAGCGCTGGGAGAGCTCTCTCCCAGTGCTGGCGACGCGACCACATTTGCACTTCAAAGCGCTGCTGTGGGAGCGCTCCTGCGGCAGCGCTTTGAAGTTGCAAGTGTAGCCATACTCACAGTCTACAGCATGTGACTCTTATTTCATGAACTGAGGGGAAAAAAGCCAAATCCTGAAGTTTATAGGATCCAGGGAGCACATCTTGCTCTCTCTTCCCTCTTCTGCTGCTCCTGCCACCTTATCGCTCTTCCACCTCCCAACCCAGTCACCACACAGCTCTCCGCCTTCCCCTCCTCCCACTTGCCTAGAGAACCTAATTCTGGAGTAGGAGATATGGTGTTTCTAGAGGCTTCAGAGCCAACCTCCCAAAGCAGCAGTCACTGAAGTGAGTACTTAGCAGGCAGAGGTGGGAGAAGAGAAGGGAAACAGCCTCAGCAGGAGCCCATCATCCCCTAGGCTCCCAAACCCCCACCCAGCATCAGGCCCCTGCCAGCCCCACTGAGCATCCCCACCATTCCTGTGCCCAAGTCCCCAGGACCTGACAGTATGTCCAACCTATTACTCAAAGCATTCCAATGCCTTTCATTGTTTCTACTTTTGATCCAAATCCCACAAACTTTTGTAGCATGACATTTGAGGCCATTTTTTGGCTTGTGGGGTCAATAAAGTGAAGAGCCACGGTGCTAGGTGACCTAAGAGGTCTGTTCTGTCTAGAATTCTGTGATTCCTACCTCCTTCTGCATGCAGTCTTCAGCCATGGAACCACAGCACTTGGAAAACACCTCAGCAGAGTCTTCAGCCAGTGGGGAAATGTCCTCAAATGAGGCAGAGGGTATCTTCTGAGCAAACATTGTTAAGACGCTAGACAGTCACAAAATAGAAAATAGAGTTAGGTATTTTAGCCATTCCAAAGTCTGCCTACCGTTCTTAAGTCCTGTCCATTGATATATGTAGGATAAGTGCCATGAATTAAGAACATGAGTCACTAAAAAGAGATTTGCTTGTTTCATCCTATGGCTGCAGAAGGTCTGAAAAAACAAATACTGTATATTCTTTATTGAATGTTCAACCAGGAGCAGAGAAGGACAACAAAGTCTTTTATTGCCAATACTTTAGCTCTCAACCTACTAAGATGACCCACATATGCCTTATGGGTTTTTAAACCGTGGACTAGAAATACAAGAGCAATGTGATGGTGTTTCCCCACCTAGGTGACAACCTAGGGTGACTAGATGTCCCATTTTTATAGGGACACTCCTGATATTCAGGGCTTTGTCTTATATAGACTCCTATTACTCCCCACCCCCATCCCGATTTTTCACACTACCATCACCTGATAGAGAAAGGGAAGAACCTCAATTAGAAACACAACCCACACCAGTGGGGTGACTGACTGATTGGCTCCTGGGCTGAGTTAGGTGGTGATCCATCAGCCACTTGGGCCTTAAAAACAGGCTGCCAGGATCCCGGGTGAAGGTAGGCGGGACTAGTGTCAGGAACTCAGTAGCAGGAACAACCACTGGGCTTCAGAGTAAGTATCAGGGTCAATAGTCAAGCAGTGAGTCAGGCCAAAGGACAGAGCTAGAGACAGGTTGGGAATCAGGCTGAGGCCAATACCAAGTATCCGGGCCATGTGGGTATTCCAGGGTTTGAACGGGGTCAATATTCAAGATCAATACTGAAAGTTCAGGAACAGAGAAAGTAGGGTGGTCATGGCAGCCAGCTAGCACTCTGCATTATTGCCTAGACACTTCCTGGAATGGCCTTTGGGTTTATATAGTGTGGGGAGACAATCAAGTTCCATGAGGCTGTTATCTGTCAAACCCCTAGAGGTGAGACTTCCTGGGGTTGGTGTCTGCAGTGGGTCATGGGTTGGGGCGCACAAGCTGGTAACAGGTGTCAGTGTGGAGGTGGTGTTCGCTGCCTGGCAACCCTGTGGGCCTGTGTATAGACCTGCTGGGCCTTACACAGGCTAAGGAAGAGACTGTAGTGGCAGTAGTATTTGTCTGTGTGGGAAGGCCTACCAATCTGGTGTTGTCTATGGCTGAAAAACTGAGCTAACTACTGTGGCGGACCCTTGGAACAAGGGGCCAGGGAGACCATCTTGGAGCTGGGTCTTCTGGAAGAGGACTAAAGAATAGAAGAGACCCGCAGGGCAGGCTTCTGTATGGAGGAGGCTATAAGGAGCAGGGAACTGAAGAGAAGTCCAGTAAGAACGGTGAGTTGAGCTCAGGAGCTTGTGTATGTGTTGGGACTGAGTGCCCTGAAAGGAGATTGAACTTTGAACTCTTTGGTGACTTGCCTGGAGGGCCAGGCCATGGAAGACCCATGCAGATGGGGATGGCCAGCAGAAGGGGCTGTAACTGGGGATACTTGCAACATTATGCCCTGTTGCAAGTGGGTGCGCTAATGGTGAGTGCACCAAAACGAACTGGAAGACTGAAATGATTAACATGCTTCCATAAACAAGGATCATTGGGCCAATTCCTCCTTACGTAGTATATTGTTTTACTCTGGCAAGCTCCCTGTGAAGTCACTGGGAATGATGCCTGAGCAATGACTGAGTTACAAGTGAGTAGAGATGTCATACTTAGCCCTTTCTAAAGATGGACTAATGGTTTGAAATGTGTGTAGTGAGCTGACATGGCTCCCCTCCACGCCGGAGGAGGAAGAGCCCAGCCGGAGACCAGAGTGGGTGGAGCTAGGGAGCTCTGAGCCCGCCCCTCAAAGGGTCAGACTGTGACCCGGAACTATAAAGGCTGGCCCTCAGAGCTCAGTAGGGCCCCAGCTGCCGGAGAGAGCAGACGTCCCTAGGGGAGCTCGTGACTGGGAAGCTCCTGCGGCCCAAGGCAGCCGCCCAGACTGGCCAGAGCTTCCCCACGCCCCGCTACCCGGAGGAGCCGCCGGAGCTTCCCCGCGCCCGCTACCCGGAGGAGCCGCCGGAGCTTCCCCGCGCCCGCTACCCGGAGGAGCCGCCGGAGCTTCCCCGCGCCCGCTACCCGGAGGAGCCGCCGGAGCTTCCCCGCGCCCGCTACCCGGAGGAGCCGTTGGAGCTACCCCGGGCCAGGTACCTGGAGGAGTTGCCAGACCTGCCACCCAGCCCCGGCTGCAATGAACCCATACTCCTGGACCCCACAGAGGCCAATGTCAGGACCCATGTAGGGCCCGAGGGGGAGTACGGAAGTAGCCCGGGGGCAGCTGACCCTGTCTGGCCGCAGCATTACCGGAGCCTATGTCAGTGTGTTGCGGCCAGGATCCCCACTGACTGAACAGCGGATTGTTAGGCACTGCTAGGGCCCCGGGCTGGGACGCAGTGGAGCAAGAGGGCCTGCGTCCCCCCTGCAATCCCACTCTGGGTGGCAGACTCCCCCTCTTCCCGGCCTGAGGAGGCCTAAGCTTGTTACTGTTGCTCAGCCCTGATTAAGGGCCTGAGCCTCCTGACTCAGTGGTTGCTTCCCCGCCTTGACCTAGGGCCGGGCCTTAAACTGTTACTGTTGCTCAGCCCTGCCTAAGTGCCTGAGCATTCCTGACCCAGTGGGTGTTGCCCCACCGGAGCCGGGGCCAGACATAACCACCATGCAGCCGACTACCACAAGGGCTACCGAGGGAGAGCCCCGGCCGGACTATTTCCCCGGACCCATCGGTGTGTAGTGAGCCGGCATGGCTCCCCTCCGCGCCAGAGAGGGTTGAACCCCGGTGAACTCTTGTTCAAGGTGCATACCTTAAACAAAAATAATCTCATTAAAACAGTGTAGTTGGGAAAGAGACCAATTTCTTCAAGCATGAGTGCCTAAATTTAGGTACTTCTCTCCCTGTGTAAGTATTTAAATAAGTGGTCTTGATTTTCAGAGGCGCTGAGCACTTGTGATTCCATATGGATGCTCAGCATCTCTGAAAAGCAGCACATTAATTACAGGGCCAAACCTGAGACATCTCATTTGAAGATGTTGGCCTAAATAGCTGGAGTTGGGAAATCCAGAGGCATAGCTCCATACCCAAATTTAATTCTGAAACCAAGAGTATCCATGAGCACTTGCCACCTTTATCCTTGATTCACTCTTGTACTCTTATGTTATCCCACCGTCCGGCACTAGTCAAGAGCCCAGAACATTAATATCTTGCTCTCTGTGTTCAGTACACAAACAACACCCCGCCTGTCCGCAATGCCACTACAAAGCCGAAAGTCCAATCTACTCTCTCATCTCTACAGATTAGAAACAGTATATGCCTCTTGATCAGCCTTCTAATCAGATATGAGACTCCACCAACCATATACAAGACAGATCTCTAGCCATGCCAGTTGAAATAATCTTGGGCTGAATGAGAGCCCATCTAAACAAGGATTTCACAGCTCTGACATACTACAAAAGAATGGTAATAGGTTAGATTGGTTGCTTTGTACCTCTACCAAATACAGGACTTTTCCACAGAATACAATAGTGCACTTATTTTTCAAATCCTGCTGAATCTTATTACAATTTTACAGTAAACAGGAAATTCAAATATGAAACACCTTCCCTTCTGAACACATAGTATTGCCTTTGTACCTGAACTTTGATTTTTCCTTCCCATATACTGCATAGCGGGAACAAATTCTGTTTGACATGGTGGTGAGTATGGATAGAGTCTTTCTTTCTAATCTCTGGAACAGAAAGGAGAAGAACTGCATTAGGCACAGATCGATTCCTTTACTTGCAGTCTACGGGAGCATTCCTATCAGTCAGCGTGTCATTCGGTTTATTATCCTAAATGAGTCTAAATATCCCCATTAACTCTCAGTCGTGTTCAGTACTAAGCAATGCTGCAAAGCAATGCTGAAATGACACACAGTTTTCCTAGATGTCCACTATCACAGTGGTTCTCAAACTTTTGTACTGGTGACCCCTTTCACATAGCAAACCTCTGAGTGCGACCCCCCCCCCTTATAAATTAAAAACACTTTTTTATATATTTAACACCATTATAAATGCTGGAGGCAAAGCGGGGTTTGGGATGGAGGCTGACAGCTCGTGACTCACCATGTAATAACCTTGCGACTCCCAGTTTGAGAACCCCTGGGCTATCATTTGTGGTCCTTCAGTTTTGTGATGGATCAAGGAGATATTTATATAGTCCTTAGGCTCATGTAAGATGTCCTGTCACCTTGGGTACTCCAACTGGAGGCCCTTCTTTCTGTCATGGATACCCTTTTTACTGGTTGCAATGCTGACAAACTGCTGCCCTCTTCTCTGTCCTGAGGAGTGTCAGAAATGCAGGTCTGAATATGTGAACTTGGCAGTTCTCAGTTATTT
Organism: Chelonoidis abingdonii; assembly: GCF_003597395.2. NCBI lineage: Eukaryota > Metazoa > Chordata > Testudines > Testudinidae > Chelonoidis > Chelonoidis abingdonii. The sequence goes on along the minus strand of NC_133773.1, from coordinate 13,451,044 downwards.
GCATTTCCCTTCCTAGTAATTCACTCCTTTTCAAAAGTGGCTTTTAACTTCTGAATCTCTTTATTTAGAATTGCAAACTTACTTCCTTTCTCTTAAGATCAGTATCCTCCAGAGGGGTGATTCTCTATCTTTTACAGACTGGGACCTCTGCTTCCCTACCAGGGCTGTCTTTCATCTAGTCAGGCCTGCTTTACTATTTAGCAGTATGTGATCCCCTCTCACTAGTCTGTGATTCTCCAGCCCTGGAGATCCTGATCTCCATGTTGAGAAGCTCACAGCAGTGATCCTCCACCTGTGGCTCTGGACTGGGAGCTTGTGCTGTGCTAGTTATAGGAGTGCTGCTCAATATTAGAATCACAGAATTAGAAGGGACCTTAGGAAGTCATCTAGTCCAACCCTCTGCTCAAAGCAGGGCCAATCTCCAAACAGATCTTTACCCCAGATCCCTAAATGACCCCCTCAAGGATTGAACTCACAACTCTGGGTTTAGCAGGCCAATGCTCAAACCACTGAGCTATCCTTCCCGTCTCACTTACATGCATGTTTCATCCAGAGCAGGGAACTCTAAACAAGCGACTCTGATAGCATCAGACCCACTGAAATCCATTTTCCAACCTTTCTTCTCTCTCAGGTGAGAGTGGAAACAACACTCAACAGGCAGAGAGAGAGAATAAAGATATGACTCTTCCTTCCCAGCAGCCAGAAGTGGGACAGACTGAAGCAGCGTTGCATCACACACATCACAAAGCACCATCAGAACACCATGAAGACAGATTTGTGCAACTCCTTTGAATAGGGAAATTGTTCTCCATTTGCTAAAGTTTGGAAACTACTGCAGTAAATGCTTCAAACCTGCTCCCCTTGTTCTTGGATTTTACGCCTTCATGTGCCATGGCTCCATCTGCTAGCTAAAGACTAGAACTCCTTGTTCTTAGGCAAATCTGCCTGCACATGGCTGCAATAAATACATTGCATGGCATGCCAGAGCTAAATGATATTATCTGTTCTCATGAATAATAGACACTTTTCTGTTTGGTACTTCAGCTTTGGAAATATTCCTGTTTCAGCTATAATTGTTTATAATCTCTTTCTGGCTTGCTAACCATCGCACGCTAGATCCTCAGCTGGTGTGTGGAATGGCACAGTGCCGCTGAGGTCCATAAGACAATGCTAATTTACACTAGCAGAGGGTTTGTCTCCAAATGTCTAATACTGAGCAAGTGAAACTGTCAACTTCAGAATTGCCACTAAATCCCTTCTTATGGATCCCTTTAATTCAATAGTTTGGTTGTCTTTGCTTCCTCCCCTCTTTTCAAACAGCTAAATGGAACTAATGGGCTCTCAACATACAAAATAGTTTTCCAGGTTGCTGGAAATGACTGGAGTGATGATTAGCAGCTGCCACTTAGTAGGAAATGAACATCATGTTTGTGATGTTTACTTAATTTCCCTACAGGCTGAAAGCAAAGAGAATCGGTGCACCTGCCTCCACTGCATTAGCAGCAAACCCTATTCCAATCTGGGTGCATGGTGATGCTAGGAAACCAAATAAAAACTACAGACCCTAAATGAGATCTTCCTGAACTGCACAGTGAGACCGTCTATGGAGGTGGATTCAGAGCAAACCCCCTTTCTGGTACCAGTGGCACACTAAACTTCTCTCCCTCCTCACTAATTTCCTAGCTCGCTCTCTCCACCAAGGAAATGATTTTGCATGCTCTCATAGTTTCCCTTAAAGGATTGTGGAGAGTATTACAGAGAATCTCCATAGCAATAGATCTCTCACAGAAAGACTCTACGCTATTCGGCTATATCTTGTTTAATGTGTGGCCCACCTCTCTGAACTTTATTCTTTTGTGTTTTTGGCTTCCCCATTTGCTATGCTGCAACATTTCTTTTACCTAAGCTAAAGATCCCTGTAGCACCCCAAAATACTGTGGGGTTTGCTCATCAAGTGGGTTACTACCAGAACAATTGTAATGTGAATGTGCGGATAGGGATGTGCTGAACCTGGGGCATATAAGGGTGGCAGCTTGAAAGTGCTGCTTGACCCAGCCGATTGAGTACAAGGACATATAAGTGGGTCAGCTTGAGAGTCTGATTGACCCGGTCCACTCAGACTTGCTTTGTTAGTGTGTGTGTGTCTACGTGTTTTCATCTGATTTTGGGGCTGGAGGAACCCAGCCCTGGGGAACCAAGGTCCTGCAGGGTAGCTCCATTGGGAGGGGACTTGCAGAAGGAAGGAGTAGAGCTCCATATGAACACACAAGTGACACAAGCAGCACATTACAGAATCCCCACCCCCTGAAGAGTAACCCGAATAAATGAGCATAGCCCAAAGTAACTGGCACATCTGGTAACACCAGTGCCAGGTGCCTCAGAGGAAATGAACAGAATAGGTAATCATCAAGTGATCCATCCCCTGTCACTCATTCCTAGCCTCTGGCAAACAGAGGCTAAAGACACCATCCTTGCCCATCCCTGCTAATAGCCATTGATGGACCTATCCTCCATGAATTTATCTAGGTCTTTTTTGAACCCTGTTATGGTCTTGGCCTTCACAACATCCTCCGGCAAAGAGTTCCACAGGTTGACTGTGCATTGTGTGAAGAAATACTTCCTTTTATTTGTTTTAAACCTGCTGCCTATTAATTTCATTTGGTGACCCCTACCTCTTGTGTTATGAGAAGTAGTAAACAATACTTCCTTATCTACTGTGTCTACACCAGTTATGATTTTATAGACCTTAATCATAACTCCCCTGAGCCATCTTTTTTCAAACCTGAAAAGTCCCAGTCTTATTAGTCTCTCCTGATAGGGAAGTTGTTCCATGCCTTTAATAATTTTTGTTGCCCTTTTCTGAATCTTTTCCAATTCCAATATATCTTTTTTGAAGTGGGGCAACCACATCTGCACACAGTATTCAACATGTGGGCATACCACAGATTTATATGGAGGCAACATGATATTTTCTGTCCTATTATCTATCCCTTTCTTAATTATTCCCAACATTCTATTCATTTTTTTTGACTGCTACTGCTCATTGAGTGGATGTTTTCAGAGAACTATCCACAATGACTCCAAGATCTCTTTCTTGAGTGGTAACAGCTAATTTAGATCCCATCATTTTTTATATACAGCTGGGATTATGCTTTTCAATGTGCATTTCTTTTCATTTATCAACTTGAAATTTCATCTGCCATTTTGTAGCCCAGTCACCCAATTTTGAGAGACCCTTTTGTAGCCCTTCACAGTCTGCCTGGGTCTCAACTATCTTTAGTAATTTTGTATCATCTGCAAATTTTGCCATCTCATTGTTTACCCCTTTTTCCAGACCATATATGAATATGTTGAATTGGACTGGTCCTAGAACAGATCTCTGGGGGACACCACTATTTAAATCTCTCCATTCTGAAAACTGACCATTTATACCTATCCTTTGTTTCCTATCTTTTAACCAATTATCAATCCATGAGAGAACCTTCCCTCTTATCCCATGGCACCCTACTTTGCACGAGTGCCTTTGGTGAGGGACCTTGTCAAAGGCTTTCTGAAAATCTAACTACACTGTATCCACTGGATCCCCTTGGTCCACTTGCTTGTTGACCCCCTCAAAGAATTCTAGTAGATTGGTGAGGCATAATTTCCCTTTACTAAAACCATGTTGAGTCTTCCTCAACAAAATTATGTTCGTCTATATGTCTGACAATATTGTTCTTTATTATAGTTTCAACCAGTTTGCCTGGTACCAAAGTCAGGCTTACAGGCCTGTAATTGCTGGGATCACCTCTGGAGCCCTTTTTAAAAATTGGTGTCACATTAGCTATTCTCCCGTCATCTGGTACAGAAACTAATTTAAATGGTAGGTTACAGACGACAGTTAGTAGTTATGCAATTTCACATTTGAGCTTCTTCAAAGACAATTCTGAGTGTAACAAGATTGAGGTTTACATAAGAGAGATATTTTTTGATTATGCTGCAACCAAACCCCTTATTGAGCTCATTTTCATCATGTGTGGCAGCATCTTAGTGACAGCTGGTAAGACGATGAGAGTTGTGTGAAATGTTCACAGTGAAACATATGGAGTAGACTTTGGACAAATTTAGATTTTCTATCAAAATTAATGATTTAGCAAGGTCCTGATGTGTAACTTAATGGTTTTAGCTGAGTTTCATTTGGAGTATTGGGGTTTGACTTCAAGTAGTACATATTAAAGGAGTGCAAACCCCGGGGGATCAAATGCGGAGCAAATGTTCCCTTGCTTCCTCATGGAGCAAAACTGACGAGAGCCACACCGCTTAGTCATCATTAAAAGTCAGTGGATGCCAGGACTGAATTGCTACATCCTTTGGTAGTCTTCCAAATGACACCCTGAACCACTGTTCTATTCAGTACGTATAATTTATGATGCATGGTGCTGCATTTTACACACACACCACCATGCCACTGGGATAGGGACTGTATCAAGATTAAAGAACTGATAGAAGAGACAACTTTTTAAAAAATGTTTTAGACTTGTTTTGCTGTAGAAGTTGGCAGGAAGCAAGTGAAGGAGGGACACACTTACCTCTTTCAAGAAGCACACAGTAGGGCTTGGTGAAATGCAGCAAGTCCCAACCATGGACAAATAACTCTTTATAGAACCCACTAATACAGGCAGTGGGGCTTGACCATAGTTACTGGAATACTCATGCGTAAACCTAGAAAAGAGACAGGACTTGGCTGAAGGATTTGTTAACTCAGAAGGATTTTCAAAAACATCTAAAGGGATCTGACACCTAATTCCTAAAGAAAGTCAATAACGTTCAAAGAATTGGGCACCTGACTCCCTTCTGGGCTTCTGAAAATCCCACCCCAGTGTTTTTGCAAGTGTAATATATGCTATTTTCCATTTTTTTAAAATGGTGGAAGCCACGAACATATAGCAGTCTGCCCATATAAACCAGTTCACAAAAATGAGCTTAAACCCATATGAATGAATCACTGCTCCACTAACAGAGATCAGAACAGAAATACTTCAGCAAGTTTGTTTCTTCATATGGATTATTTGATGATCAGTACAGTTTGTGAGGTCAGCCTGACCTGACAGAGTCTTCATCACTGTCATGGTATTAAAATATTACATTGGCTGGTTTAATAGCTTCCTGATTAGTTTCAGATAAATTAATAAATGGTTTAATAAATTGCATTTTTGTCATGCCTGGCATCTGCTAAGCCCGCTGAGCGAATTAGGTGGGCTAGCAAGAAAAGATAAATACGTGGAGCTAGGTCATGGCCCTGTGCATCAACGGAATGCATGAGACGACAGAGGAGAGACTCTGTAGTGCCTAAGTCATAGGGAGGGAGACATTATGATCGTATAAAGCATAATGCCAACAGGGGAGCTATGGTCATGTCCCTTCCTATCCACTGGAGGCCGGTGAGTGCGGGCCATAGTTCTAACTGCCTCTCCCACACAACTTACTGCCATATTATTGCTGCTTTCTCTGTGTTACAGGGATGCATCCGCTCCCCAGCCTAGCTGTGCACCCACACAGAGGTGGCCCTAAATTTAGTACACAAGCTCCAAGTTCTCCCTGGTTTTGCTTGGGTGAAATGTCAGAGTTAACGGATCTCTGTTTTACCCCTGGAGCATGAGACAGTTGCTTCCTTGACAGGCAATCACGCTGGACACTTTATCTTGTAGTTTGGTTACATTTTCTCAGATTATTAAGCAGCTGGTGCCAGGAGAAGGAAAGGAATCATAAAAGTAAATGCATTCATAAATCTAACAATAAACAGCAGCGCAAGTCCAAAGTTGGCAAACTTGGGTACTTAACATCAGACAATTCATTCGCACATCGATGTGTCTAGGGAGAGATTTGCAGAGAGATTTGCAAAGACAATCACATACTTTTGATAGTAAGTGGGAGTTGTGTGATTAAATCATTGTTGTACCTTTGAAAATCTCTCTCTAAAGCATCTAAAAAGAAATGTTACTATCAATCTCTACAGAGAGATTCAGGGCCAGATATTAGGGTTTAAAGATGGAGACAGGTGTCTAGCAGAATTTATAAAAATGTCTACGTGGTTTAGGGGCCTATCTCCCATTCATTTCAATGGGAGATAGATACCGGACTCCACTAGGCATTGCAATTCTTTTGTATTAGGTGCCTATCTTCAGGTTTAAGTACCTAAACACCTTTGAATATCGGACCTTCAGTCTCCATGTTAGTCCCTCAGGAGAACCCAGGAATGCAACAATAATTCAGAGATCCAGGATCTAGAAAGAGCTCTCTGCTTCCCCAACCCCCCTTACTTTTCCCACCATCTCTCCACCACATGAGTCAGAACAAACAATAGCCCTAACTTCATGAACCAAGACACACGCAGCCTTTCATGATGACTTCTGACCCCCAACTACTACCATCCAAGCAGAAGATACTCTAAAAACTGCATTGCTGAGAGGCACCATGGAGACTCTTCAGATTGCACAGCGCCCAGAAGGACACTCCTACCACATTGTCTTTAAGAACGTTATTGTTACACCATGTAATATTTTATTAAGCTAAGCCATGGTCCTTTCTGCCCCATGATGAGTGGAGCACGTCCCCAGGGACTGTGGTTCTAACTCTGGTGCTTGGCACACATAGTGGGTAGGGGAGAAAGGTTCTTTGTACCCTTGCAGCCTTGTGTATCCATGCAGAAGCCAGAGACAATAAAGCACATAAGATAAACTTCTTTCCAGTGCTTAAGCCCCGTTTACACTTGTCTGCATCCCAACCATTCGTCAGACAGAAAAAACAGAATATGACTAGTTGACTAGTGAATGAATTTGTTTGAAATTAAGGAATTTAATGTTGTTCTCAGGATACATTCAAGATGTGTAAAGTTCATAAGCTAAACTCTTAGTGTTTATGCGACACCGACAGACAGCGGTGGGCGGGATTGAACCTGGGGCCTCTGAAGTTTAAAATATGAGCCTCTACTGCATGAGCTACAAGTCAACTGGCTGTTAGTTAAAGCACTTGAGCAAACTCATTAATCTATCTATCTCCCCCTCTCTCTCTCTCTCTCTCTCAGTGGTCTTGGTACCACTAGATGGGACAGAACACCTCACCCCGGAAGTGTGTGGGTTACACTTACCTATCTGCAAAATCCTGGGGGTCCTTCTTGAAGGCCTCACAGAGTTCTTCATTCGATGGCTCCATGTATGTAGGGAACTCTCTGGGCGGTTGGTGCAAGGCAGCCAGACAGAGCTTTCGCTCTAACCCTTGGTGGGTACAGCAAGCCGCAATCCCTGGGTGATCAGGATAAGGAGCGTTTTCATCGCAGGACTTGGCAGACAGCGCTGAAGACTGGGGCAGGGTGGAACAGAAGGAAAGGAAATGAGGGAACATTAATGTCCAAGTTCTCAGTCTAGCAGTAATTATAGTTTTCACATTCTTTAAGTAAAACATTGCCCCTGTCTATAGGTGAAATCCATTTCTGCACACAGCTCAAAGAAGCGGGCTCTGTGGAGGAGCTCTGTGGTGGGCTGGGCTGGTGATACCTCATCTTGAGGACATAAGCACTGGTATGTTGTACAGAACCACAGTGTCATTACCTTGTTCCTCTGTGCTGGCTGCAACCCCTCCCAGTCACTTATGGAGTTTATTGGGGCCACGTTATTTAGTAATTCATTGCATACCCATGAATGTACCACAATATACTTTGTCAATGTAATATAGTCTTAGTAACATGAGATTTCCCCTTCTGCTATTCATTTTCTGGTGAGAAGAGGGACAAGATAATTTTTTGGGGGGAGGTAGGGGAGAGATGAATGAGTTGTGTGAGAATTTTGTTAACCATCTTGCTTAACCACTTATTAAGCACTGTAGCTCTGGCCAAGTTCTGACTTTTGTAAAGCCAGCTTCTGTTCAAGGTGTTTCTCAGAAGGAGATAACACAAAACATGCATTAAAAGGTATCTGACCCAAACATCTCACACTATCAGCAGTAAAAAACTCAATTGCTTAATGCATAAAGTAAGCACCAAAAGTAGTGGGGGCTCCAATGCAAAGCAAGAAAAGAGGAGAACGAGAACCACAGTGGCTGTGTTAGGAAGTCAGCGTTTACCTTCTCTGACCACACGGCTATCTTAGATTAGAAGATACCTGCAGCATTTCAGACACCAGGCTGTGGTAACTGTGGGAAAGTATTCCCTTTTTAATGGTAATCACTGTAGAAAGGGGTGGATTCTGGAGCCCTGATGAAGACAAAACTCCTATTGACTTGTTTTAAGTGAGAAGACTGCAGGCTGTAGCTCAAAGTGGATGTGGTTGTGTTGCTTAGTGTCTGCTGTAGAAGGGAAAGGTAGGATTTGGGGGGCTGTAGTGCATGGAGCCAAGGAGGCTGTAGGGCACAGACAGGTGAGAGCAGGCCTGTGGAGGAGGTGGAAGCAGATGATCTGCCATTCATGGTCCTTCAATTCTCTGTCCCATGTTAGGAGCATGTAACTGGCATGGAGAGCTACTTAGCCACATAGCGGAAGTAGCCTCCACATAGTGTGTCTGCAGCTCTTCTGGGCCTGGGGTGAGAGTATGAAGATTCCTCACCCACATCTGTGCACAGGCCCATGCCCAGTCTGTCACTCAGGCTTGGTGCTGGCAAGATGGAGCTGGTCTGAAGAGGAAAGAGGCAGGTGTGATTCCAGAAATGGGTATTTAAGTTGGCAGAAGTGGGCCACTCTGTTTCCATGAGGAATTGGTCTGTTAGATATCAGTCATACCAACATTTTTAGTTCCCCAGAAACAATTAAAACAGAACAGTGATCTGTGCTCAGGAAATGTGGCCCAATCTTTTCTGGGGCTCCTCATCCATACTCTGAATATGATTTGTAAAACTGCTTAGCCACTGGCACTATATAACAACATTATTTCTTATATAGCACTTCTCATTTTTAGATCTCAAAGCACTTTACAGAGGAGGTCACAATGATTATCCTTATAGTACTGATGGGGAAACTGAGGCACAAGGTGGGACAGTGACTTGCCAAAAATAAAAAATAGAGATGGCCCCAACCCAAAAGCTTAGATCAGGATACCCCAATCTTTTGGCAACATGAGGGTATGTGTATTGTTCCTTTAAATATGTGGCAAGGTGCCAGCGGCAGGTTCTAGGCAGGAGTTCTGAAGTGAAGCATAGGGTTGGAGAAAAGAGGGGTCACAGTAACTTTAGGGATAATACCATTTCCCTAATTCCAGGAAAATTTTACCCTTTCTGTGACTCTTAACCACCATCACAGAACAAGCTGCTTGAAATTTGGATCCAGACCTGATTTTTGCAGCTGGATCCCAGCTCTATTAAATCCCATTAATATTAATAAGAGTTACGTGTACACACTGAACAGACAAACCCCACCACCTTTCAGCCATAGTCAGCATTACCTTTTAAATTAATTTCAAGATGCTTCCGTTCGTATCCACCTCCCCCCAGACTTCTCCACCATTTTCACCTGAAACTTTCATTGGAATGTAAACAACATTGCATATACATAACTGTACATAAATTGGAAGCATCACATTGTCTCTCTCTGGTAAGCATGTAATGATATGGTTATGTGCAATATATTATTCAGCCAGTAGATGCCTCTGTATGCCATTCAGAATTCCAGATAGTGCTCTTGGGAAACTGCATAATTAATTGTCAGCCAAATATATAGATACTAAATAATGTTAGAGACATGAATATTATATGTAGTACTATAAGACAATAGAAAGGAATTTGTGTGTGTCTCTCTGCTGATGCAGCATTCCTGAATGTAGCTGGAAAAACTTCAGGGTTGTATAAACTCTGAAACCTGATTTCTGTGTCTTGCTTTGTAAAACTGTGGTCTGTGTAATTAGCAAAGTGAAACAGAACGTCATGAGGGAATTGTTAATTTTAAGGTGCTTCCAAGACAAGCTGACAAGCAAAAACCCAAGGCCACAAAAACAGACAAGTAAGATTAAAACAACTGGAACGAGCCAGTGGGACCAACAGTAGAGAACGGATGATATCAGTAAGACAAGTCTTAGCAAGATAAGCAAAAATGTTTTCGTTTGGGTTAATTATTGTGATTTGTGCCTAAAAATGTTTAGTCAGGGGTTTAGAATGGACAACTTCACAGTTGAACCAACTTGGTGACTGAGTCTGCGCCAAGCTACGGAATAGGGTATAAAAATAGTGACTGACAACAAGAGAGTGGAGAAAAAAAGGAGAAGAACATAGCAGAGATCAGAGACTTGGAAAAAATTTCCCTCTCCCCAGAAGAGGTCATTCATAGCTGGTAATTAGCATTGTCTTAAAATGTACAAAATAAATGCTACAAGAAACTATTTAAGCCTAAATTGGAATGGATCTCCTTTGTCATCATACAGGATGGGGCCTGGTAGACACGGAAGAAAAAGCTGAGACCAAAGCTGTATGGAAACTGGTTTGTTTTGTCTATCTATTGTTAGAAGCTCTTTTCTTTAATAAATGCATTGTGTTTAAGATACCATGATTCTATAGAGCATGACTTACCCCAATTTCATAGCAGTTGGGGTCGGCCCCTTTGACACAACATGTTTCTGCCAGGGAGACCACCTCTTTCACAAGGTGACTGATCTCTTCAAAGGTGGCATTGGAGAATTTCTTGCTGTTCATGATGATTGCTCTGAGAACAAACAGGAGGCAAAGATCTCATGGCAAATTTGGGGAAGTGTTTACTTTTCACTGAAACCCTGTTGACATAAATCTGTCCGACTGCAGTTACAAGTTTTATATGAAGAACAGCAGCTCTGGGTCTGAAATAAGAATGAGCGTTTTCTTTTAAAGCAACATTTTGACTTCTTTAAATGTCATTGGAATCTGTGCTATGGCCGCAGAGCCTTATTTTCAGCATGCCTGTATCCAGGCTTCCAGTTTGCTCCCACAGCTTTGCAGCCAGAAGTAATTGTGGACACGGATTTCCTCCTATAATTATCTATGGATACATCTGATGTCACATACATGCCTAAGCACTGATAGTTGCTGCAGATCAGGCAGTTAAATGTCTAAGGGTACATCTAAACTGCAGCTGGAAGCGTGTTTCCCAGCTCACATAGACAGGTGCTAGTACTGCTCCACCTAGCTTGCTAAAAATAGCAGTGTAGCTGGAGTCAGAGAGTCACTGCCACTGAAGTAGAAGGCTGGGATTTTCAAATCCTAAGGGAGCTAAGCACCCACATTCCATTAAAATGCAATAGGATTTAGGTAATTAATTTCTTGTGAAAATTCAAGGCAGACAAACAACTTACAGTATAAAGCCCTGATCCTGCAAACATGCAGGTGTTTAACTTTATTCATGTGAGTCGTCCCACTGAAATCAATAGGACTCCCCATTTAATTATAGTTAAACCTTCTAACATTATTTTTTCTTTTTATAATAATTTTCTTTAACTTGGTTTGTGTGCTGTGTCTTAGCACCCTGGGATCAAAGTCAATGCTTCAGTGTTCTGGGGGGTACATACAGAGATCGGAAGTTGTCTTTCCCCAGGCTGTTGAATTCTTGACAGACTTTGTCCCGTACATAGTCTCGACCTGCAAAAATCAGTCACAGGAGGATTTATGATCAGTTACTTGTTTTGATAAAACAGAACACAGAAGAAAAACAAAGCATATCTCACTCTGTCCTCTGGAAGACAAAGATGGGCTTGAGTGAGACCAAAACAAAAAACATACCATAAAAACCCCTACCCAAACAACATATTCTACTGCAACATCTCTCCTTTTGGGAAAGGAGGAGAGAACAAAACAACCTGACAAATGTTAGTCCCATCCCTTACTGAGGTGAGATGCTCAGATCCATGGTGATGAGCATAGTATAAAAACCTATTTATAGTAAAATTTATGTTCTTGAGGGTTTGGTCCAAAGACCACTGAAGTCCATAGGAGTCTTTGTTACTTCAGTGGGCTTTAGATCAGGCTCTTCTTTCCAAAATGAGAAGATGAGAGAGAGAGAGAGACAATTAATGTTGGTTTATTTTTTAAACAGAAAAGGGATGACATGTCTATTCCCATATTCCAGCCATCTCTTCTGGAAAAAGAAAAAACACATTTTACCACTATTATAAGTAGAAAATAACTGTCTAGGTGCACATGTTGTTAGGGTATCTTTGTAGAAAAGCAGTGGGGTGAAATTCACCCGTGCTGAGGGCCAGCATCAATTTTCTAAGTACAGTATCAACGAATTCCCTCGTAAGCCCTCAAAATAGGATTCTAGTGGCGCAGAAAACTTGTGCAGGCCCTCTGCATGGGGATGAATTTAATCCCTGTAGGATTTAATACAAAACAACATAAGATGGTTCAAAACAGCTTACAGAGTCCAATACAGAATTCTATCCCTGCTGCAGAATTCCACAGAATGGTGTAAAACAAACCAACTCCTCAAACAATCCCCTGAAAAGCCCCACAACTCTACAAAGAACATATTTCTCTGTTAAATTTGACACTGTAGGCTCAGAGTAATTTTCACAGAATTCCAATTAATTTTCATAAAACCCTATTGATTCCATCCCTAGGTAATTCAGTAGCACGGTTCTATGAAGTGTATTTGTCCATACGAAAAAGGTACACACTGAACTTTGAAAATCAGGATAATTTGGACAGCCCCATAATAGCTCATGTACAAAAAATATATTATAAAGTACTATTCAGAAGGTGGTTTCCATCTCCAGCAAGCATCTGACTTCTTTCTATTTCTTACAAAAACTAGTTTTGTTGCCAATTTCAAATGAGCTTTTGAATCGTCTTCTGCTTATCACAGAAATGGGGTGGAATCACTACCATCTGCCTGCCATAAACACAATAGCAATGGATCCTGTAAAATTGTCTTCCTGGTATGCTGACTGACGTCCTTTTTAATAAGCAGATATTCCTGTATGAATGTTGTAATGGAAAAGCAGGCCCATTTGAACAGCAGGAGTGGGTTCTGTGACCATACTGTACTTCCCCAGGAAGAAAAAGGCAGACAAAAAATGTATGAAAGACCTGCTGCCTCAGAGAGCAGGAGCCCTGAGAAGTGACACAAGCAAACTTAGAAAAGCGGCTATACCACTCAAAAGCATGAAGATGAAGGCAAGGTGACACAGTGCAGAACTACACTAAAACAAAAGAACATGGATTATGAACCCCTGAAAATGCTTTTTTTAAACTCCTGGGTTAAGAATAGTATTGCTGCTGCTGCTTTTTATTCTGCAGTAGCTAACACAGCAGAATCAGTATTGCTTTCTTCCCAGCTCTTACTTACACCTGTGTAAAAACCAATGTCTCCCCACTGATTGAGGCTGGGGGGAAGTGTGTGGCTTAGGCTCCCTTGTTGTTCCTTGGCACTAGATATAACAGTGTAAAGTTGCTGTAGTGCAGTGGAGACTTCCTTCCCTGTCCCCATAGGTAGGGGACATGAAGCATAATGAGTTCTATTAATGGATAGAGCTCCACTAAGGACTGTCTGGAGGTTCCCATAAGACTGCACAACTGGGAAAAGCTTACCTAATGCATCACTGATGTTCTGTGACACACTCTTAGTAAACAAAAACAACAAGTTTCAGAGTAACAGCCGTGTTAGTCTGTATCTGGAAAAAGAACAGGAGTACTTGTGGCACCTTAGAGACTAACAAATTTATTTGAGCATAAGCTTTCGTGGGCTACAGCCCACTTCATCAGATGCATAGAATGGAACATATAGTGAGGAGATATATATACACATACAGAGAACTTGAAAAGGTGGGAGTTGTCTTACCAACTCTGAGAGGCCAATTAAGTAAGAGAAAAAACTTTTGAAATGATAATCAAGATAGCCCAGTACAGACAGTTTGATAAGAAGTGTGAGAATACTTACATGGGGAGATAGACTCAATGTCTGTAATGGCTCAGCCATTCCCAGTCTCTATTCAAGCCTAAATAGATTGTATCTCATTTGCATATCAATTCGAGTTCAGCAGTTTCTCGTTGGTGTCTGTTTTTGAAGATTTTCTGTTGCAAAATTGCCACCCTCAGGTCTGTTATTGAGTGACCAGACAGGTTAAAGTGTTCTCCTGCTGGTTTTTGAATGTTATGATTCCTGATGTCAGATTTGTGTTCATTTTGAGGAGTCCTTGTGGCACCTTAAAGAATAACAAATTTATTGGGGCATAAGCTTTCTTGGGCTAAAACTCACTTCATCAGATTCATGGAGTGGAAAAATACAGGCAGGTATAAATACGCAGTGCATGAAAAGTTGGCTTACCAAGTGGGGGAGTCAGTGCTAACGAGCCAGTTCAATTAAGGTGGAAGTGGGCTATTCTCAACAGTTGACAAGAAGGGGTGAATATCAAGGGAAGGAATATCACTTCTGTAGTGCTAATGAGGCCAATGTAATCAAGATGGCGCATTTCAAACAGTTAACAAGAAGGTGAGAGTTCCAGCAGGGGGAAAATTAGTTTTTGTAGTGACCCAGTCATTCCCAGTCTATATTCAGGCCTAATTTGATGGTGTTCAGTTTGCAAATTAATTCCAGTTCTGGAGTTCCTCGCTGGAGTCTGGTTTTGAAGTTTTTTTGTTGAAGAATTGCCACTGTTAAGTCTATCATTGAGTGTCCAGGGAGACTGAAGTGTTGTTCTACAGGTTTTTGAATGTTATAATTCTTGATGTCAGATTTGTGTCCATTTATTCTTTTGCACAGAGACTGTCCGGTTTGGCCAATGTACATAGAAGTAAGTGCGTTTTAGCCCAGGAAAGCTTATGTGCAAATAAATGTGTTAGTCTCTAAGGTGCCACAAGGATTCCTCGTTGTTTTTGCTGATACAGACTAACATGGCTACCCTTCTGAAACCTGTCACTCTTAGTAAACACTTCACCTCAGGCTGAATGCACATGGAGTGTCTACAATCTTCTGGGAAACCAGTCTGGAAATAAATGTATTGTCATTGCGGTGAAAGACTTTGTTTAAAATCAATGGGAGACCCATTCAAGAGTATAATTTAGATCTCAGTTTCCAATATGACAGATTTAATATTTTTTAAGAAACTTTTCTTCATCCCTGACTGAATTTTAAAACACATGCTCAATATTTCCAATAAATAAATGATTTCCCCCCTCTCTTTCTTTTCATTTAGCTATCAATATACAATGCCCAGTGCAGGACACAGGTTATTAGCAATCTGAGGGACAGTCCCGTTAACCTGACCACTACACAAAAAGCCTTTGTCAGTGTGAGGTTAAAATCGCAGGAACCTGTCAGTGATCTGAGTGTATAGAACGTTCCATCAATGTTGGAGTCAGAAAACCATTTCAAGGCATGGTGAGTCACCAAGTGACCAAATCACTGAGCCCCAAGGCTTATAGGAGTGGGGGAAAGGAAAAGAGGATCACATGACCTCTCCCTTCTCTCCCATTCTATCCTCCTCCCTGGGCCCACACAGAGGACTAGATCTTGGGGATTCTTCACTGCAAGGGAATCCCTGTTCTCTTTGGGGCTGGGGAAGTAGTAGGAGGTGGCCAGACTGAGAAAGAGTGGAAGCATTTTTCTTTTTTTTTGCCCATTACAAATCAAAACAGAACATATACTAGAGAGTGTTAGAATCTTTCTTTAGGGAAAGAGAGCGAAAGGAAAGAAAGAGAGAAGACAGCACTGCTGCATTTCAGTTTGTTACAGAACTCACTGGCTATATTTGATCAGGTTTCTGGAATACCCAATCATGTTTTTCATATGGTATGCGGTTGTAGCTCTGAAATCTGTGTTTATACATCTAAATAAAATTATAGCTCTAGTTTCAAAGAGCTGAGAACCAGCAGCTCCCATTCACCCCTAGAGAAAATTGCATACAAAATATGTGCACATTACAATTTAATGCGTGACATTCTTTTAGCCTAGTCTGGCTAATCCTGAAAAATGTGGTGTCATGTCTGATAAGAAAATGAATATAATTGTTCTCTTTCTTCTCTTACTTACTGGTACAAATAAAGAGTAGGCTTTGTTTTTCTTTCACGGTACTAACAGATACGTTCTTTTATCACAAAAACCTTATAAAATTTGCTTTACAACTTATTCAGAGAGAATTTAGTATATATTGGAGACTCCCACTGTAGACAATGCACAAGAGACAGTTTTTTTCAGTGTGTCTTTTAGCACAAATATAAGTCAGTCAATGAAAGATCTGCAGATGTATCTGCACATCGGGTAGACACGCTCACTTATTTTTGACACAGCCTGATTTCTTGGCTCGCACTTCTCTTTGGCTTTTCTGTTCTGCTGTTCTCAACGGCTTTAACTGCAGACCAATAGGCCTGCCATAATCTTGATCTATTAGCAGCAGCTTTCCATGTGCTGGGGTCAAGGTGGCCCGCTTTTAAATGAGCTTTGAGTGTCCTTATATCATTTTCATTGGCCTTCCAGCATACATGCTCCCATTTTCTATTGTCCATAAAATATGACTGTGGGAGGCGTGTATTACCCATATGTACAAGCCCAGTAAAGTTGCACCTGTATAATTAGGGATTCAATGCTAGCCCTACAGCTCTTGTCCAGGACTTTGATGTCTGGTATCCTGTCTAATCACTTGATGTTACAGATGAGATGCAGCCAGCACACGTGAAAACACAAAATATATATACACAAAATACACAATTATAAATTGCCCTATAGAAGTCCCTAAAACTGTATCAATGAGACCTGCTACCAGTCAGTTTCTGCAGCTTTATGGTATTAATCACATATTGCAGCTGATGCTTTTCTAATCTTAGTCTTCCTTTTTTATCCTGTCATTTGATAGTGTCAATTAAAGTCTTCCATTGTTTCACGTTTAGGTCCAAACTTCTGTTTTTCTTATATTAAGGTAGGTGGCCTGTTTATTGGTGGTCCTATCAAAACTCCGTGATATCAAGCTCTTCTCCTTTTTCCTCTTACCTATTTTAATTTTGAGTTTAATAGTGACTATTATTGAGGGGGTTTCTCCTTTCATTAGTATTAAAGAAGTTCTTAAATTATCAGGTCGGGTGGTAGGTGATGACTGTTTTCTTTCTGGCTTTTATAAGAAACAGGGTTTTCAGGACAATCTAATAAAAAAGAATAAAAGGTTCTCTGAGAGAAAAGGTGGGCTAGCAAATATTTTTTATTGGACTAACTTCTGTTGGTGAGAGAGACGAGCTTTTGAGTTCCACAGAGCTCTTCTTTAGGGGTTCTCTGACAGCTGACACCCCATTAGTAGTTCTGTTGAAATCAGTGATATTACACCAGAGCAAAGCCAGTGTGAAAGAAGAAGTGGGCTCAGTTAGAGTTTTAGTTAAATAAATTAGGTAGATGTTCTCTCTTACTTCATCAACTCTATCTATCCATCTGTCTTCGTGTTTTGTATAGTGGCAATCACTGAAGACTAGGATTTTCAAAAGAATTAGGGCTCCAGCTCCCACTGAAAAAAAAAATTAAAAGGTGCTTCTGAATATCTCCCTCTCATTGTCTAGAGACACAATTGTCAAAAGTGCCTAACTAACTTTCAGCCTACATCCCATTGTCTTTTAATGAGAATGAGGCTGCTAAGTGCCTAAGTCACCTCTGAAAATAGGACTCAGTCTAAGTCATTTAGGCACTTTTAGAAGAAATTTACCCTTGTTTCATTGATGTTAGTCTTTTTCTGTATTGGCCTCTTTCATTTTTTCAGCTGCAGCACTGGCTGCACAAAGTTGTAGATTGCACCGGATACATGGAAATCAATTGCTGTTGTAATAAGAACCAATAGAGGGTGCTACGAGCCATATATGTTTGAAATAGAGAGCTCTCGATCTTATGTTCAATCTGGAAAATGCACAGGATTGAATGGCTTTATCAAAAGAAGTATCAAGAAGTATCAGGACAGACAGAATGAAAAGGAATTGCTGTAAGTCTTTGCAACAGGTGAACATTAATGCTAAATTGCAATGGAGTTGCTATAAAATGATATAGTGTGCCCGCTCATATTACCAAACCTAAGCAGAGAGCACTATGATTCATGTAATTACAGCAAGTGCCAAAGGAACGGTTAATAAGCCACTAATCCCTGTAAAGTGCTATTCATTTTGCTACAAACTGTCTGGGGTGGGATTTGGTGCCAGCAGGTTAAATATCAGCATAATTTCAGAAACTCTGCTGTAACATTTACATTATTTTCACAGTGACTTTCACACCCAGAGAGGTGTTTGGAGTGAAGACAGAATGAATCCAGTTGCTGCAAAAAGCTGAAAGGGTAAAATTTTCAAAAGCACCAAAGTGACTCAGAAGCCCAAGTTCCATTTTCAAAAGTCACTTAGGTAGTTAGGGCCAGATTAGCAAAGGTTTTTAGGTACCTACAGATGTAAATAGGTACCTAGTAGGATCTCAAAAGCACCTAGGGCCATAGACACCAAGTCTGTGGCTGCTCTGGGGCTGGAGTACCCACGGAGAAAAAAAAATAGTGGGTGCTCAGCGCACACCAGCAACCCCATTGATCTGCTCCTCCCCCTTCCCCGCAGCCCTCCCACCCACTGCCGATCAGCTGTTTAGCAGCGTTCAGGAGGGGGAGGAGCAAGGGTGGGGCACGCTCAGGGGAGGGGGCAGAATGGGGGCTGGAGGAGTTGGGGTGGGGAGGAGCCTTGGGGGAATGGGTGGAGCAGGAGCAGGGGCAGGGCCTGGGGCAGAGTGGGAGTCAAGCACACTTGGGGAAAGTGGAATGTTGGTGCATATGCCTAAGGCTCAGGTAGGTGCCTAAATACCTTTGACTAACTCCCATAGAATTTAGTTACGCACCTAAATACCTTTGAGGTTCTGGGTACAAGTGCCTAACTCCCAACCTAGCCACCTTAGAAAATCCCACTAGGCATCTATTTGCATCTCTAGGAACCAGAATATCTTTAATGTCTGCCCTTACATCCCATTTTTAAAAATGACTTGGGCATTTAGGAGCCTAAGTCTGATTTACTTTCAATGAGACTTGGACTTTTAAGTCACTTTTGAAAATAGGATTTAAGCACTTTTGAAGAAAATTCCCATGTTCTCTTTTACCCGTAAGCTGCCATTTCTGGAAATACTTGCTCCAGGAGATTCTTCAGAAAACCTGAATCACACAAGAATACGGGGCACTAGTGGGCAGTGAGAAGTGTACAGCCCCGATCACCACCTGGTGGAAATCACCACAGTTCCATTGGAACTTCAATAGAATTAATCTGATTTACACTATCTGGGGGATCTGGCCCACAACATCTAGAAACCAGCTAGTCCTAAGGAAGTCAGGGTCTGGTTGAAGACATAAAAGTCCAAGATATACACAGACCCCAAATGGGAACACACTAAAATTAGTAATGCCGGACATTTACCATGTTGTAAGAACCATTCGTGTAGTGAAATTAATGCTCTCTCAAACCTCCCTGTCACAATTCTTTATTTCTGATGCAAACAATTTCAACAATAAAAATGAGAGGACACCACATGTGCACAGAGTGCAAGAATCTTTGGGATTAAAATGAGTGATATCCCTGTAAATGAAGCACAGTTCAGTGGTAGGCTAAAATTCATACATCTGAAGGCCAGAAGGGACCATTACCATGATCAAGTCTCTGCTAACCCCTTGTCTTCAAATGACGCCCTCAGTTGCACAGAGGTAACTGATTTAGAACTTAAACGATTCTGATGGTGATGAATAGAATTTAGCTCACTCTCTCGACTGTGTTGACTCTGCAGAACAAAGCAGCAGAATAAAAAGCAGTGAAAGCTCATTTTCATCACTGTTATTATCAGATTCTGAATGCACATAAGTAGCATAGCTGCTTAGTAAGAAGGTGGCATTTTTAGAGGTAAAGTGCATTTTAATGCGTCAGCTGCATAGACTTTGCAGGACACAAATTAAATAGATGGATGGGGAAACTCCTTCGTTTCCTGAAATGCTTCAAAGTGCTACTGTTTGCTTTGTGTTTGACATTTTTGATTGTATCCAAGTCTGATGCTATCTGATTATGCTCATTTGTCCCCAATGGACAAGTGATGATTCTGCTGGTGTGGCGAGGAGTCAAGCTATAAGATATTAATCAGTCTGTATCCTGTTAATCTATTAGAGTCAACGAAGTTTGACCCCTCTCCCCTGTTAGAACAAGTAGCCTCTGAGGGTGACAGCTCTTGGTTAGAACACTTGCCCCTCACAAGTAAAGTGACCATATGTCCCATTTTGGCCAGGACGGTCCCTTTTCTAAGCCCTGTCCTGACTTTTTTCCCCAATTAGGCATTTGTCCCATGTTCTGACTTGATCAGTTGGCAAGAGCAAACAGGACAAAGGCCCACTCTTGTCAAAAAACTGGGGTGCGGTGTGGAAGGGGTGAGCGGAGATGCCAGACCCCCACAGCGGGGAGGCAGGGCTGTGGGGGCAGCAGTGTTCCAGCATGAATAGGGGACTCTGCATTGCGCAGGGGAGCAACTTGGTTCCAGCAGGGTTCAGCAACCGAGCAACAGCCTGGCGCGCAGCAAGTGGTGACAGGATTACAGCGACAGGCAACGGCATGGAGGTGCCCTCGGGTGAGCAGCTGGTGGTGTTCCATTTTATCTTTGGGAAATATAGTCACCCAACTCACAACCAAAGTAAACAAAATAAATGTTTTGGCCCTGGTATAGCTGCTCACTGATACACTTTGATATTGTTGCTTAAATCAGCTAAACAGAGACACAATAAATACAGGATTCACCTGCTCAGTGTTCATCAAATAATTTGATATATGCTTATAAATAAAGTGTTAATGATAGTCCACCTGCTGTGAAAAAGACACAGAAAGTTATATTAAAAGTGGAGGCTTGGACTCAAACAAAACATACAGCCTTGTTAGGTTATTTCAATATATAAAATGGCTGCTCAGCTCAATTAAATAACCCCTGCTCACTGAGAACCTGATCCAAAGCCCATTGAAATCGGGGGGAAATCTTTTTATTGACTTGTGATCAGGTCTTTAGATTAGGCCCTAGAAGACTATGAAGATGTCAACACCACAGCCTCTTCTCCTGCCCTCAAAATTCAGCTCCATACAGCTCCTTCTTGCAGATGGAGAGCTCTGAGCAGCACACTGGGCCTCCTCCTCTCTTCTGTGACATAATGGAAGGGAACGAGCATGTTCACCTGCCAAATGTGGTCAGGAAGCATGGGTGGAAGAGATTGGTAACTAGTTGACTTCCTCCAGCCCTAAGCCAGTGCCAGCCTCTTGGAGGGAGCTATGGTTGACTGGAGATATGCATGATTTCAGGGGTATGGCCACATGGTTAGGGCAGAGCAGGGGAGCAGCTGCTAGAGGCAGCAAGATCTCCTCAGAAATCCATATAGTTGCTGGCCAAAAAAGCTATGGAAATGAATGCTTCCCACAGCAGCACTGATGGTATGTACACCACTCAGGGAATGTCCTCAATATAGACTCTCCCCTAGAGCTCACCTTGACTAGCTAATGTGTCCACACTATAACTTGTCCTGTCTACACTAGGGTTTTTAAACATGTTAGCTGTCACATGTTAGCTATCATGTTTTAAATACACACCTTTTTGCTAGTGTAGAGGGTGCTTTGAATGGCATGATGTCAGTGATCAGGGTTCAATTGTAGCAGGACTATAGAGCAGGCTGTGTTTTAGGGAGAAGTAGTCTTCATCTCATATGATCTCAGAGTGTGTTACTTATTTAATCAGACATGCTGACACAGAGGTCGGCAACCTCTGGCAAGCGGCTCACCATGGTAAGCACCCTGGTGGGCTGGGCCAGTTTGTTTACCTGTCGCGTCGCCAGGTTCGGCTGATCATGGCTCCCATTGGCCACAGTTTGCTGTCCCAGGCCAATGGGGGTGGTGGGAAGCCGCGGCCAGCACATCCCTTGCCTGTACCATTTCCCGCCACCCCCATTGGCCTGGGATGGCAAACCGCGGCCAGAGGGAGCCGCGATCCGCCAAACCTGCTGACACGGCAGGTAAACAACCTGGCCTGGCCCGCTGGGGTGCTTACCATGGTGAGCCGTGTGCCAGAGGTTGCCGGTTCCTGTGCTAACACATCACTTCAGCTCTCATTGAAAGGTAGCTGGCTCCCTCCAACCTGAAACACATCAGCTCTTTAAGAGGGCACAGAAACACCACCAAGAAGATGAGGACAGAATTGGCAAATCTCTTTTCCAGCTTAACGGCTGTGAGGACCTCCAGATAGTGAAATGGGAATGATCTGACACCAGGACACACAGTTACAGCCTTAGTTTTTCTGAAAAATGCCATAGTATCTTTAATGCCCAAAAGGGGTGAAGCGCCTAGCTTCATTTATGGCTTCTTTTCAGCAATTTTAAAAATCTGACTGTGTTAACACGGGTATGATACTGATGTGGGAAAAAGCATTTATGTACAGGAGAACTGCCTGCTATTGACACTGTCTTCCAACTCTTGCGTTACTGAGGCAGCATGGAACACCCTTCCTTCAAACCCTATTATTGCTGCTTTGGATTACCTGGAGGGATCACCGCAGAGCATTGTAAGGCATTCGCTCAACAGAGACTAAGCCTGATTTCACCACCACCCGCCCCAACCCTCGGAATTGGGCTCAAGTCTCGTATGGCATGAGAGGGCACAAGTCACAGGGTGGGCCTGGAGATGACCTTTTTGTTTTTTTGTCAATAAGATGTGAAATGCTTTCAAGTGAATGCATTGGTTGTGAGTCTGGTATCTTATGTGACTGATGCAAGCTGTCTAACTGTGGCTGTTTGAAAGAGGGAGATATGGAAAAATGGAGAGTGAGATAGTTCAGTCTTTTTGGTCTGTTCGGATCTTGGATTTTCTACTGAGACTGCCACTCAAAGCTGCAATTAATGCTAGCGGTAGTGGTAATTGTGTCAAACAGGCACTTGTCCACTGTAACTGGGCTGAGACAAACAACTCATTTTATGCAGGTCTCCAAACAAGGATGGGACAACTTTTAGTCATGACTCAAGCTGTGTGAAATTCACCTGTTTTACTTTGCCAAGGCCATTAAAACTTTTTCTTTGTTTTTGATCTTTGCAGTTTTTACCTTTTGAATTCTAAGGTCAAACAACCCTCGAGCATAAATGAAACTCAGTCGAAGCCCTAAGTATTATGTCAAAATTCTATGAAAGGATGATTTTCAACACAAAGCCAAAACTGTGCCAACACGCAAACCATTGACTAATGTTTGAGTTTATAAGACACCTCAGGAAGTTTCATTGTGAGCATTCCGTATAGCTCTGCTCATTACTGACCTGGAGACATATTAAAGCTAGTATCTGAGAGATGACAGAGAACTAAGAAGTCTTTCAGATTCCTGATCCATCCAGCCCCTACCTACAAGCTTAAGTTGTATGAAGAGAAAGATACAGGTCAGGTTTTAGGCAAAACACTTCAAGGGTCAGATGCTCAGCTGATATAAATCACCATATCAATGGCTTCGATGAAGTGATGTTGATGTACACTAGCTGAAGATCTGACTCTAAGAGTTCGTAGCTTCTGAAAATTTGCTCATTTGAACCTACAGAGGTATTTCCATTCCCATCCTTTTCCCTCTCCTCTGGACTCAATCCGTGATCCTATTCTCCTGTTTCCATCTTTCACAGAACTATAAACTCTCTGGACAATTCCTGTTTTCCCTTTTTACTCTTTCTCTGGTGCTTCTTTCTTCAAGCCTCTTACGTAGCATGCTGGTACTTTAAAATCTTTGAGGCTCTTGATATTTCCAGGGGCAGATTATCCTCAGAATGTATTGCATCCATCTTTGTTATTTTGCATATCAAGAATCCAATGAGTGCCCTAGAAGAGAGAATATTGTCTTTGCTATTTCCCAATTAACCAAAGTAATTACAATATTAATTGCTGGGTAATCTGCAGCATTCAGACCTCATGAGAATACTTTAGATTTTTGAAAGGGAAAAAAATCCTTCATGGGCCAGAAGCTCAGATAATGTAAGTCAATTGCAGTTCCTTTGAAATCAGTAGAGTTAACCAATTTACAAACAGCTGAGGATCAGGCCTCACCTGATTATAATTGCCAAAGCTGTACAAAGTTGTTATTATAGGACTGATTGTCCTGTCAAAGAGAGGGAAAAATCTCTAGTTTCCTGCATTTTTCATTCCAATAGAGGTTTTGTAACACTTCAGCTTCTGGGGCATTGTCTAATTAAATTATCCCTCAAGTTGCATATTGGCATCAAAGGCAAGGTTTTCAATCATAGAAGCAAAACAACTCTGGTTCAGCAATGTGAAATAACCACATATTCTTTTCTAACCTTGCTGTGTTAAAAATTTAAGCAAGAAGCCTCTGTGAATCAATACAAGCAAATGGCAGTAAGTAGAATCTATTAATGTCCAGTTTTCTTTCGTTGTTTTGTACGGAGACTAACCCCAGGGAGATATTCCTAACACGATCAAGTACTAGTTTTAATATCACCACTTGGCAGCTTTCAAGGTCAAGGTTGCTGGAATTCATTTTCACTTTCGTAAACTGGTGCACAATAATGATAAAATACATAAATATATATTTGTTTATTTATTTATAATTTATTTTCTTTCTGGCAGAGCTTCATTTGTGAGTCTGCAACTACAGATGCAGTAACCAAAGTGAGAATTTGTGGGTTTGCCCTTCTCTTTCTACTCAAGGTCTTTCATTTTGTAAAGCAAATAAAAGTGTTTGTGAAAGGTACTAGACGGAAAGCCCCAGAAAGAGTCATGTTCTTCACATGAATCCTGGCAGAGTCAAGGCCTTGAACTAAAGTTCTTTTTCTCCCCCCACCTCCGAACAGGCCTAGCCTGGCCAACAAAAGCCACGCAATCAATCTCTCCCTTCACATTGTTGAGCAATGTGTCCCAGTTCTGACAAAGACGATACTTCAAACTTTGTGCCCGATCAGGACTTTGCTTCCCAGTTCAAGACTCCCTGCTAAGGTGGCAATTGTGCTATGTCATTTTGATGACACTCTGAAGCCCACTTCCCCCTACCCCCAATCTTCAAACCCCAAGCTCCAGCCCAAGCCACAACATCAAAACACTGTTTACAAAGCTGTTTTGAGAGTGCTACTGCAAGCCCTGCAACCCCGAGTCGGTTGACCTTGGTTGGGAGGCTCACTGCTGGGGTCTGTGCAGACAAACCCCAAGAACTGGAGAGAGAGAGCAGCAATTCCTTTTGGACAGGCTGTATAACAGCTATCAGATCATAAAGAGCCAGATCCTCAGCTGGTGTAGTTTACAATTTACAGCAGTGAGAAGCTGACCCAGTAAGTTTAGTTCACTACCAACCTTGGCCACAGATGCACAAAGGTGAAAAGTCCCATTGCCGATGCAGAGCCATACCAAGATATTTTCTATTTCATGTGTTCTGAGTTGTGCTGCAGTGAGAAACTCTCATCATATTGGAAGTCCAATTAAAAATTCAGTTCATTAACACTTTTTAATAAGTGATAATGATTCTATTAGTTATGCCAATCAATTGTGCATCTGCACTAATCACTACAGTATCTGAAAAGATTCCTGTTAATGCCTTTGAAAAATCAAACACCTTAACAGCAGGGGCATCATTTGCTACTGGGCAAAAGGGGCAGTTCCCCCCTTCCCCAACCTTGGTTTCCCCCCGCTTCAAACGTCTATGAAAGACATAATGGAGCATACTTTTGCCTCCCACACAGTCTTCACAAGATATCATATAAGCACCCCGTGTTCCATATGCTAACACAACTTTGCCACCCCTAGAACTTTTCTGAAATGGCTCCCATGCTGAATGATACCATTGTCTTTATCTAAACAGTTCTTCTGCTTGAGGACTTGGTCCAGCTTCCATTGAAACTGACAAATATCTTTCCTTTGATTTCAATGGAAGTTGGATAGAGCCTTTCAAATGGAAAGTTTCACAGGAGAAATGCAGAGTGCAAGCCATCTTACCTCTATGTTCAGCATGACCCAACGATACCGCAGCAAACAGCAAGACTATTACTATCTTCATTTTGTAATTACACTGGGTTTAAAGGGATGGTTTAATCACTTTGTCTTCTGCAGATTGTTTCCCCAAAAGGTAGCACTCTAGAGGTCATTCTGCCATTTATATCAACCACATGACTGCAAATTACCCGATAAATGATTAATCTAGGTGGAGGAGCAGAGGGCATGCATCCTTGGTCTAGTGGAGATAAAATTGAATGACTAGTAAAGACAAACAGACATTTACTGATGCCAGTGTATCCACAAATCACTGTGGTTTTATCATTAACGCTGCAAAAAAAAAATTCTAGCTATACAATTCCAATCAAACTTTTTATCCTACCAATGTTTTAATGCAAAATCAATGTAATAGGAATTTTAAAAGTGTGTGTGTGAGAGAGAGTGAGTGAGAGAGAGTGGAAAATCTACATTCTATGTCCCATTTTATTGCATAGCAGTTTTAATCTTCAAAGTGCTTTGTGGACATTAACTGATCCTGACAGCACCTTGTGAGGAAGAAGATAAGATGGTTGCCCACTGCCCTCGAAACTGGGATTTGGTTAGCACTTCCTGATATCTAACAGTCCTACGCAGACCATTACACAACAATGTCTTTATTCACCATTTTTACCAGCTGGAGAATTAAAAGGTGACTTGCAAATATAGTAAATAAGGAATAATACATCAATTTTACCAAAATAGCAAGCAGTGGGAGTCAAATTAAGTGGTTTTGCCAAATTTCCTGAAGATCAGCAATATTTGGGTCTACATGCACATCCTGGCTATTGCTGTGAGAACTGGAGTATTTTTGCAGTGTGCTACAAGAAGCAGAGTCCCTGCTGAGGTTGCTGATTTGTGCTTAGCTAATGGAGAACTAGGGATGTGCTCATTGGTACATTCCTCAATCCACCCATGAAGACCCAACAGTGTTCAATCCCCTGTTGAGCTGAGGATCCTAGTCACCATCTCTTCCAAGAAGAGAGGAAAGAATGCCAGGAGGGCTGGCTCTCTGTCTCTGGTCTCCGTGGGGAGGAGAGTAAAAGAACATGGCTGCTGTCATTTCCATGGCCTATGGGATAGGGAAGGGGAAAGATACAAGGCTCCTCCCTTGGCCTCCAGGATGGGGAAAATGAAAGTGCCCGTCCCTCGCAATGTTGTCCATGGGGAAAGAAGGCAGATTTCTGTAGGTTCCCCCTCTCAGCCCTGGAGAGTAGTGAGAGAGAAGTGAAGGGGAGCAGGGAGGTGCAATGGCATCCAGCGCCGGATAGCAGCTGCTGCAGGTAACAGAATTATGGCTGCCTAATGCCCAAGGTTGCAGTCATCCCTCCAGTAACCCCATTCATCCCTCCAGTAACCCCATTCCAACTGAATTGAATTGCTCCCAGGATAAGTTAGGTCCTGTAGCGAGGCAGTGTGGCTCCCCTCCTCCACAGGGAGGGTTGAGCCCCGTCCATCTTCCCCCAGGGTGGAACTTCCAGGCAGAAGCCCCGCCCCTCAAAGGGTCAGGTGGCGACCCGGAAGTATAAGAGCCAGGCGCCGGCCTTCAGTTGGAGCCCAGCTGCCGGCCAGAGCAGACGTGCCAGCCGACCCTCGTTGCTGGGAGGCTGCCGAGCTCCGGGACAGGGATCAGGCCTTGCCGGAACGACCCACAGCAACCACGACCCTGAGCTGCGGGAACTACCAAAGCTGCCCAGCCCCAACTACGGCCTGGAGGAACCTCCGGACCGGACCTGGCCCAGCTACCCAGAGATGCCCCCAGATCTACCTAGCCCGGACTGGGAGGAGCCCATGACGGTAGACGACCCGGCGGACCAGGTAGGAAGCGAAGGGGGGATGGAAAGTAGCCCGGGGGCAGCTGACCACAGTCAAGCCGCAGGAGGCCCCGAGCCGATGTCCGTGTGTGTCGGTCAGGATCCCCACTGATTGCGCTGTCAGTGTGTTTCGGTCGTGAACCCCGGATCACTGTCAGTGTGTTTCGGGCCGGATCCCCACTGACTGCCACTAGCGGCGACAGCCGCTATTAGGGCCCCGGGCTGGAACGCAGAGGAGTGGGTGGGCCTGCGTTCCCCCTGCCACCCGTAGCCGGGTGGCAGTCTCCCCCCTTCACCCCAAAGCTACCAGGTATTTGCTGCTCTGCCCTGCCCCAAAGGGCCAGAGCCCCCTGACTGTTGTTGCTCTGCCCTGCCCCAAAGGGCCAGAGCCCCCTGACTGTGTATTGCCCTGCCCTGCCCCAAAGGGCCAGAGCCCCCTGTTTGTTGCTCTGCCCTGCCCCAAAGGGCCGGAGCCTGTCGTACTGTGTTTGGTGCCCCGCCCGAACCAAGGGCTGGGTCCCCATTGACTCCGTTACTGCTCTGCCCTGCCCCAAAGGGCCAGGGCCTATTGTACTGTGTTTGGTGCCCCGCCTGAACCAAGGGCGGGGCCACTATTGACTGTGCTGTGTCCCAGTCCGCTCCACAGGGACCGAATGCCCGGACCGTGGACCGCGGACCCGAGAGACAGGACCCAGCGAGGACAGGATGAGGCCGGTGTGGCTCCCCTCCTCCACAGGGAGGGTTGAGCCCTGGCTCCCCTCGTCACAGTCCCCACTGTGGTTGTGTTGAATATGTCGAATATTGCTAAATGCCAAACCTTGAGCCCCCTTGCATATTCCTAATAAGAGGTGCACATTTGGCATATAATTTTCTCAACATTTGTTCTTTAAGGGCCTTCCAGGCTATGGGTCACTGGCTCCTGCTAGATGCCTCATCCAGGGCTTGAACTCAATTAAAAAAGCCTATATTCTTTTTCAGCCTTTCCCTGTTCCCCTCAATAAAAAACCACAAGACTGTCTGCTTAAATTACTAGTGACTGTTTCAGATGTGGTGGCCTTCACCACATAAATGGGAAGCAACAGAGACAATGCCACCTATGCTGCATAGCTACGGAGATTTCATTAAAATATTCCTGCCACAGGAGATTTTAAAAATCGGTCCTCATGTTAGTTTCAATTTCTCAAACAGAAGTTTATTTTGCAGGATTAGCAGGTACAAAACATGACAATCAATGACACTTGCACAATGCCTTTCACTCAAGTGCTTTACAAAGTATGTTCCCCAGCCCAGAAATGCAGCCACCTTTGGCTTGCATGGCATCCATTTAAGTGCACAAGGCAACAATACAAACAGTTTAGGACTGGATGTCAGGAGTATATTCAGTTTAAGTTATAGGAGGAATTTAAGACCTCAGCCAAAACTCTTTTGAGTCTATGGAACAACTTCCATCCATCTGTACATGTCTGGTATTTATATGGTCCTCCTTAACATAGCATCTTGTAATCTTCAGTATATTGATCCCCATGAGGTAGGGGAGTCCTATTACCTCTATTTTACCAATGCAACACAGAGAGATTAACTGATTTGCCCAAAGTCACACAAGGAAGGAACTGAACCCAGGTTTCACAAGTCCTAGGCCAGCAACCTAACTGTACATTTCTTCCCCTAAATCATCTGGGATTTGAACCTGACACTTCTTAGGCTACAAGAGCAGCCACCTTTCCACTAGAACATCAGAAATGGGTTCAGAGTGGGCCTTTAAGCTCTACATTTTTCCAGAGCCAGGTTGTACCTGGCCCTGGTGCATATGGAGGGCACAATGGCCTAGATTCTTAAAGGTATTTAGGCACCCAGCTCCCATTGATTTAATAGAAGATAGAGGCCTCAATACCTTTGAAGATCTGAACCAATAATCCCTTTTCCTTCTTGTTGTCTTGAATGCAAAACTCAGTTGCACTCTGTCTGTCCTTGTGCACAGGAATGGAATGGCATATCCAGCACCACACGTGTCAAACAGATAGTAGGAGTTAATAGAACAGAAGTACTTATATCTCTTTTGACTGTAAAGGGTTAACAAGTTCAGTAAGCCTGGCTGTCACCTGACCGGAGGACCAATCAGGGGACAGGATACTTCCAAATCCTGAGGGAGGGAAGTTTCTGTGTGTGCTGTTAGAATTTGGTTGTTGTTCTCTCTAGGTTCTGAGAGGGACCAGACGTGCAACCAGGTTTCTCTCCAATCTCTCCCATACAGGCTCTTATAAGTTCAGAATAGTGAGTACTAGGTAGATCAGGGTGAGTTAGAACTTATGTTGGTTTCTTTATTTGCAAATGTGCATTGGCTGGGGAGTTCAAATTTGTATTTTGCTGAAAGGATTTAAGTTTGTACTTGTATACTTAGGCTGGGAGGGTATTCCAGTGTCTATAGCTGAAAGACGCCTGTAAACCTAATCCATCTTAAATTTACAAAGATAATTTTTACTGTTTTTCTCTCTTTAATTAAAAGTTTCTTGTTTAAGAACCTGATTATTTTTTTTTATTCTGGTGTGAGACCCCAGGGGACGGGGTCTGGATTCACCAGGGAATTGGTGGGCAGAAAGGAGGGAAGGGGGAGAGAGAGGCTAATTTCTCTCTGTGTTAGGATTACTCTCTCTCAGGAAGAGTCTGGGAGGGGAGAGAGAAGGAGGGGGAAGGTGCATTTTCCTCTCTGTTTAAGATTCAAGGAGTCTGAATCACAGTGATCTTCCAGGGTAACCCAGAGAGGGGAAGCCTGGGAGAGGCAACTGTGGGGGAAAGGGTTTACTTTCCTTGTGATAAGATCCAGAGGGTCTGGGTCTTGGGGGTCCCCGGGCAAGGTACACTCTGGGGGACCAGAGTGTACCAGGCACTGGAATTCCTGGTTGGTGGCAGCGCTACAGGTTCTAAGCTGGTAATTGAGCTTAGAGGAATTGATGCTGGTACCCCGTCTTTTGGACGCTAAGGTTCAGAGTGGGGAACCGTACTATGACAACACACCTCCTTAATGACATACTGGGACACATGTTCAGTCCTAATGTAGAGGAAACACTGCTACCTGCTGCACCATGAGCATTACTCACTGTAGCACCTGGATTTTTCCCTGGGGGAAAGGTGGCAGACTTCTGTAGGCTCCTCCTCTCCCTCAGGGGTAATAGCAAGAGAGAAGTGAAGGTGGGGCTGGAGGGAGGTGTAATGGCATCCAGCACGAGATAGCAGCTGCCACAGATTACAGAAGTTTGGCTGCTCAATGCCCAAGGCTGGATTCACCCCTCCTGTAACCCTAGCTTGGCTATTTATAAAAGATCCTATAGGACTGGAGTCTCATGTCCTAGCAGGAAATCCTTACGCATTCATTTCCTTTGCACTGTGAACAGAGATTTTTAGAGCTCTTCAGGGAACTGCCATTACAGCTCATTATTTCTGGGCAGACCTCAAAAGGCCTTAAAAGGGTGGGTTCTAATTCCAATAGTGATAAACAGAATGCCATACATACAGATACACACGTGGCCAAATTCTGCCACTGAAGGGTGCTGTATTCTGCAAGCAATCCCATTGAAATAAGTGAGATTGCTCACTACATTGTGAGCACGTAAAGTGCTGCTCCATATGAGTAATCACGGCAGCCTCTGACCCTTCAAGAATAGTTGTATAACAAAATGCTAGACAAGCTCTGATGTTCACTGGAGCCAGCAGTTGCTGTTGAGAGCTACTGCCATGTACTTGTTTACCATGCATTTCTGGTAGGAAAATGGGTTATTATTTTGGTATAAAATATGGAAGTTTTGTCTCCTTGCAGCAGATCTAAACACCACATTCCTTCCTCTCTTAAGAAACTCTCCCAATTAAAATAAACATTGTTGTTCTAATCACAGGAACAAATAGGAAACAAGACACTATAGCCATATGCAATCACATTGCTATTGCTAGCGAGATAACACTGCATTACATTCACACCAGTTATCAGACATGATTTACATGCTTTCCTTCTTCCTAGACAGGACTGTTGCAAATACACCTCTACCCTGATATAATACGACCCGATATAACATGAATTTGGATATAACGTGGTAAAGCAGCGCTCCAGGGGGGCAGGGTTGCATGCTCCAGTGGATAGTGATGTATAGATTTCTCAGGAAGAAACCCTAATGAGTCTTCCTCACAGCTGTCCTTAACGTTAATAATATTATTATATGTATAAAAGGGCGAGGAGAATTGTAAGAGGGATATTAAAGGAAGATGATGGTTTTGATTTCAACCAGCATAAAAGTAGACACATATCTAATATTTAACAGGAGCAGGAAGAGAGTGGTACTTCCGATATCTAGCAATAAAGAGAGCAGAAGCGGAACTATTGCTCCCACTCCCCTGATTTTCGGACAGTAAATGCTGTAGAAGAGGTTCACATTTGAATCATGTGCTTCAAACCCATAAAGGGCCTATTTTTCCTACGTAAAGCCTTGCCGGTTAGCAGCTAGATCCTCAGTTGACATTGACCTCAGCGGAGCTATGTTGATGTACACCAGTGGAGGACCTTGCCTGCCTAGATTCCTTCTTTCTGCACGACAAGTATATTTGCCAGGTTTTTAACAGAACAAGATGCTGTTGGTTACTTCTTGTGGCCGGTGGAACCAAGGAGTTTAAAACCTCAGCCCTCGAGTAGATCTATGGTTTCCTGGAAGTTGTTTTTGTTGCAATAAAATACGTAAACCAAGTCCTGCCCCTCAGGAGCTCTCTGCCCTATATTTTCTTCCTGTGGTTCCTGAAGATTTGTACCATCAAGTGAGGATGTAGCACAGCTTTCACATGCACAGTCTCAAAGTTACAACGAAAACAAAACAACTTTAAAAGGTACTTAAAGTAGCTGTAAAGGAATAAAGCCTTCGGTAGCTGGTCATCCTTCCCGCAAGCACTGAGAATACTTTAAAAGCTGCCACTGCTGCTCTTTACTGGGCTCAGAAGACCACTAATTATTTAAGCTTTACCCAGTAGTTATGTGCAACCAAAAGCATCTCATATATTATCATTACAAGCTGTTAATGTAGCACCATGAACTCCCTCACTGCTATAAGAATGTTACTAACTGAGCATTTGGAGCAAAAATCAAAAGGCCGCAAAGCAAAAAGAAGCAATTCAATGCAAATTTAAAGTGAGATCAGACTGATATCTCCAGGGACCAGTTCTGAAACCAGGTTCTACCGAGGTCCAAAATATTATGACTTTGATAACTAGCGCTGGACCCCCAAATTCATGTTCAGGTTTCCAGTTCAAGTGCAGCTAAAGACCATGTTGAAGTTTCTATTTTGGTGCCTAAATATAGCTTTAGAAGCCCTCCTTGAGCCATCCGTGTTTGAAAATGTTGTCCTGCATTTTTATACCTTGCTCATGGCTAGAATAGCAGAACACCTCCAGGGTAGGAGTGCCTGATCCGTACACATGATCCGTCAGTCCTCAGAGGAGTCTCTGAAATCAACAGGATTCCAAGCAGCAGTACGAGTTCTCAGGTGCAGATTTGGTATCAAAGAGCCTGGTCCTGCACACAAAGTGCCTACATGGTAAGCTGATAGATAACTTGTCAATACCATAGCATGTTGCGAACTCTCCTGATTTTATCAGGCTTTTCACAGTAGCTTTTCTTAAAGCCACAGCTCCTGGATGCCTATAACTAGATAAGAATCTCAGCTTTCACCCAAAAGACTCTAATCCAGAAGAAATACTGCTACCTACTGTGTACAGGAGGTAAAAAAACAAAAACAAGCCCCCCCCAGGTATAGTGTTTTTAAAATCTTATGATTTTAAAGCCAATCTTATGTTTTTTTGGCACTTCACACTGGGAGTTGGTATGACTGCTGTAGGTAGGTGGGCAGATTCAGCTAGATAGAAAAGTTTCAGGTCTCATTACAAACCTGAAATTCTGCCTAGGGCTGCTGCTGTTTGCGAACATTGCAGACGAACCTGCTTAAATGTTATGCACCGCATATTGATGAGTACTAACTAACACGAACTGACACTCACCAAAAATCTTATCCTTAATTTGCGTCTGGATACAGTTAATCTCTCCCCCTCCCACCCCATCAGGGCCGCTGCAACCATTTAGGCAACCTAGGCCGTCGTCTAGGGCACTAGGATTTGGGGTGCACCATTTTCTTCGGCAGCGACCGCAGTGGCCGGATCTTTGGCCGCCCTGGTCGCCACCGGCATTTAGGCGGAGGGAGCTGGGATGGAGGGGCACAGGGAGGGCCACCTTGGCAAGTAAAGTGGGGGGACGGCACACAGGGGAACTCCTCGCCCCAGCTCACCCCTGCCCCCCCTCCTCCCCGAGCACTCCATGGCTGCTTCACTTCTCCTGCCTCCCAGGCTTGCAGCACCTAAGCTGATTGGCACCGCAAGCCTGGAAGGTGGGGGAAGTGAAGCAGCCACGGTGTGCTCGGGCAGAAGGTGAGGCAGGGGTGAGCTGCTTCATTCTCCCGCCTTCCAGGCTTGTGGCACCAATCAGCTTAGGCGCCACAAGCCTGGGAGGCGAGAGAAGTGAAGCAGTGACGGCGTGCTCGGAGTGGAGACAGAGCAGGGGTGAGCTGGGGCGGGGGGGTGCCTCGAGGTGGAGGGTGAGGAGCTGCTGCAAGGGGGGGTGCCTCAGGGTGGAGGGATGGAGTTGCCGCGGGGGGGTGGGGGGCACCTTAGGGTGGAGGGAGGGAGCTCCTCAGGGCGGGGGTGTGGGGCAGGAGGGCACAAGGTGGAAGTTTCGCCTAGGGCGCAAAACATCCTTGCACCAGCCCTGCACCCCATTAACACTTGCTGGAGAAAGACAGAACAGGGAAGCAGGGATAATTACTGTCTGCAGGGGGAGGAGGGAGTAGAGGGAGTCTGGTCTTTCCTGTCAGCTACCCACAATTTGGAGCTGCCTCTCCAGGTTTCCTGAGCTGCTGGTGCAGCAGGGACTGGAACCTGCATCACTAGAGAAGTAGAACATAGTGGTTACTGCTGAGCGGCTTCTTCTTTCCCTGGCTCAATGAATATTTAAGTATTCCATACAAAGTGGAACAGTTCAACAAGAGAGACAGAGAGAAACCCACCCCAGCCTGCCCTAGGTATGCTCTAAGACAGCCTCCGAACACACCTTCCCAATAGGCCGGGGAATGTCTAGTTTGAGGATTGTGCTGGGGCTTAAGCATCAGCTAGTCTCCGGACATCAGGACGTAGGAAGCCTTGCACACACCCAACAGCAGAAATTGAGATGTCTTGGGAATTTTGCCAGGGGAAATGTAGGCACCTAAGGGGTTAGGCAGCAGTTAATCAGCATTTTGGACTAAGCAGCATCTAAATTTTGGAGTTAGGTGCATAACTGTTAGACACTTGAATCCCTTTGTGAATCTAGACATATGGGGCTTGAATAAAACCAGATCAAGCCAAATACTTAATATCCACACACACTATTGGCAGATTTTGCCACAGTATTCAACCAGCTCCAGTTATTTTCCTCATTCCACCTCAGCAGCATATGGGGAGCTTTCGGGAATCCCATTTCTCAATTATCATTTACTTTCACTTGGGTTTTGCTGACCTGGTTAAATATTTTGCCTCTGCCCAGATGTCTTGTTTGATTTCCGTAAGCTGAGCTCTCTGCAAACACCACACAGGTCAATGTGCTTCCATTGATTGTTTGTGTGTCCTTTTGGACTGTTTAGACAGCATGCTCCTCATATCTAATATTGAAATAAACTCCACTTTTAAATATCCTGTGCAGTGCTTGGGCTAATTCAACCCGTTGAACCCTTCTGGCATTAATCAGCTATGTACTAAAGTCACACTCCAGAGCCAATTGCAGAGACAGAACCAGTCTTTAAAAATATATGTAAAAGATGAAAAGAAATTGTTGGACAAAACATGAACGTGCAGGATGTGAGGAGGTAGAAGAGAGTTGGTGAGACTTTAATGCAATGTGGTTATGTGGAATGGCCACATGTAGCTGACAAGCCCTGAAGTAATGACGTTCACTGATTTAAATGGGACTTCGACTGGGACCTAAGAATGCTAGTGACTCTGTAGAAAAAGGGAGGCAACTGTCTGCACTAATATCATCAATGTTACACAATTATGATAAATCTTGTACAAAGTATGCCTTGTAAGGGATCATTGGAAAAGTTATAAATTGCTAAGTATTATTCTCCTGTTGCAATGTTGTATCACTATTGTGTATGAAGTTATGAAATTTTACTGTATGTGCGTTATTAAACATGTGTTCCTGGGTAACACCCACAAGATAGATTTACATCAAGACTAGCCAGCCATGTGTTGATGGGCCATTAAAGGAGAATCAACTCTTCCAGCGGGCCCCTCTAGAGGATGCCTCAGAGAGCACATGGACGATGGATGCCCATGACTCAGCAGGAGAGGTAGAACATGTTACCCGTGACTCCATGTCTGAGCCAGTACTTTTCCATGCAGCTGGACTAGGGGTATTAATTGGAGATGGTGACATCACCTCCTTGCCTCTTTCCTACTCCATATCTCTGGACTGTGATTTCTAACAAAGGATTTGAACAATGGACTGAAGACCCCAATCTTTTGCATGAATCAGAGAAACTCATTACAAGCTAGCAGATTCAACATCACTGCTATTATCCTGATCTATAAGCTTTGAAATCATCTGTAATATATATATGATCCACTGTAACCTTTTAACAAATCTTCTCTTTTTTATAGCAATAAACCTTTAATTTACTAAAAGTTTGACTACCAGCATGGTTTTTGGGTGAGATCCTGAAGAATATTTTGACCTGAGGTAAGAGGTTGGTTCTCAGGAGCTAGAAGAGCCTAATATATGTGATTTCTGGTTTTAATAATCATTTATCACAGAAGTCTGCTTTGTCTGGATGGTGCATGTGGGACTACAGGGCTGAAAGGGACTGTCTGTGGCTTTACAGTAACTTATATAGTAATTTGGAAGCACACATTTGTTACTGGCTTGGTGAAGTCTTATGATAGAGTACACCACCTGTTTGGGGTGTATGCCCTGTTTTCTGGCAGTCTGACCTGAAATTGGCATGACAGCTGATTTTAAAGATTTCCTTGGACAGAGAAGTGTCTCATATTCTCAGAAAGAACAGGAGTACCTGTGGCACCTTAGAGACTAACAAATTTATTTGAATATAAGCTTTAATGGGCTAAAACCTACTTCATCGGATGCATGCAGTGGAAAATACAACACCCCCCCCCCCATTGTTTCATGTTCTCTGTATATCTATCTATCTATCTATATTCCTACTGTATTTTCCACTGTATGCATCCGATGAAGTGGGTTTTAGCCCCGAAAGCTTATTCTCAAACAAATTTGTTAGTCTCTAAGGTGCCACAAGTACACCTGTTCTTTTTGCGGATACAGACTAACACGGCTGCTACTCTGAGACCTCTCATATTCTCGTAGGCCTCAAACCTGCAAACACAAACTCATGCATGAGTTGAGGACAGTGCTTACATGCATTGAACTCAATGGGGCAACACATTTGCTCAAAGTTAAACACGTGTTGAAGCCCTTTGTGGGTCAGGGCCCATGTGAGTAAAGTCACACACATGCATGATCCTGCACAGGCTTAAGGCCTTAAAGTTTCAGTCACCAAACCAAAATAGCAGTTGAAAGAATGAGGAAAGCAATATTAAGGGAGGAAGAAAACTAGCTGCAAGCTCATACAGGGATAAAATTAATCATGGGGTAACCATTGCCTTCAGTGGAGTTACATGAGGGATTAATTTACATACATCTTTTTTAGAAAAAGAAATTAAAGTAAATCACTTAAATTGGGGGAAGAAAAATATGAGAGCTTGTGGGGGTGGGAATGGAGGTGAAGGGCAGAGGGAAAAGGGTATTAAGACATTCTCCCTTCCAGAGGCTCCGATTCAATATCTGCATATTGAAAAGCACTGAAAACAAAGAAAAGAAATCACCGTAAGGGATCTATTTTCTGTCAATATCAGGTATTTACGGGATGAGTTACATAATATTTGTAAAGTGCTTTTAAGATGGAGGAGTGATAGGTATTAATTCAAACTAATGCAGAATGGGAGTCTCATCCTCACAAGTAGGTTTTCACATACCACTATGACAGAAGCCACACAAGATAAACAGATGCGAATTTTTAGTGCACTAACAGGAAAACAGTCCTCTAAACAATATATATCAGAGTGTTCTCAAGAGCTTCAGAGTATGGGGCTGAGTGGGCTTCTCTTAATGCAACCCAGCTAACTGCCAAAGCCCTGTTTGGGAATCCTTCACTTGCACTAGCAGGGAGTTCCAGAGACGTCAATAGGACCACACAAGGAATTGCTCTCCACTGTGAGTAAGGGCTTCAGTCTGGCCCTGTGTAGAAACTGCAGGAAGCCACACTAGGACAGCCAGTAACCTAGAGCACTGATTATACAACACTGTTTGGACTTTCTGTGGGCATTGTACTTTGAGCTTTTCCCTTTCATACTTCATTCATGACCAAACTCTGGCCAGAGCACCTTTTGGTTGCACTTGACTAAAATTCAGTCCAAAGCAAATGCTTTAAATATTAGTTTTGCATTTCTCTTATAATCTCTTGGGGCTGCCACTTAAAATTATTCAGGCTTCTGGAAAGATATTTTTGTGCATTTATTGAGATTCAAGAAACTCCACAAGAACTCAGGCCCAGATCCCCAAAGAGATTTAGGAGCTTAACTCCTACTAATTTGATGGGAATTAGGGACCTACATACCTTTGGGGGTCTGGGCCTCAGAGCCTGATTCTGTGGAGTGGAGCACCTCCTGTAAAGTGCTGAATACCCTTAAGCTGAGCTCCTCAAAGGTGTTTAAAATACCTACCATCCATGGAGGTAGATTACTAAATACCAGCAAGAGTTTTGACAGACATATGGCAAGGATACTGCTATGTGTACTGAAATTCATATTCAGACACAACACAGGCTTGCTGCCTCAAAGAACTGGTATTTTAATGGCATCCCAGCAGTGACCAGTTTAGTCCTGCCAACCTCAAAGGATTTTAAAAAAAATAGTGAGTCTCATTAAAAAGAGATAACCAAACTGAAACATGTGATTTGATAGTACATTTTAAATCTAATGCTTTTGGGGGGGCACTCATGATTTTTTTAAACTTTCCTCTACTTCTCTGCTAATGTGTGGGATAATTTCAGGTTGAAAGATCCACCTTTAGTACACCCACTCTTTCTCTTGCTTCCTGGATGCTGAGATAGAGACTTCACTTACCGTCTTCTCCTCTTGTCCTAAAATACGGGAATCACCATTCATTTTCTAGTAGTCTCTTGTCTCTCTCCCGTCCTGCTTTCCCTCCTTCCCCATCTCAACTGCTGACAAAGAGGCCACGTGCCCTGGTAACAGTAATGACTGGACTGTGACCCACAACTCATTTCACATAGATTTTTTCCAGTGGCTAGCAGACTGCAGTGACATTTGATTACCTTCTGTGTGGGCCAGAACTGAATTGCTACCAGGGGGTCTGTCTCTTTATCAATAACCTCAGTCATCCAATGTCCACATCCCACCACTTCTAATGATTTAGAACAAACATCCTTTACTTCAGTAAATCAGCAACAGATCTGGGGAACAACTTCTGTCATCACTTTAATATATTCTCAGAAGATATAAATTATACAAAGAACAGCAAAAAGTCACAGTTTCATTCTCTGGTGGGTTTGACCTCATTTCTGCTAGGAAAATGGAAAAACTTAAAGACATCTTAATCAGAAGAAGTGTAAAATAAACTGTAAAAGCATAGAATACTAGCAGCCATTATTCATTGATTATGCCAGATCTTCTTGACAGGCCTCTATTTTAGCCACAAAGGGTCAAGAAAAAGGCTGCAAATGTCAATGCTCTCCTAGGCCTGGTCCTTCACTGGATCTGTAGATGTAATTATACTTAAGTAGTTGCACTCGCTATTTTGTTCACTGCTGCTGGCTGAAGTGCCATGCTGACCTGTCTAAAATGCTGTACACAGAGGTTCATGGGAACCAAGATATTGTAGGGGAATCTGGGGAAATTCTTCCTGCCCAGTGGTTGCCAATGTGGGCCATCTGAAGTTTGGCCATTATGAGGTTTCTGGTCACCGAGATGGTAGAGGGGAGTCTGCTAACATCTCTCCATCCCAGTTAGGATGATCTAAAATGGTGGTTGTGCTGACCACAGCGCCCTGGAAGTCTAGACAATCCCAAAATATATGAGAATTCCTCTTCTGCCCTATACCCCCTCTTGCTGCTCTAGGACTCAGTAGTACTCTCTGACCTCCCTCACCCTCACCAGCTCCTGGGTCCTAGGCAGAGAAGCCTCAGGGTAGTGCAAGGCAGGGAAACAGGGAAGTTAGAGGAAAAAGAGAGAGATAAGACAGATCATCATGCCACTGTATAATTCCATGGTACACCCACACATTGAATACTGTGTACAATTTTGGTCACCCCATCTCAAAAGAGATATATGGAATTGGAACAGGTACAGAGAAGGGCAACAAAAGTGATTAGAAATATGGAACAGCTTCTGTATGAGGAGAGATTAAAAACACCCAGACTGTTCAGCTTGGAAAAGAGATGACTAAGAGGGGATATGATAGAGGTCTGTGAAATAGTGACTGGTGCGGAGAAAGTGAATAAGTGTTATTTAGTCCTCATAACAAGAACCAGGGAGTCATTCAATGAAATGAATAGGCAGCAAGTTTAAAACAAACAAAAGGAAGTACTTCTTCACACAATGCACAGTCAAAAGGTGGAACTCACTGCTAGTGGATATTGTGAAGGCCCAGACTAACAGGGTTTAAAAAAAGAACTAGATAAGTTCATGGAGGATAGGTCCATCAATGGCTATTAGCCATGATGTCATGGATGCAACCTCTGGCTCTGAGTGTCCCTAGCCTCTGACCGCCAGAAGCTGGGAGTGGATGATGGGGGAAGATCACTCAATGATTGCCTGTTCTGTTAATCCCCTCTGAAGCATCTGGCATTGGCCACTGTTGGCTGGCTGTTTGTGTTATGTTCTTATATTAAGCCCATTGAGCCTTAGTAGAAGTAAGCTGACCAACAATGACCTAACGTCACAAGATGGCATAAGATTTTGCAATAAAAATAATTCTGCTGATGTTCTGCATAAAATGCTGACAGGTAAATACAAAAGTCAGTTCATGCCAGTTTGGGTATTTTAGGATTGGAACATTATCAGATGCTTAACAGAAGGATTGTTAGTTATCAATTGACACATGCTAAGAAATTTGAGAGAATTAACATACTATAGAATAGGGACGTGCCAACATTTTTAGAGTGAGGAAGTGAGTTATGGGGAATGGGAGCCAAACACTTTTATGAATATTTGGCAGCCATCAGATCCTATAGTTGGTCTAGGCCGTAGTTAGCCCTTCGAGACCTTGACCACTGGGCTCACTTGGCATGCCAGAGATTGGACAGGACCCTTGTGGACCACCACCACCTGTGTCCCACCTCCTAGGGCTCCACAACTCTTGCGTATGACATGACCCTGGACAGAACGTTAATACTTCATTACTGTTATGTTCTTGTTTGCATCAGAACACTCACATGTTTACTAACTTTAACACCACTAGTAAAAGCTCAAAATATTTTTTCCTAAGTGTGACGGCTCCATTCACATCGGGGTTTCCAAGGTAACTGCAATTCTACTAACTCTGGGCCTGCTCTTGAAACAGGAACCTGTCTAACCTCAGAGCGTTAGTCTGTCAATTGGGGATTCTTAAATAATCAATACACAATTCAGACAACACTTGGTAGCATAAAGACCCATTGAAAAAAAAAATCACACTGAACATGCACAGAACATTTTGGGTGTGGTGCTTTAGTAAGGTGGCATCATGTGGGTGAGAGTAGCTTAGATGCCTAGAGAAGAATGAGCCCTGAATGAGCAGGCCTCTGCTGAAAACTCTTGCTTCACAACACTGCACATCTTGCAAGCGCAATGTTGCACAGCTCCTGGGGTACACAAAATGTACTTCTTAAGGAAACTACATATCAAGGGGTGCAAGAGGCCAATTTTGATGCAGTGCTGATAAAATGTAGCATGGCAGAGGTGATATGGGTTAATTGGTGTCACAATTACAGGATTAACTACAAATCTGCCCTCTCCATGGTCTGCTCAAGGGCACCCCTTGAGTTTAAGGTCTCCAGGCATCACCTCTCTGCATCCCTCTCCCTATGGGCCAGGGATTGAGCCTTGAAGTCCCCCTGCAATTCACTGTGACTATCCCAGCAGCTCTGATCTTAGTCTAGCACATGCAGTTCTCTCTCTCAAGGGCAAAAAGACAGAGTTACTAGAGACCAGCCAGGTTTCACAGCATTTTAAAGAAAATGGTCCACATGCATGCTAAGCTTCCCAGCTGTCACCCATCTCCCACATGGAGACCATGGCAGATTTCAGTCCTTCCAAACCCTCTAGCAGGGTTCTGCCCTCTTAGTTTCAT
Source organism: Chelonoidis abingdonii (assembly GCF_003597395.2). Lineage (NCBI taxonomy): Eukaryota > Metazoa > Chordata > Testudines > Testudinidae > Chelonoidis > Chelonoidis abingdonii. The sequence continues at coordinate 13,408,834 of NC_133773.1, read as the reverse complement.
GTCAGTTCTTGGATCCAAAAGATGGACTCTGAGTCAGTTCACCCTGACCCTTTAAACCAAAAGCCAGAGTCGTTTACTGTCCTGGGATTTGCAGTAATCACCCACCACTGATTTGAGTCCTGGGAAGAAGTTTGGTAACCCTTCCCCATGGAGCTAGAATACGATCGCTAGCTCACCAAGATACAGATGATACTTATAAATACCCAAATTTGTGAATAATCCCTTGGCCCACAACATCTAGCACATCTCAGTTAATAGCCTTGTGACGTTTCCGTGCCTCCAAGGTCTCACGTCGATTTCACTTGTCTCATACATTTCCCTTTCTCATGTCACGAGACTGTGTTACCCATGTCAGTGGAAAATTGTATTAGCTCGCATCGCTCAAACGTGAAATTTAGTTGGATAGCTTTCCCAAGGGGAAATGGCTAGCCAATGTAATCTTCCCTAATATCGGCCATATATCATGCTTCTGTTTGACTTCCTCAGGCGCCGGCCAGCTCCACTCATTAACCAGCACTTCTCATCTGTTACAATTAGAAGTCAATTCTTGACTGGCATTATGAATAGGGGGACCATATTTCCCTATGCTGAATATGGGACATCTGGGGTAAAATTACTCATATTCAAGTGAGTTCAATGGCAATCAATCAGAACTATGCAGCACAAACATTCAAACTAACATCAAGTTGACAGAGTCCCTGTTAAGAAGAAATACTGCATAGTTGGATTCTTTTTGTTTACCTTCTTATCTTTAAGGCTTTAGGGTTCACATGGAGGGGTGACACCCCCTGCTCTCATGGGGAGAGGTCACACACACCCCTTTCTCACAGAGGGCGTGTGACCGACTGATCCGACCCTCCCTGCCTGCCTGGGGTTCTCTGCCCTCCATGCCTGGCTGGGCCCCTGGGACCATGTCTTCCTCAGGCAACATGTGGGAGGGAGCACACAGGGTCACATGCCTCCCCCAGATTTCTGTCAGGGTTCACACCAGAATGTGGCAGGATCCGGGGTAGGGCTGGTGAAGAGGATGCTGTGGATCCTGCAGGGTTGGGGTGCCAACAGGATGGAAATCACTCCCCCATGCCACTCCAGAGCTTAGCTAAGGGGCAGAGAGGCCTCCCTGTGACAGTGCTGTGTGGGGCTTTGGTACATGCAGGGCTCGGCTCCTCCTGGCCAGCACCCCAGGCCTGAGGGTCTTGGACTTTTCCCAGGCACCAGGACAGCCAGAGGCAGTGGGGGAAGGAAGGAGCCTGCCCGGCCAGGCTGTTGGTGAACTGAGTGCTTCGACCAGGGGTTGGTTCTCCGCACAATGCTGGGTGCGGGACACGCCCCACCAAGGGGGATATGGAGGAGCAGTGGGGTTGGGGTGGTGATAAAGGGGCAAAGCAGGGAGAGGACAGCAAGAGGGGAGCATGTAAAGAGCTGACGGGTGGGCAGCAGAGGCGACACAACTGGTTGCCACCTGGCACCTGCCCACACTCAGTCACCACAGCTCAGATCATGCAGCTAGTGCTGGCCAGAAAAGGGAGCCGGGGTGAGGCCCTGCTGTCTGAGAGCCAACATACAGCAGGGGCTGTGCTGACAGACCAGCAGGGGGAATGGCCGGCCCCGAGCGCTGCAGTCCCACCGCCAGCCTTGCACTCCCACCTCACTCACTGCTGGTGGGCAGGCGGCTGGCAAGCAGGGATCTGGCCAGCAGCAGGACCTGGCATACTAATGAGGGGAGACAGAAAATATGGAACACTTTGCCCATTTTTAAGAAAAATTTGGGACCCCTGTAGGAGGGCTTAAGTACGGGACTTTCCCTTTAAAAACAGGACCTCTGGTCACCCTCATTATGAACCTCCATGGAATGCCCTCCAGCGCTGCTCAGGGTGCGGTGAAAGCCAACAGAATAGTATTCTGTGAAGCAACTGGAAGACACAATTGATTTTCCTGTGTTTGTACTGAGGAGCTGTAATGCCCCCCCGCCCCAATTGCATCTGCAAGCCCGGATATTTCCCCAGTGAATTCAGTCTGCTTTTAAGGTAGTTATTGCTGTAGCAGTGCCCAGGTCTGAAATTGCCAAGATGAACTACTCTCATGGAAAAAATACATTTTTTAAAACAAGGAGGCTATTTTTTAATGTAATCTCTGTCAGAGTTTACATGGTTAGATAAGCCTCTTAAGCAGAGGAGGGGGGAAAAAAAATCACATCCATAAGTCACTGAAGTGGAGGAGAGAGTGATGGAATAAATTAACTTGACCATTCTTTTCATAAGCCTTAAGTGCTCTTTGGGCCCTGAGTGCACTGATTATTATATTAATCATTTGTGCATTATCTCTGGGCTCTTGAGATGGACATCTCTGTGAAATCCCTCATAGGATATGAGAAAAGCCAAGAATCAAGCTGTGAACATAATATTTAGCAGATTTAAGCAGTGGAAACAGATGCTGTCGGCTATTTAAAAAACCCTTGCTTGTTCCTTCTATTTCATTCACTGTGAAATGTTCCCTGTACCAACCTGCTTCTAAAGAGAACTTTACTAAAACAACGTTTTCCACCCTGTATCCAATGGGGGTCTATTTGGATCAGAGGTTGAAGGATCTCAGCAGCTACAATTTCAGGCTAACAACTTAGTTTAGAAACTTCTGTTTCAGTGTTGCCAGCCCCATGCTGTAGGTAAGGAATTTTCCTTCAACAGCATATTAACAGAGCTCTTGGAGGTTTTCTCCTGGAGCAGGGATTGTATGTTTCAACTATATCCCTTGCAATCAACTTCCAGCAGTTTCTGAGTGAGGAGTCAGGTATTGCGGGACTTTGGGTTTCTTCCATTTTTATGAAGTATTTTACAAAAGCTTTCCCATTAGCCTACGATAACCCATGTGTCTTAACTCACACCATCTCTTGTAGCCTAGATCCCTTCTGATCCTTCCTTTGTTAAAAATAAAAAAAATCCCATGCTATCCTTTTCTGATGCAATCCTGAATTCCCCAGGAATTATTCCCCAGGAATTATTCCCCAGAAACCAGTTTCTCTCTTCTGAGTAGCACAATAAACTTCTCCATACACGATGCTATGACTGATGGTACAAGTCTGTTACTTACTCCTATGTTCATCTTTGTAAGCACAAAGAGACAGATCACACCAGGAAGTCCAGGGGGCTCAGCATCTTACAATCTGAGGACATCTCTCTGGGCTAGGGAGACGCATGTGAAGATATTTTTAGACACCATTAAAAGCAGCAACCCCCCAAAATATGATTTCCAAGGTCAAACTTTGGATGCTTGGATCTGTGAGATGGCACTCATGAGGCAGTAGAAAGAGGTATTCTTATTGGAACTGCAATACAATGAGAATAATATTTTAGAAAAATGCTATGCTGTGCATATTAAGTATTGCAGTCTCTGGTTACCATAATGCTATCACATTTTTACAATCTGCAAAGTTATATCTTTGTGCAGTTTATTAACTTTAGTGTCTTTTAATAAGGGAATTAAGGACATTGATACTTTTACTGTGCTTTGTAGCCCAAAGTCGGAATTTTTAATTTGAGGTCTCTCCCTAGGGAGTACAATGAAAGAGGATATTGAAGCATGAGATGTCCCGGGGCACTGAATTACATATAGAATGTGGCAGTAGCAGCTTAGGCAGATTATAGTACCCTTCTAGTTGTATTTCTCATAACTTAGAAAAAAAATGAGACACAAGATGCTGCACCGAGTTCCAGTCTCATGTATGAAAATATGCAGCAGTGGTCAAGTAGTGGAGATTTCCATTACACTCCCCTCAAAAAGGTTTACTCTTGTGCTCTCCCACACAGACCCCTCGGGAGGCGGGGCTTGTCTCACCACGATCAGAACCAGGAGGCATGCTCACAAACCTGGCAGATCCCCAGGAAGCCAGGGCCAAGGAGCTCCACACCCTTTTTGGTTTCTTGGCAATGTCTCCAGTGAATCTACATTTCTTATTTTTATTGCAGACTGAGTTGAGGGCCCAGTCAGGGACAGGGCCCATGGTTGTAGGTACTGTACAAAACAAGACAGTCCCTGCCTTGCAGAGCTTACAAGCTGTGCTCTCAGATGACTCTTGGCTGCAGCAGGCTCTAGTACCCTGTGTAAAATATGCAGGGCTCCACAGAACTGTATGGCCATAGAAAGGGAGTTCGATTCAGGCACCCAACACCTCTCTAGGGGCCAACTCCTGCTTCCACTGACTTTAGTGGTGCAGGATCAAGCCCCTGGCCCTGATTTAAGAACAAGTCCCTGTTCAGGAAAACATTTAAGCACCTACTGTAAGTTCCATTAAAAGTCTACAGGGCTGATGCACATGATTAAACACATGCTTTCCTGAATTGAAGCCCAAATCCTTAGAGGAACAGCTGGTTGTACTTGAGGCGCTTTACAATCAGCTGATCCAGTGGATGCATTTTACTGGGAAGAGAGTCTATGTAGCTTAGAAAGGGAAAGTATCACAATTGCTTTGCCACTTCTATTGCTCATTTGGGTTGGCAGTCTGGTGGTAGCTACTGAAAGGCATGCACTGCCTGCTAGCATGTAACTATCACTGGGAAGAATCAATATTTGTCTCAGTCAGGAAGCCCCTACTATGGTGCAAGAGCTGTGTGTCTTCTACAGGTTACCCACGTAAAAATAGATATCACGAAGGGAGGAGACAAAATCTCCTTGAAGGTGGGTAGTAGTAGCAGTAAGTGGAGATAATGAACTGGCCTTGCTATCCCTTGTGTATGTGTCTTAATTGGTTGTTGTTGAATTAGCTGTAAAAGCAAGGACAGCAGAAGGAATTTAACAATGGTGTCTGGTCTTACTTATCACAGACAGTTGTTACAGCACAAAATGGAGGGGAAAGGAGATAAAGAAAAGTAGGAGTCAAGGTCGCAAAAAACCAAAAGCGAAGCAAACAAGGAAGAGATGGCTGAATTAGAGAAAGAAAGAGAGGAATAGAGAAACAGATTGATCATAAACAACTGAGCCATTTAACAACAAAATGAAGGATATGGACATTGTCTAGTCAGTTTCACATCACTTGTAACTGATTAGTCACCAGCCTTTCACTGCAACAAATAGAGACAGTATCTCCAAGAGTCTTTTAAAGTTGATTTGAAGCTATATACAAGGGAGACATCAGGCTAGAATTCTAGCATGGTAACATGTTCCCATAGAGTTTTAACTTAAAAGTGAAAGGTAGGGGCTGGGTCCCTCCTAAAGTGCAATTTATAGTCAAAGATACGGGGTGAGTGGGTATAATAGGCCATGGGAGGCTCTGCCTCCCCTGGCACTTGCTGCTGCCACCAGAGGTCAGGTTTGGTGAGAGGAAGTTTTTGCTTTATTGTGCCCAATGCAGGTTCTGGAGCATCTAAAGAGGCGGTCCATACTATTCAGCTTCCCAGGTTAATCAGTAATCTCCCTGGACTGCAGAGAGATTACTCATGAGCCCAGGAAGGTGACTAACACATACTGCCTCCTTAGCCACCCCAGAACCTGCATGGAGCACATCAAAAGCTCAGGTTCTTCTTTGGCAAGAGATGCTGTCATACTGTGCCTTTTCCTGAAGTCTAGGGAGGGGAGTGGAGGTGCAGCTGGCCCAAGGCTCCTCTGGGGAAGTGTGGGGGGCAAGGGCTCAGGGCTCCTCCAAGCAGGTGGTGGGGCCTCGGGGATCCTCTGCACAGGTGTGTGTGTGGGGGGTCTTGGGGCTTCGGCCAGCCAGGGACTCCCCTGGAGGAAGGGGGGCATGCTTGGGTCTCCTCTGGGCTGGGGGGGCTTGTTGCTCCAGCTGTGGGGGAGGGGCAAGGGGTCTTGGGGCTCTGGCTCATGGGGGGATGTGGGCAGAAGAGGCAGAGCCGGCAGCTCGCCTCCCTAAAAGGGGGGGCTCCACCCACCATCCACGGTCAGTTAAATGCAAGGGAAAGGGGAAAGGTGAGAAAGAAGCTGGGCATAGTTCAAAACATTAAACATCAGACTGGGGGAAGCTGATAAGATTTGAAGCCCAGAACTAGGTTACCCTGTAGAGCCAGGTTGTCCTCTTGGTTTTGTGGGGGTGTTGCAAGAAGATAAAGTATTAGAGCTAGTCAAATACCTCACTATTCCCTTCTTCAAAAACCAAATTCACCTTGACTGTTTGCACAATGTGTGTGTTCGCTTTCTGCAAATATTAGCTAACAAGTTCAGTAACTGGAATATTGATGAAACAGTGAATCTGAAGTGGCTATTAAGAATATTCATGAAAAGTGAATTTAAGAATAAGTAGTCACATTTGAAATCTGGGGAAATAAAAACTATTCCACATGACCTACGTGTTCAATCAAAACCAACGGGTAGCCCAAATTTTCAGGTCAATATGCCAAGGAATATTCAGCATATAAATCTGAACAAGTAAATTCAAGAAAAATCTTAAATTATTTGTGGGCAATTCAAATGGAAAAAAAGAGAATAAATGTCTGATAAGTTTGTGACTATAATTTAATACCCCAGCTCTATAACTGGAATACGGAGATCAGGAGGACAACTGCTAAAATCTGTGATCCAAACTGATCTATAAAAGCCAGTGATCAATTATACATTTGGGGAAACAGTACTGCCCCAGGCCGACAAACCAAACCATAAAGACTCTACAGAATCTATTAGAGTCCGTTGTGTCTCTGTGCTTTAAAGCTGCTCCAAATTGATTGACTAACACTAGGTACATTAACAGCAAAAGCTATGATAGATTATGCAAATATATCAAATTACATATTAGTTGTATTAAAAAGTAGTGCTATTGGCACCAAAGATAAGTGGGTTAAATTAAATTAAGGCATTTGTGTACTTAATTTAAAAATTAAATTACTATTATGATAAATATTCAATGTTTTATAATTTTAACTTAATAAAAGCCAAACTACAGTAGAAGTTATCATACGGAGAATAAATTGTATTTCATTTTTTGGGTAAAAGTTAATGACTGACAGAAAATGACATTCTGATAAGTAAGATGGAGAAATGTGGCCTTGATGGAACTACCATTAAGTGGATATATAATTGGTTAAACCACAAAAAACAAACAAACAAACAAAAAACTATTAATGGAATGATGTCAGATTGGAGGGAGGTCTCAAGTGAGGTTCCAGCAGGATCTGTTCTGGGTCTGGTGTTGTTTAATATCTTTAATAATAACCTGAATGTAGGAATCGAGAGCTTACCCATCAAATCTGAAGTTTACACAAAGCTGGGGGTGGAGTAGGGGGTGGGATGGGAGGAGAAAGTTGCCAACACTTTGGAGGACAGAGCTAAAATTCAGAGGGATCTTGATAAAAAAATATAAATAAATCGGAGAACTGGGCTATCAACAACAAAATGAAATTCAGCAAAGACAAATGTAAGGTGCTACACTTAGGGAAGAAAAACAAATGCACAAATACAAAGTGGGGAATAACTGGCTTGGCAGCAGCACTGCTGAGAAGGATCTGGGAGTTGTGGTGGATCACAACCTCAAAGTCAATCAGCAATGTGATGGTGTTGCAAAAAAGCAGGCAGATGCAATTTTAGATTGCATTAACAGAGGCATAGCATGCAACTCATGGGAGGTGATAGTACTGCTCTACTAGGCCCTGGTTCAGCCTCAGCTGGAGTACTATGTCCAATTTTGGTCACCAGTGTATAGAAAGGATTTAGAGAAACTGGAAAGGACCCAGAGGCGAGTGACAAAGATGATCAGAAGGATGGAATGCAAGCCATATAAGCAAAGTCTGAAGGAACCAGATATATTTAGTTTGGAAAAGAGGAGATTAAGGGGGAACATGATAGCTGTCTTCAAGTACTTGAAAGGCTGCCATAAAAAAAAAAGATGGAGAAAAGTTCTTTCTTGCCTCAGAGGGCAGGACACGAGGCAATGGGTTCAAACTACAGCATAGCAGATTTAGATTAAATCTCAGCAAAAAACTTCCTAACTGCAAGAACAGGAGGACAATGGAACAGACGCCTAGGGAGGTTGTGGAAGCTCCTTCACTGAAGTTTTTCCAAAGGAGGCTGGAGAGCCAACTGTCTTGGATGATTTAGACCAGGGGTAGTCAACCTATGGCACGTGTGCCGAAGGTGGCACGCAAGCTGCTTTTCAGTGGCACTCACATTGCCCGGGTCCTGGCCACCGGTCCGGGGGGCTCTGCATTTTAATTTAATTTTAAATGAAGCTTATTAAACATTTTAAAAACCTAATTTACTTAACATACAACAATAGTTTAGTTATATATTATAGACTTATAGAAAGAGACCTTCTAAAAATGTTAAAATGTATTACTGGCACGCGAAACCTTAAATCAGAGTGACTAAATGAAGACTCGGTGCACCACTTCTGAAAGGTTGCCGACCCCGGTTTAGACACAACAAATCCTGCATCTTAGTAGAGGGTTAGACTATATGGCCCTTGCAGTACCTTATAATCTTATGGTTGTTTGAAAAGGGAACAAAAATAAAAAGGAGACAGACAGAAGAAAGGAGGGGATAGGGCACCGGAAGAAATCAGAAGCCAGCCCACCAATTCATTCCAGCATTCCTATAAAATCTGCCTATGTCGGTGAATTTATCTCCATCATTTTTTATTAGAGAATGAGATTCTTTCCATTGCTGCTGGCATAGCCATATCAGCAGGGGCGGTGCCAGCCTCTTCCCAGTGTGGGGGCTGAGGTGGACCTTAGCCCCCCCTTGCCACAAGGCCCCATCCCCCGCTTCTCTTCTCCCCCTGAGGTCCCACCCCAGACTGACTGGAGGCTGGAAGCCAGAACCAGGCAGTGTATGACGCTGCCCTTGGTGAGCAGGGAGCAGGGACTACGGTGGGGTGGCCCCCGGGAGCCCAGGCCAGAGTGGGTCAGTCCAGGCTGCTGTGGGGAGCCCCAGACCCTTCATCTGCCCTGGACAGCATACCCTGGCAGACAGGGACATGGGCTGCTCTTGGGCACCCCTGTGCCCTGCTCAGGGTTACTCCTGCACTGCTGCTGGAGCTGGGTGACTGGCCAGTAGCAGCTGCTGCTTTCTCCACTTGGAGAGCAACAGTTGCTTCAGTGTGACTATGGAGGTGGCTGAGACAGATTCTAGGGTGGCTATAGCTCCCACAAGTCCCCCCTCCCATAGCACTGCCCCTGCATATCTGTAAACCATTCTTCAACCACTGGTCTGGATTTTGATTTTCAGTACTGAAGAACATGCTTTTGAGCCACTGTCAGGGGTCTGTACAACCTTGGCTTCTTGGGGTGTGGGGAAACCAAGACGCCACGTGGTGTCTAGTAACCCCTGAATTGCATGTTCTCCATTAAGCATGTCAGATGACAGAAAAAAAAAAGAGTTATTTTTACTTTTGACCTTTTGGGACAACTCCAGACCATATGAATCAAATTGTCACCCATTTCCTAACAACACAACCATTTATTGCAAATGATATCTCCAGATTTAAATAATGTATATGGAGTCCAGTGTATATTCCAGATAATTTTATGTGGAATTAATCAGAGGTACAAATCAAGAGAAGTATATATACTGGGTGATACTAAGTTCTAGCGTTTGGGAGCCATATTAATGGCTAATTCTTCACATCCTCAGGTTCTTAAAAGCTTAGTATCAGGTTAAACAAAATGGCATATAGCACTGCTAATACATTTGAGAGGCTAGGCAGGGTTCTGACAAATTAGTGCTCAAGGGGGTTTGAAGCAGCAATAGTGCTGGATTTGTAATAGCATGTTTAAGTTGTACATATTACGACTCTTCTTTTGTTGGGCTGGTTCAAAAATAATTGGCCAATTAGCCAAACATTGGTTAAACACCACCAAAAACGGTCAAATAAATTTAAAGCACTAAGTTATTAGTACAACAAAAAGTAAGATTTGCTGGTCTCCACTTGGCTTAACCTTAGATACTTATGCCTAATTGCTAAACACTAGTTAACGGAGTTATTTTAACTCAGAAAATATGAAAACAATCAAATAAAGTACTAAAACATGAAAGAATAATTACCTTTCTAGTCACGTTAAGCTAGCATTTAAATGTGAATATTTTTCTAGACAGTTACAAAAGAAATAAAAACACATTTACTAATCATAAAAAAAAGTAATTTGAAATGCATTTATGCAAGGTAGGCAGCATGCCAACTCTTCAAGCAGATTAACAGCTGCTCATCTTCTCTGTGTGTTTGTGAAGCAGCTTCAATGACTGAACCTTCCTCCCCTACATTACAGAAGCCTATTAACATACAAAACAGGAGGCTGGGAAGTCAACAGGGAGACAAGACACCAGTGTCTCAACCACAAGAGATTATCCTGTGTCTGGGGGCAGACAGTGAACTTTGGGGAACACAGGGGAAAGGCAAAAATACATCCTGTTATCCTGCATCAAGGAAGTAAACAAAACACTTACATTCATAGAAAAGGGATCTCAACCAGCTGTGGTTGAAAATGCTGAAAACGGCTTTGGATGGAATAAGACTGCTTTAGACATGAGGTTAGTTTAGCCTAAGCTGAATTTAGTCTCTAGAAAACATGTATTGATTGTGTTCCATATATAACCCCTGTATCCATTATTTTTTACCACTCTCTTAAATCTCCATAATAAACTGATAATTGTTTTTCACTATAAACACTGTGGTACTGTACAAGGAGCTGATCCTGAATTGAATAATTGAAGCTGGTGTGTACTGTTCCCTTTGGCGACAGCATATATGGTATTTGTGTGAATGCAGGGCTGCAGTGCACCTATTGTTAACCAGCAAGACAAAGTAAGGGCTGGCATATTTGACCATGGTCAAGTAGATGCTAGTCAATTAACATGATTTGACCTGTCTATTGGCCGACTTTCCAAGTCTATTTTAAACCATGCTCCTCCTCCAGTGTCACAAAAGGCATAAAATCATCATTTTCTACTAGAATTGTTAGGGTTAATACAGCCTAGTAATCCAGTCCTTCCACAGTATGGCATATCAAGCAACACCAATATTGGAGTTTCCTCAAACTGAAGATTCCATATGCAAAAGAAGATGCGTCTTAAATTTAGTGAAAGAAACAAAGTGTCCTGCTTTTTGGGCTGCCTCCAACTCTGGTGAACATTCCTTAGGAAAATGATAATAATCTGAATTCAAAACTCCCTGCAAAGCCAGGGGAGATATCAGTTTCTTGTCTATCTGCTGCCACGGGAGGGCCCTTGAGATAATGATTTAAACCATCAAGCAGCCATTCCTACTATAGATAAGAGGTGATAACTTAATATTGGATAATTTGATTTCACAACAGCTATAACAGCTCAAATGAAATTCTGGCTTTTCTACTCCTCAAAGAAAAAGTTTTAAGCATATTATTAATGGTAATACACTCAGTTCAAAAAGTTCAAAAAGTAGTCTGGGTACCATTTTCATTGTAATAGTGTTAATCTTCCCCCCAGAAGGAGGGAGGTAAGGTCTGCCCTCTGTTTAAGTCATTAGACACTTTCTAATTAAATGGTTAAGATTAGTTCTAACAATTTAGTTAATTTTCTTAGGTGATTGAACACCCAAATCTTTCAAACTAATCTGTTGCCACTGAGAAGGGCTATGGACCAAACCGATCTCTCACACTCCTTGGGAGACTTCCATTGTCTCATATTTAGTCCAATTGATTTATAGCTTGCCCAAAGTACCTACCGTGTTCAAAATATTAGGGATAGATGTTTGTGGGTCTGATATACTTTTACTTATATGGTCAATGTAAAGTAATATTTAGTCTCATGTGTTCCTGTTTTTATACCTTATATTTTAATTACAACCTTTAATTTGTGTCACCAACATTTCAAGGGCAATGTTAAACAATAGCCGTGATAGAGGACCACCCTTATCTTGTTCCTCTGTTCACCTGAAAGACTAGCCTGTTTGTGAGTCAACATGATTGGGGATCATTGTAAAGCAAGTGAATCCTTGAGAGGAAACTCTTACCAAAGCCCAATCTTCCTAGAACTGCAAACAGGCACTGCCAGCCAATCCTGTCAAGTGCTTTTTTAGCATCTAAAAAGATGTCCCTGCCAATGAGTTATTTGAATATGGATTAAAAGCCATTAAATCTATCAGTAAGCTTGTATCATCAATGCCTTGATTTTTCTTTATGAATCCCACCTGATAATAGCTGGCAGCTTCACTCTCTTTTGTTTAGTGTGGTAGCCAACTCCTTTGATCGGATTTTTAGATTGACCTTCATCAAAATTAGTCCGATTATTGCATTGTTGGGACTCTTGCCATGGTTTGAGCATACTAGATATGAGAGCCTCTCTCGTGGACTAAGGTAAGGGTCTTTCGCTGTACACAGTTGTATATACTACTATAAGGAGTTTAGTGGGTCACTTTCCTGAAACTGTTGATAAGATGGTAGCAGTAGCTCAACCATTCCTGGTGCTTTTCAGTCTTCCTATCTTTTGAAGCATTTTGTATTTCATCTAGCTGAACAGGGGAGCCCAGCCAGGACAGCCGGTCTACTGAAATTAAAGACAATTTTAATTTATTTCGGAACCCATCTTTATCTTGTTGACTGGAGGTTGATTCATCCTGGTATACAGCCTCATAGAACTTGAGATTACTGATCATTATTGCCTATCTGGGATGTGATCAGGGGCCCTGACCATCTTGAATTGTACCTATTTTGCAGGTTTTTTCTCTCATTTTTAGGTGGTAAGCTAACAATTTACCCACGTTATATCTCCCAGCTCCCCAAATTGTTGTTTCAACCTGAATAGTGCAAATCAACCTGGGCTGAGCTAAATTTAGCAGTCTCACAGCGCATGATAATTAACTTCTGCAATTTTTCTGGGGATGGGGATTCTGCATATTCAGTGTTCATCAGCTCGATCACACAAGCTTGACTCAATTTTTTTTTTCCTTTTTTTTTTTTTTAATTAGAGGTAAATGCTATACTCCTACCACTTAAGTATGCCTTCATTGCACCTCAGAGAGTAGTAGGAGAGGTTTCAGGTATACTGTTTATGCCATGAAAGAAATTAATTTCCTTTATAATATACCTCTCAAAATTCTTATTTAACAGTAAAGGGTTTAGATTCCATTGTTTACAGGTTTTGTCACCATCATGTGAGGCAAGCTGAAAAGAAATGGGTGCCCAAACTGAGGTCATTATATTGATAACAGAGTTAAATTCTTGGATTCTAAAAATACTCAACTCTGGAATATGAAGAATAGGGGTGGGGAATGAAATGAGTATCCTGCAAAAAAAAAAAATACTACATCGGTTTACAGTTTTTTTTAAAAAAAGATTCATAATATTTCCTTTTGATCGGGTAACTTAAGCCCTCAGTAATCCATGACACTGTTAATAAACTCACTCATTACTACCAGTACATAAAAACAAAGCATGCCACAAATGGTTGTGTTGGGACATGAATTCCTGAAGTGCCATAAAGCATCCGACCCATGTAAGAACCCATTTGAATGAACTATCAAATCCATAATTAGGTAATTGCACTGATGAGTCAGCTCACACACCCACACCGCCCATGGAGGGTTATAAAGATATAGGATAGTGGGGCGGGGGGTAGGGGAGAGAAGAAAACTACAAATGGTAAACAAACAACAAGAAAAGAAAAAACACTAATGGGAAAAATCCCTTATTGAAAGGGGCAATAAAAAAGTCCTTTACACAAAGAGGCCAATACCAAGGAGGTCTGAGGGGGCAATCCCAACACACTCAACAACCTAACATGTAAGCCCTTCCCAAAGAGGGAGTCACCTATAATATACACCTCAAAAAGCTATAGGTCTGTAACAGTCCCAATTAATCACAAGGTGGTTTCAATGATAACTGGGACTGCAGATTTGTTACAACTTTTTTTTCCTTCCTCAATCAAAAATCAGGGAGCAGCCATGGTAAATTTAGTATAATCATGATTTATGGGGGAAAATGGTGTGTAAAGTCATGGGTCATGACAGAAGGGCAGTTGGGCCAAACCAGAACAGCACTGTGGCCCCTTGCACCAGGTTGCAGTGATCAGAGCAGGGAGGTGGGCCCAGCCCTGAGTGACAAGAGGCACAGCTGCAGGCTGAGTGTGAAGCAGGCTTGCTTGCCCACCCTTCCTTCTTGAGTCTCCCCACCTCACTGGGATGGAACTAGGGTAATGGTACCAGGAGGAAGTGCTGCTGTGTGTCGTCAGTACTCCTTCACTCAAATGTAAAAAGTCAGGCACAAAACCAGAAAAGTCATGGGGATCTGACATTTTTACCACTGTGACAAACATGAAAGCCTAATTATAACCAATATACATCAAATACAGCTGAAAGTCTTGATCTACACTATTGTACCCTACCAGGGGGAGCCACTGGAGGAAGAAAAAGCCTGCTCTCCCCCCCCCCCAGTTTCCCCTAGTGCCCACATCCAATATAATCTATTTAGGTTCTCGTTAACATAAACATCATATCCAACAAATAACAAAACAAAACAGATAATACATATATTATTTCACTTTAACAGGAATACCCTATTCGGTGAGGTGTTGCACCTTACATACATAACAAAGACTGCCACCCTTCTAATTATCCACACATCCTAGCAGAGAGAAGGGGAAGGAACCATCCTACAACTGATGTTAACACGTAGTAAGACCGTGCTTATCTCCTTGTTCTCCTCAGTCAGAGTGAAAACACAATGTAAGTAACTGGAATAATTATCAACCAACAACCACAGCCCAGATTTGGACTCTATATGAAAAGGAAGGGGAAAAAAGTCAAGAGGCGAGGCTGCCTTGTAGTAATAAATAAAAAAAAGGAGGAGGAGCTTGACAGACTTTGTCAGGCTTGACAAAGCCTTGGCTGGGATGATTTAGTTGGGGATTGGTTCTGCTTTGAGCAGGGGGTTGGACTAGATGACCTCCTGAGATCCCTTCCAACCCTGATATTCTGTGATTCTGTGAGAGATAGCGTAAGGAAATAAAGAATTCCACAGGGTGGGGAGGGGATTTATACAGGTCCAGACTGGGGCGTTCACTGAGAAAGAAGGACTTGAGAAGTCGTGGTGGGGAGAGATGCAGTTCCCAGCTCACATCTCATATGGTAGTTTTGTTCTAAGCAAAAGCATGCTGCGAGAACCCCCATAGAATGTCTACATCAGTTTCTATACAGGTGCTCACTTTCATAAGATGCAATCAGAGGGAAGTATACAATTATCAAAGTCCTCATTTTTCAGCTTTTATTTTGTTTAAAGTTTCAAGGATTAATTAGTATTTATTACAAAAAAAAATTAAAATGGGTGAAAAAAAATCAGTGCAAAAAATTTATAGTTTTCTGGCTAAATATGGGAAGACAGTCAAAAAGCAACAAGAGAAAAGTAAGACTACTGAAAGTAAAAGCAGCGTCATGCAGTAGTTTATTTCATGAACAATACAAACACACACTCATGCACTTATATATCTTGGATTACTCTGACAGCCTTGCATTTACACTTAAACTAATTTATTATCAACTCAACTAATCTACCTAATGTAATGTATTGGATTTTCTTACTGTAATATGTGTTTTCATGTACTTGAGTGGTCTACAATTTGGGTGAAAACATGGTAAAAAACAAATAATGGCTTTTGTAAAACCTATGAACTTTTTGGTAAAAGTAGTTGAAAACAAACAAAAAAATGCAGTAAATGTTGCACCTTCATAGTTGCTCTTAGCAGATGGGGACATAGGTATCATTGTGGATCTGGATAATAATCACACCTCTGCTGTTTCCACATGCATTTCCTGAGCCCACATGCATTTTACATGATAGTGTAGGAGCAAGGGGTTTTAAAGAAAAAAGACAACCTCAGAAATTGTTTCCAACAATCTAGACAAGTAAGAGGGAACTTTGCCATCTTGAATATGCACATCAGTGAGGAGGGAAGGGAGCGTCAGGATTAGTCAATACCTCTAAAGGTTAAATAAAAGAGCAATCTCCACAATAGAGAGGGTGCCAACCTTGAGACAGTACGGTGAAGCTCCCTCAGAAGACTCAGTACATTTCTCAGGTTCTGTTGCCATGGCAAAACGGGGGAATTGGCCTTCATTTTTAACCTTAAATATGGCTGGAAGTGAAATGCAGTACATTGGGCCCTTATCTGGCCATTTTCCTGCCCCTGTTAAACCAGACCCTTCTCCCTGTCACGTCCCAAGCATACCCAGGGAACCCCATTTCCTTGTTGTTTCCCTATGTTGGATTTTTCAGTTCCTGAGTGTTATGCAGGATCCTCTCTCTGGTGCCATGCTGCAAAATCTCAATGATAAAAATGTCTCAATCTTGCATCTGCTGGGGGATCTGGCCCTACATCTATTGTAGAAAACATCGGCTGCTCCATTAGCTTTTCCTAGCCAGTTTTGAATGAGATAGATTGTCAGCATTATTCACTATTAGAAACTGGTTGAGTATATGGATGCCCCCTCCGATCTGCCTTTTACTCACTACCCCAAAACTAACACAAAATACCCCACCCCAAGTAGAGCTTTTACCCCCAAAAGAGCAGAGACTTCATAAATAGCACTAGAGATTTCACCTTTGCTATCCATTTTATGTGGGAAGCACTCCGATACTATGGCGATGGGCAGCAATGTAAAACGCTAAGATGGAGAGTTAGATATTCATTGCCTGACACACAGGAAGGCTCAGTTTTACTGCTGGCTCTGCCACTGGCCTGCTGGTGACTTTGGGCAAGTCACTTCATATGCCTCAGATCCTCCTCCTCATCTATAAAATGAAGATAAGGATACTGACTTTCCTTTGTAAAGTGTTTTGTTTGTGATCTATGGAGGTAAAGTGCTATACAAGAGGTGGATATTATTGTTACTTGCAATGTTACAGCTAAAACTGGGCAAATAGGCATAACAAAAAATTAATGGCTAGAAATTAAAGCCAGAAAAATTCAAATTAAAATGCATGCCTTGTTTCTAACAATGGTGATTCACCATTGGAACAATCCACCAAGGGAAGCGGTGAATTCTCAATTCCTTGCTGTTTTCTGAAAAAGCCTGCCTGCCTTTTTGGGAGATATGGATTAGTCAAACATAAGTGATTGGGCTTGATAAAAGGGGAACCTGATGAAATGCTGTGGCCTGTGTTAGACTAGATGACCTAATGGTTCATTCTGGCCTTAAAACCTATAAATGAATATGAAAACCAGCGTGTGAGGAGGTGAGCAATCCCCTTGTTGTCCCCTGCCCTGTTCTATAAAGGAAAGAACATTTTCCCACTGGCCACCTCTCCTGTCCTGAGTGGAAGATGATGACATTCCAGGGCACAGGGTGCAGTGGAGTTGGTGATGAGGAGTGACTGTGTGAGGGAGTTAGATGGATGAGTGAGTGTGTGGCACTTTCATTTCATTTCATCTAGAACCCTTGAGAACACTCACTATGCCACAGATGGAGATTATTCCACCTGCTATGAACTAAAGGAGCAGGGGTGTGGGGTTCGGGCAGCAGATATGTATTTGGGCTAGAGGGCTAGCAAGGAAAATATGTTTGGGGAATATGGTGCATTAGGTCAAGGAGGCAAGATTTTGATGGATCAAGAATCCAGTTAGTTTAATCCATTTTGTATCTCTTGTAGGATTATTCTCATTGTTTTGGTACATTCTAACTAATAAGAGAGACTGTAAGCCTATTGTACACATTCTGCTTATTTCCTATGTGTACTGAGCACATTTGACTCAAAAGATTTCTCAAAAGTGGTATTAAATATTTCCATGTGGATTCTTTTTCGATATACAACTTCTCCTTTCAGCAACTCAATATCTCAACCTTCTCTCTCTCTCTCTCTTACACACACACAGACGCCCCTCCCCTGCAGTATTTCTCGGTTTGTTCATTGTGTGATTTCCTTTGGAAAACAATTGGAATAAAATACAAAGCCCTTCAACTAGCTCTAAATAAAATCTACAGGATACAATGAAGTGTTAGTGATTACCAGAATCTGAGGACATTCTCATATTAGGTGGAAATAGATGGCCTATGTGTAAAACCACACCAGGCAATTCCTAAAAATATTGCTGGTTTACCATGTCATTTAATGGTGGCAGCAGATAATATGTGTAAAAACATAAGGGTTTTATTTTGTATGGCGGTAGTTTCCTAAGTTTTAAACCAATCATATTCTCTCTTCTTTGATTAGTAAGAATAACTTAGACAGGGCTAGGCTGTGACATACTTATTTATGTTAATAGCACCTTACAACACGAAAAGTTCCAATGAAGTCAACCAAACTGCTTGAGAAGTAAGTTTCTGCTGAAAATAAGTAAGGGTATTGCAATCTGGTTCTTATTTTTCAAAGTCATAGGATTTTTAATATGTAATTTTCACTGCAACCTTTCCTGAAGTGTCTTATTTTCTAGACGCGTTAGTTTTGTTGCTTTGCATTCAATACTCTGTCATTTGCCTGTCTTTATAAAAAGCAGAGCTCAGATTTAAAGGCATTAATCTGCCTGACACGTAACAATCACATCTTATTAATAAACATTTATAATTTTAGGCCTACATGAGAGTGGAGTACTTTGAAAATTTAGACCCAAGTGTGGGATCAGAGCACTTTCAAATATCTAGTTCTAAACTCTTTTGGGTAAGGATGTGTCTTAGTCTATGCCTGTTTAGTGCTGTGACGAGGGGGGCCGGGGCTCAACCCTCCCTGTGGAGGAGGGGAGCCACACCGGCCTCGTTCTGTCCCCTCTGGGTCCTGTCCCTCGGGTCCGCAGTCCACCGTCCGGGTGTTCGGTCCCTGTGGAGCGGACTGAGGCACAGCAAAGTCAGTAGGGGTCCAACCTTGATGCAGGCGGGCACCAAACACAGTACAACAAGCTCTGGCCCTTTTGGGGCTGGGCAGAGCAGTAACCAAGTCAATAGGGGCCCAGCCCTTGGTTCGGGCAGGGCACCAAACACAGTACAATAAGCTCTGGCCCTTTTGGGGCAGGGCAGAGCAGTAACAGAGTCAATGGGGCCCAGCCCTTGGGTCGGGCGGGGCACCAAACAAACAGTACGATCAGCTCTGGCCCTTTTGGGGCAGGGCAGAGCAGTAGCAAAGTCAATGGGGCCCAGCCCTTGGGTCGGGCGGGGCACCAAACAAACAGTACGATCAGCTCTGGCCCTTTTGGGGCAGGGCAGAGCAGTAGCAAAGTCAATGGGGCCCAGCCCTTGGGTCGGGCGGGGCACCAAACAAACAGTACGATCAGCTCTGGCCCTTTTGGGGCAGGGCAGAGCAGTAGCAAAGTCAATGGGGCCCAGCCCTTGGGTCGGGCGGGGCACCAAACAAACAGTACGATCAGCTCTGGCCCTTTTGGGGCAGGGCAGAGCAGTAGCAAAGTCAATGGGGCCCAGCCCTTGGGTCGGGCGGGGCACCAAACAAACAGTACGATCAGCTCTGGCCCTTTTGGGGCAGGGCAGAGCAGTAGCAAAGTCAATGGGGCCCAGCCCTTGGGTCGGGCGGGGCACCAAACAAACAGTACGATCAGCTCTGGCCCTTTTGGGGCAGGGCAGAGCAGTAGCAAAGTCAATGGGGCCCAGCCCTTGGGTCGGGCGGGGCACCAAACAAACAGTACGATCAGCTCTGGCCCTTTTGGGGCAGGGCAGAGCAGTAGCAAAGTCAATGGGGCCCAGCCCTTGGGTCGGGCGGGGCACCAAACAAACAGTACGGCTCCGGCCGCACAGCGTCGTAGTTGCTGCGGGTTGGCTCCGGCAAGGCCTGATACCTGTCTCTGAGCTCCGCAGCCTCCCAGCGACGAGGGTCGGCCGGCACGTCTGCTCTGGCCGGCAGCTGAGCTCCAACTGAAGGCCGGCGCCCGGCATTTATGCTTCCGGGTCGCCACCTGACCCTTTGGGGGGTGGGGCTTCCGCCCGGAAGTTCCATCCTGGGGGGTGATTGACGGGGCTCAACCCTCCCTGTGGAGGAGGGGAGCCACACCGCCGCGCTACAAGTGCCCTGAGATTATTTTGTATGTAGTTCCTATAAAAAGTAAGGATAATTTATTAGTTATTATAGGGAGAGTCAAACGAACTTGAAGGGAATCGGATGCCTAAATGCTATTGAAATTCAATGGAAATTGGGTTCCTAAGTTCCTTAGGATAATTGAAAATAATAGCAACAGTTTTGATGGCATAATGAATTATTAAAGTCAGCTAAACAAAACTAAAAATGTAGTAGGCAGCTGCAGAAAGCTATGTATTATCTTTAAATTAGAACTATTACAAAGAATATCTCGAACTTCATAGTGGATTACATATTGACAAATTTACTGCTGGAGTGATGTGCAAATCAGTTCTGAAGCAAAGCTGATCCAACTGAGTTAATATTATATTCACATCATACAGAGACGTTAGATAAAAACAAAATATTCTTGCTGGAAGGTTGCAACATAATACTACTTTGTGTCTTAGAATTCAGAACCTTAACACACAAGAGCTGTAAAACAGAGCCACAACTCAATACACTACATGTAGAGTTTGGGCGGGGGGTGTGGAGGGGAAGCATAAACCCTTCACACTGTAGCTCAAAGGTTAGGCATATGCCAACACACTTCTCACTCCCCACCCCTCTTTATTTTAATGCTTTTCAAAATTGTCAAGAAGCATTTGAGAAATTGAGTCCAGGTCTACAGATCTGTAGCTGTTTAAAAAACTAAGTAGATGAGAATTTTTTTGCTCAAAATTGTTATGGTTTTTGACCAACTCTAATGGAAAAGTTCATTATCAAAGGCCTCCCTCTGGCTTGGGGGGAGGAAGGGGAGAACCTCAGTGGTGGTGGTCTGGGACTGGCTGGGCAAATGTACTTTGGTGAGAAGCCCCAAGAAACATTGAAGGAACATGAAACGAAAGGTTGATGCAATGTTAAGTAAGCTAGAGAGGAAAGAAAACAGCCATGAGTTCCCAGACTGACAACTTAGGATTCTCAAGACTTAAATGCTGATCCCCTACAATCATCCATCTCAAGTGGGCTCAAGATGGGATGTTTTTCTCCAAGATATGATCTTTTTTCTAAAAGATATGCTGCAGTTCAATCAGGAATTAACTCAGGGAAATTCTCTGGCCAGACAATGGTCCTTCTGACCTTATAATCTATACATACTTTCCCCTCAAATCTAGCCATCTGTTTGTTTCCTCAGTGGGAGATTGTTGCTCGTGCAAACTCTACTCTCCCATCCATAACCAGAGCCCTCGTCCAGGCAAGTCCAACACAGTCATGTAGGGGATGGGAGAGGGTGTCTTCCTCCTCTCTCTACTCTCCTGGGTGGCTGCATTAGATCATGGTACAGTCTAGCTTATATGGAACATGGATGATTGCCTGGGGGTGATGTCTCCCTCAATTATTTGAGCCTGAGGAAGCTTTATTTTACATCAGCCATTAAATACAACTTGGACCAGCACAGAATTGCTGTATCTCTGTCCCACTGCTACAATGTTCTGTTTGCTTAAGCCAGACCCCAGCTGCACTGTCCTCCTAGACCTTATACCCCTGCCCCTTCTTATTTATCTCTGAATCCGACACAGGTACATTTTACCCTTCAGCATCATCAATATCACCATAACCTGCCAGAACAGCTTGTCTCCTCCCACACCTGCTTCTTCCCAATTAACCAACTCTGAATGTGGCCTATTGCGCGATGTCCGCTGATACAAGCGACTGAATTAAATAATCTTTTGTCCTCTCCTTTCCAGGATGTTATCAAGGGAGCCCGATCTGGGAGATTAGTACTGTTTTGCAATCAAGTCAAAAAATGATTCAATAAAAATGTCCTCCTGCAATGACAATCCAATGAGAAATTTAAACGGACCTTTGGTTTAGGTTTTTTAAAATCACTGCTGCATGCAGTTACTCCAAAGATATTAAAATGATATCCATAACACAAATAATTTCTCTGGCTGCTGAGAGCTTCTCAAAACTGATAGCTCATTTTACACAAGCAGAACCATTTACAGTCTCACTTCTACCTTTCAAAATTGCATTTTAATACCATGGTCCTAATTCTTTTTTCATTGCAATTGTCTGTAGCTGCTTTGAATTTTTTTCCATCTTGTCCTATTCTCAAAGATATTTGCTGCTTACTTCATGACATTAGCTCAGATTTAGGCTGGTCCAGCCATGCTTTAAATGATAGCTGCCCCTGTACATTGTGGGCATGTATTTTTTTGTATTGTTCTCTCTCGAGTGAAAACGTTTGATTGGCATAAGCCACAGAATGTTGGCATGCTCATCCAAATGGAACCACTTTTCTCTTCTCACTTCTCTTCCTCCCAGCCAGTCAGTTCCATGTTGTATTAGGTCTCCAATGCTACTCTACCCCCTCCCTGGTCATTTTCACTGTTCCCAACCCAATCTAGGATCTCGTTTGCCCACCCCTGGACTTTTGCCCCAAGGGCCACATCTGGGTATGGAAATTGTATGACAGGCCATGAATGCTCAAGAAATTGGGGGTTGGGGTGCAGGGCTGTGTGTGAGGGCTCCAGGGTGGGGCTGGAGGATGAGGGATTGGAGGTGCAGGAGGGTGCTCCAAGCTGGGACCGAGGGCAGGAGAGGGATCAGGGCTGGGGCAGGAGGTTGGGGTGTGGAAGGGGGGTCAGGGGTGCAGGTTCCAGGCAGTGCTTACCTCAAGGAAATCTTGGAAGCAATGGCATCTCCCCTCTCTGGCTCCTATGCGGAGGCATGGCCAGGCCACTCTGTGCCCTGCCCCGTATGCAGGTGCTGCCCCACAGCTCCCATTGGCCATGCTTCCTGGCCAATAGGAGCTGTGGGAGTGGCGCTTGGGGTGGGGGGTAGCATGCAGAGCCCCTTGGCTGCCTCTGCACTTAGGAGCTGCTGCTTCCAGGAGCCACGCAGAGCCATGGCACGCATGGAGCGGGATAAGACCCGGACTCCGCTCCCTGGCTGGAGCTTGAGGGCCAGATTAAAACATCTGAAGGGCCGGATGTGGCCCGCGGGCCGTAGTTTGCCCACCCCAGTCTAGTCTGTCCTTCCCCTACTCCTCTCCCCCTGCCCCCCACACCTTTGTTGATACAGTTGACAAAATCCATTAAGTTGTCTCAGCAGGTTTGGCAGTCTCTACACAGCTCAGGGTAGCTGCTATTCGCTAGCTATTATCCGTGGCAAGATATGAAATTGTTATCCTTGCTGATATATCATCCACGAGGTTTCCCCTTTATAACTCCTGCTAGTAGCATGGCAGTGGCATGGCCCCTCCAACCCCCCACAAGCATGTTCCTTGAGCACTGCCTTGTGATACGACTTGCTGAAAGCCTGTTGGGGTTTTCCAACAAGAGAAAACTGAAGTTTCTT
The DNA here is from genome assembly GCF_003597395.2 of Chelonoidis abingdonii. Lineage (NCBI taxonomy): Eukaryota > Metazoa > Chordata > Testudines > Testudinidae > Chelonoidis > Chelonoidis abingdonii. The sequence goes on along the minus strand of NC_133773.1, from coordinate 13,385,579 downwards.
CTATATAAACCTGAAAGGGAAAAGCAAACATTTCCAGTGCACAGCTCATTTTTTGCTTCCCCTTAATGGCTCTCGGTGGCTTTTGTTCATTTGGAAATAAGCAACGAAGAATCATTTAACTGGACTTTGTGATAAGGTTCTCATGTGTTCAGGTTTTGTTTTTTTTTATACTAAGTGGGGCTAAAGATGGCCCATAATTATTTTCCTCACCCCCTACACATTTAGTCCAGGTTTATCCATTTTCTGTGCTGAAAGGCTGTAAAATAGGTGGAAACCAGTGTTTCCAATAATTTCAGCTTTCAGAAGCATGTTTCAAAGCAACAGGATACATCTAATGCTGGTGACTAAGCTGAAAGGTAGAAGGAGTAAACAGATTTGTACTCCTTTAAATGTCCAAATAGGTGCTGAATCACTCATCTGTTAATAATGGTATTTTAAGAGTGCCTGATGTTCACATTGTAATTCGAAATCTGTCAACATTTCTATTAGCGACTCAGGAGTTTGAAAAACACCCAGTGCCAGGGATATTGGGCTGGAAAAATATGCAACATGATAACCATAATCACTTTTTATTTTAAAACCAATTTGCACTGAGTTTTGATATTTCCAAAGCTAGAGCATGATTAAAAAAAAGACGATAATTAACATGCAATGCAATTGCTAAGACTAATATAAAATTAAAAGCCTTGATTTAAATGGATTTCGAAAGGCCTTGAACAACATTTGTAACTATGCATAACAAGAACAGCAACTTTTTTGGACACATCCTCTCCAAGTCTGTTCAATGCTCTCCCTTCTGTTGCAGCCTGAAACATTTATATGGAGACACAAAGTTACACACTCGTATACTATTAGCTGGCTTGTTTGAATTTGAAATAAGGGGACCCTGAAGTGCTGAGGTTGTGATTCCAATATCTTGGGCCTGATTCTCCCCTGGATACAGGTGATCCCACCGAATCTCTCTCAAGGCCAGGAGGTGGACCAAAATGAGGATCATACATCAAGTTCAGAGGGAGTTACTGGTGAGAGAATGGGCCTCTTTTTGCTTCTCTGGTTAATGTAGACTAGTGGTTCTGCCAGGAATGGACCTGCTTTGGAAACGTGCCACGAAGAAATGCACTGACACGATGCCCAAGTTGCTGTTAGAAGGTGTTACAAGAGTTCTCTGCACAGACCAGTATTTATATGCACATGTATAGAGACAGATAATATACAGGAAGACCACCATTTACTGACATAAAAATGAGGTCTAGAGTACTCTTGATAAGTCGACAGGTTCAATAAAGTACACTAGAAACAGCTTCCTGAGTGCAGTTCTTAAAGGGTGGTCTACTGTAGCTTACATAGTCTCCAGTTAATTTCTTTTTTATACACTCCTCTCAACTGGTGCCTCAGTGCACGAGTTTACACCAGTTTACACTCTCTTAAGCTTAAAGTCAGGGTTGACATGTGAGAGTGACTCTAAGATATACACTGATAAGCGTGTATGAGTCAAAGTCTAGAAGTGTTTAAGTAAATCTAAAGGAGATTAGAAGGTGGGGTGACCAGATAGCAAGTGTGAAAAATTGGGACAGGGGGTGGGTGGTAATTGGAGACTATATATATGAAGAAAGCAGCAAATATCAGGACTATGCCTATAAAATCAGGACATTTGGTCACCCTGTTAGAGAGGCCCATGATAGAGTATTATCCATGTTGAGGAGGTGGTAATGGAAGGTGGTATAAATGACACTAAACTACACTCCTAGATTTGCTAAGACTTGTTTAGCTTTACTAATTTAGTCCTGAAAATAAACTTCCTTGAAACACACTCAAAAGCAGTAAGTTCACTTTGTATTTCACACTATTTGCAAGGCCAAAACTAAAGGTCCTTATTATTTTACATTGGAGGTGTCATGCTCAAAGTCTTTGCTCAGTCTCAGCTTTTAGCTACCACGAAGGATCCCAAATTGTGCGGAGTCACAGCTCATCTCTTGGACAGAAAAATGTTTGTTAATTCACAATACAAATAATAACTTGCTATTGCCCCCCATTTCCTGCTTTAGTCTCATGAAAATATCTTTCCTAGGGACTACATGGAGCCTGATCATGATCTCACAATAGCTTTATAACAGTAGACAAAACTGGTGTAATGCTTCAGTCACTGGAGGATTATTGGTTAAACCTGCCTATGACATCACAATCAGTCTTCTCATAATTTTATTTGCACAAGGAGCCTTCATTGCTACTGCCCATCTTCATTTTTCAGAATATTTTTACCCTGAATTATGAGGAGCAAGGTAACAAAACAGTGCACATACACTGAAATAAGACCTGCATTAAGCGAATCTGTGTATATAGGCCTGTGTGATGGAATGCTCCACTGACCACTAGTCTGGCACCTCCTCCTGGGCACTCTAGAGGTTAACACATCAGGTCGACGGCCCTTCCCACAGTTGCATGCTGACACTCCGTTTCTCTCTCTAGTCTGCGGCACCACTACACACAAATATAGCCACTTACTGAAGCACATGACAAAGATGGAGAAGATGCCTGTTCCCATGACAGAGGAGAGGATTATTTTGTCTCTTAATCACCACTATCTACTAACTTCACAACTTCCTGATCACACATCCACTTCTTGTTCTCAAAACAGTTCCTTGAGGTGGATCTGCTCACCACAGCCAATGTTTGCTGCTCCTGGTGACTTTAATTGCAATTACTGAGTGGATGGGGGTTACTTCTATCAGCACATTCCAGATACCATTATGACAGAGAGCCAATGTCCTCCTTGGTTTTGTTTAGGTGTCTTGTGTTTACATGTCGTTACATGAGTATAAATCTAAATTGATACAACTGCATATAGAGAGGGATGGAAGGTGTAAGTTACAGCCGCTTATATTCCCTTATGGTCAAATTCAAAGGGGAATCTAAGTCTCTGTCTGTTTATTATCACCGGCCAAGACTAGTCTCTGCTCTCAGTCCTTAGGTGCAGTCAGCACTGGTAATGTCACATTTTTGGGAGTCACTATTGCAGATAATCTTATCGTTTTATTTATCTAAATATACCATATAAGATTAGAGCTCAAAGAAATGCTTACTCTTGGCTGTGGTGCACAGAAGATGACTATATAAAAAATGAACAAAATATTCAGCATAGTTTGTAACAATTTATTTGGCCTTGGAGTATGTTGTGAAACTCAAAATGGTCTGTGTATAAGGTAAAAAAAAAAAACCAACAGGAAGGCATTCTTGCATATCATCTTCTATTCCCTCCGCACATTTTTAGAAGATAAGCAAATCCCCAATATAGTTTATTCTACCTGAATCCCACACTGATCTATTTTTATGCATATTTGTATTTCAGCAGCACCCAGAAACCCCAACCAAATGTGAGGGCCCCATTGTGCTGTACAAAACATATACTTATTATATACACATTTAGAAACTTAACACCCTGGTTCAAAACTACACAACTTCTGTGCTAACATCCTGTCATCATTTCACTTGGCATAGTTATCAAAACTTTTAGTTTTTACCTTTTATAGACATTTTGACATACAGTAAAATTAATAGCCATATAAGGCAAACCCCATTGTAGCTCATCACAGGTGAACACATGATGCTATCCTATGTCACACTTAGCAGTCTCTTTGTTTGCAGCCAGGGCTGCCAGTTCAACTCACAAGCTCAGAAACATACCACCAAAGACAGGTTGGTTGCCTCAAATAAGAGGTGCTGCTCCAGCTGACAAGAGCTTGCAAGCCAAAACCTTAACAAGCTATGGCAAGATACAAACGCAGCAGGAGCAAAAGCAGGAATTGTCGCTGGAGGCGACCCAGAGGAGGTCGTGGAGGGGGATATAGAAGAAGTAGAAGGAAGAGATATGGTAGAAGGAGGAGAGGTAAAGGCTTTAATAATAAAAATGTCTCCTGTATAAATATATTTCATTTATATATTCATAAATTCACTACATTATTGTAATATATAATTTATTTCTAAGACAAATCAGAAAAAAATGATATTGCATCTCTTGAACAAGAACTGAACACAGGAAGTAATAGCCAGTTGTACTTATCTCTAGGTCGCAGAGGTCGATTGAGGAGGAAGAGCAGTAGGAGAAGCAGTAGGAGCGAGAGGAGGAGGAGAAGGAGAAGGAGGAGGATGAGCTATTAAACTCCAGATGGCTTCCTGTTCTCCTGCACTCATAAATTTGAAAGTCAACAACCAGTGTCTTCAACTTCTGCTCATCAAAATGGCATAAAAAAATAAAAAAAAAAATCCTTCCATCAAAACCCTAGCAATGCTTTCATCCCAAGATGAAAGCAGCCTGCTACAGTTTGAACAGTGCCACCTCTCAATAAACTTGTGAAACTTCATTTCTGTGTTATCCAGTTATTGAATCATTGTTTTAGGGACAGGTTTTGAAACACAGGGGTCAAAGAGACTAGTCGTGGGGAAAAAGTCCTACTTTCATTGATGAAGACATAGGCTAAGAGATGAAAAACGCACTAGGAATTAATGGCCAATTTTCATCATGGCAGGAATAGTGTTTAATATGTTGATCTGGAAAAGATGAGTGAAGAGTGGGAAAATCTGCAGATAACACTTTTTGGGGTGAGTCAAGAATGGAGGAGACTTAAGAGCTCCAGTGGCATGTGCTGCAGTGTTCACAAGTAGCAATTTTTTTTAAGGAGGCTAACGGATGAGCTAGAAAACATAATGCTTTTGTAAATCAATGAAATTCCCTCACCTGAAATACTATGTTCAGCTATAGTCAACCTATCTGAACAACTATGAACTAGAAATAGAAGGAAGGTACAGAGAATAAAGACTAGAAACAAACCTGCGGCAGGGAGGAGAGGGTTTGGAAAAGATGGGGAGTAAAATTTTCAAGTGCACCTAAGTGTTAGGAAGTCCCCATTTTAAAAGTGACTTGACTTTAGCATATCTTTAGGCACCTAAATCCCTCTAAAAATCTGACCCTTAGGCTCCTATGTCCCATTTCTTTCAGTGAACTTAGGTTCCCAAATACCTAAGTCACATTTGAAAATGGGATGTAGGATTCTAAGTCATTTGTGTGCTTTGGAAAATTTTACCAATGATCTTGTATGTGTAAAGAATTTGCTTTTTAGAATTTTAAGTACATTGCCTTTTAAATTCATTGAATGTCACTTTCACTTTGTGTTAGGATAAAAACTAGATAGAATTTCTCAGTCTGTCTTCTAATTCATAATTTCCTCTTGCTTATTTGTCTTCTCTGTTAGTTAAGCCTCATCCCAATCTTATCTCTCTTCATTCAGAAAAGTTTGGGGTGGTTTAATTTACAGAGAAGACAAATCAGTATGAACCTGATAAAAATACATCAGCCACGAGGTAATGTTCTCTTCTGGGATCTTGAAACAACTAATCCCACAAGATTCAGATGCTGTTTTGGCAGGGGCAGGCAGAGCATTCCTCCTACTAGAAGTAATAGGAGAAACAGCAAGTGCTGCAATGAAACCACTGAAAATGAAGAAAGGTAAAAACCAAGCCATGTGTATTTTTTTATCCATTAAATATTAATTATTTTGCTGTGTAATACATACTCCTGTCTGTAAAAATATCAGCAGTTAATCACCAGGAGTGATTTGCCTAGCTCTAGCGATTGCTAAGGCCTCTATAGCCTATGCAAATAGCAATGGTGGTAGTAACACTTAGCCCTTATATAAGGGAGTGCTTTTATAAGTGTTAGTGCTGCTGTGAATAAACCTGTCTGGCCCCTTTACATCTAGAATCCACCATCTAGAATCCTGTGTAATGCAAAGTTGACCATGAGACAGTCAAAACCACCCTATTGTGCCTCCTTCTAGTCTATCTACAAAGCTGGGTTCTCTCTCTGCCTCCACAGCCCTGGCAGCTTCTGCCTCTTTTCATGTTCCCATGAGTTTCAGTTGTTTCAAAAATCCACAGGAGACAGGATCTCTTGGCTGAACTAAGCCAACTTTTCTGCTCTGATGGCACTGCTTCACTTGTGCAATGGTTTATTGATTTAAAGGGTCTGGGCCTTGTGCAATGGTCTATTGATTTAAAGGGTCTGGCTCTAGGAACATAATACAGTGTACACACCTAATAGCTGTTACAAGGGTCCCTTTTGTTGCTGAAAAATGACTGTAGGTGGTTATGAAATTGAAATTTTATTAGAGGTCCCTAATAACCCATAATGTTTTTGTATACTAACTCACTAGGTAGCAGCCATACCTAGGATGGGCCTAATCAGGGGCCGCTTTCACTCTTAGCTTCTCATTCCTTTCTGCTCCCCTTCTTGTCTCAGTTGCCCATGCTTTGTTCTTCTGTTGCAGCCAGCTAATAAAATAACGCTCAGTAAGGAGCACTCACACTGCAGGGTGAAGTATATAACTGTACAGTAACACCACTGAACAGTTTAGGACAGGAATCAAATGATACTTCGTCAGTTGAAACTCTGACAGGTTTACTGCAGGAAAGAATCTCAGCACACTTAGATGACAGGCTGACTATTTCTTAACTAAAAGGGGAATGAATGTAATTGCTCAAAATAAGCCCATTAACACTACTTACTCATGGAGAGACAAATATAGAGAATATTCTCCTTTTGGCTCCTGCTTTTTTCTTCTAAAAAAATTAAGCTTCTTGTCCCCACCTTCAAGGCCATTCACAGCTCTGCTCTTCCTCCCTGATTATCTATTCTTGGCTGTCTTACAGTACACAGTCCCAAAGCCCTCCGATCGGCCAGTGATACCAGCCTCAGCCACCACCCACAACAGTCTCTGCCCTTTCCTTCCCCACTACCCTTCCAGTGGGAACGCCTTTTGTGAACTGATCTGCAAAGTCACTACCCTCTTTGATGTTCTGTTTGTTTCTTACATGGCATGATGGGTAAGGGATAAGAGCTTAAACAGAACTGCACAGGACTTCCAGCTAATCCATCTTATTTCTAACACAAATTGCACAAAATAGATGAGTCTGCAGTTCCTTAACACAAATTCATAGACGGTTATGCTTTTCTTTTAATCTATAAATAATAAAGGTTGATCTCAGAGGAGAAGAGTTTAAAATTCAGATATCTTCTTGTTCTCATATGGTCTTACATTTATAGTCAGCATTCAAACCTACAATTTCTGCTCCATGAAGATTGAACAGCCAGTGAGAAACCAAACAACTGCCCCCACCCAACAAAACACAACATAATGGCTTTTCCAAGTTTCCCAGAGCTTGCAACTATTGCACCTGTCAATAAACTTTGAAATATCATCTCTGTAACTATCTATTGTATTGTCATGTAAATATTAAAGTTATCAGATAGTGTAGTTTGAAATGCGCTTTGAACTTGTAACACTGAAGGATGAAACTGGTGTTGGAACAGAGGCTGAAAAGTATGGTCATGAGGTGTGAGAGGCAAAATACCGTTACAAAATCATAGACATACAGGGCTGGAAAGGATTTCAAGAGGCCCCACCACCACCACGGAAGCAGGACCAAATAAACCTACACCATCTCCGAGGGCGTTTGTCTACCCTGTTCTTAAAAACCTTTCCCATAACCTCCTTAGGTAACTTGTTCCAGTAGTTTAACTATTCTTACAATGAAAAAGTTTTTCCTAATATTCTAACCCAAATCTCCCTTGCTGCAAGATAAGCTGATTGCTTCTTGTTCTACCTTCAGTAGACACAACGAACAATTAATCACCCCCCTCTTTATAACAGCCCTTAACACATTTAATGACTGTTTATGACCCCCCTACACACTCAGCCTTCTCTTTCAACCAGGTGTACACCCACCTTATAGTAATTTCATTTAGAGCCATATTTCCCAAGTTTGCTTATCAGAATGCCACGTTGGACAGCATTAAAAAAAAAAAAAAGCCTTACTAAAGTAGAGATATCATATCTATTGCTCTCCCATCAACTGGGCCTAAGGAAGGAAATTAAATCACACCAAACCAATCTGTTCATGGTTGTTTTTTACTTATATTAGTATTAATCTCCAGGTCTGAACAAATTAATTATTAAATAATTTGCTTAAGTATCTTTCTGGGAGCAAAGTAGGAAGATTCAGGGAATTACAGACCAATTAGCCTCCCCTCCCTCACTTTTTTGAAGATGGGCAAACATAATACCTTTCTCCAGTCCTCTGGATCTCACCCATCCTCCAGGAGTTCTTGAAGAGAATTGCTATTTGTTCAGAGATTGCTTCAACAAGGTCCTTACGTACTCTCGAGTAAATTTCATCAGACCATGCTGACTTGAATACATCTGACTTATCTAAGGTTCCGTCTACACTACAGCCTATGTTGGCAAAACTTCTGTCACTCAGGTGTGTGAATATTCCACCTCCCTGAGCAACATAAGTTACATCAACAAAAGTGCCTGTGTGCACAGTGCAATGTCAGCAGAACTTCTCCTGTTAACATAGCTTCTGCTGATTGAGGAGGCAGTTTTTTTATGTACGTGGGAGAGCTCTCTCCCGTCAGCAAAGAGTGTCTTCACCAGACAAGCTGCAGCAGTGCAGCTGTATTGGTACAGCTGTGCCACTGCAGTGCTGTACATGTAGACAAGGCCAAAGTACAGGTCTGTCTCACATTATGCTGGGTTTACGTTCCGCAGTCAGCGCGTAAAGCGAAAATCGCGTACAGTCAAAATTACATTGAGTGTAATGGCGGGTGGGAATCACCCACACTACAGAAAGAGTATTTAAATTGTGATTTTTTTGTTTTTTTTCTTGTTTTTGCCAACTGCCTAAAGCTGAAATTGCCCATGTTAAATGCACCTAACATGCCACAGACCTGTAGTCTTTAATCTGTTCTGTCCCTCTTCAGGCCCAAGAGCCTTCTCCCTTGCTGTGAAGATTATGTTAAGCATCTGGTCACAATTAACCTTTTTAGTGAAGACTAAAGTAAAAAAGGCATTAAAAACTTGATCCTTCTCTGTGATTCATCATGTTATACATGGTTCAATGAATCAGAAACTGGCTAAGAGACAGAATATAGTTTAGGGAGAAGTCATCAATTTTTGTCATGGGGAAAGGTTTACAGTGGACTGCTACCAGGTTCTGTGTCTTGGCTGATGTTCTTTAATATGTATTAATAATCTGGAAAAGTGCTTGACCTGCAATAATTCACGAAAAAGACCTTTGTGTCATTGTGACCAGTTCAATGAAAAATCCTGCTCAACATGCAGCTGCAGTCAAAAATGTAAACAAAACGTTAGGCTTCCTAGGGAAAGCCAAAAACATGTTGAAAATATAAAGTCATTATTTAAGTAAAGGGCATTCACTGACCTGTATTTAATTCTGGTCACCTACCATGCCTCAGAAAAGATTTATCAGAAATGGAAGGCGTTCAGAAACAGGGAAGAAAATGAATAGAGGTGTGTGGAGAGACTGCTGAAAGACTGAACATTTGGGACTGTCTGCAGCGATCAAATGACAAGAAGGGAATGTGATAAAATATATACGAAAAAAAGATTGAATTGAGAAAATATATCAGGCCCTTCTATTTACCCTCTCATAACACAAGAGCAAAAGGACATTCAGTAAGGCGAAAGGGAGCAAATTTAAAACTATCTTATGAATTTCCCCCCCTACAATAAGCTTGTGGCACTCAAGAGCTTACCAAGATTCAGAAAAGGATTGGTCATTTGTACTAAAAGATTGATGTCACAGACCTGGTCAAACTCCCCTTGTCGGTCTTTCACCAGGCGGGTGTATTAGATCCAAGCTCTAGATTCATGCACTTCTAAGCTCTTCTTGGTCTGGGTAGTTTCCAGGCACTGTCTTTCTTTGGCCTCTAAGCTCAGTGCCTGAACATATACTCTAAGATTGGCACCCCTCTTTGGAGGTGGGGCCCTGCAGTCCAGCTGCTCCAACCCCCCCCCCCCCAAGAGCAGTGCTGAACCCTCACAAGACTCCCCAGTAGTTTAATTGCATGCTCCCTGAGCTTCAGTCTTGTGGGTACTCTGGATTATAGTTTAACGCTCTAGAGACACATGATAGTTGAAGGAAGAACACAAAGACTTTGCAAAAGGAGCTCTACACTAGTCACTCTTTACTTTTAGACAGCGCAAGAGATACACAGATCCATGGAAAATAAACACATGTATGTACCCAAAGTCCTTTCTTCCAGACTGCCCTTCTCCCTCTCAGGCTTCTTTTCCAGGCCATGGAGTTTCCTCTCAGTCCTGCCATACGCCGTTTCTATGCTACGGAGACTGGCCCAGATAGCTATGTTGGTGTAGCTATGCCAGCATGATGTTGCAGTGTAGCGGCCACCTGCACTGACAGAAAGGTTTTTTCCATTGGTACAGGAACACCCCACCGCCTAGAACAAAGTTAGCTACATCAATGGAAACATTCTTCTGCCAACATAACTGCCTCTACACTGGGGATTAGGTCAGCACAGGTGTGGGTTTTTTCACATCCTTGACGGATATTGCTATGTTGACCTAACTTTTAAGTGCAGACCAAGGCTAAGTATCCTCACGAGGCTTGAGCATTTCTTGGGATTTGGTCAGTATACTTCCAGTGCCCGAGGTCCCCTCTTGTGGACCACTCTTCTCTCTCTCAGATTTCTTTTCCAGCCATGGAGTTTCCTCTCAGTCCTGCCAAAATCTCCCATTTTGTTGTCCCCTGAACCTCTCAGTTTTTAAAGGCCAGTTCTAACACCTCTGTATGTTCTCTTGTCTGGCTGGGGAAATTCCACTGCTCCAACTCCCACTCCCTGCAAATAAGCTGGAGAAAACTGGTATTGCCTAGGTTAGTTACCCCATTGTTCTGCTAGGGCAGGCTATTCCATTGTTGAGGATCCTGAACAACAGCCTCATTCAGGACAGACATCCAGATGACATTCCCCTTCTCCTCCATACAAGAGGTAGGATGCAATATTGCAGTACAAGACAACCATGTGGTCATAAAACACTGAGTTCATAAAATCAGACTAGAATTCAGAAGTTAATGAAGAGGATTTCCAACATCGACACAATTAGAAAGGATATAAGTCTTTATGCTTCAAGACAAAAACTAACGTGTGACTGGGAAGGCTGGGAAAAAAGTTTAACTTTGGGCAGGTCACACCACAAGTTCCTGTTTTGACTGAAAACAGGAAAGCTCCCATTGATTTCAATTATAAATTCCCTATTTTAAAGCATTTCTTGCCTCTTCCTCTAAAGCATCTAATAATGGCCACAGGATACTTGACTTATCAGGCATGACGATACTTATGTTCCTATTGCAGAAGACTGTTTACTTGCAATAAATAACAATATGCTGTAGGAAAGGTGTTGGTGACACAGAGCAAATGCTGACACCACTATCCCTATATGGCATTTGGAGAAAATGTGCAATATTTAAAGTGCTTTTCTATAAGTGATGTAGTACATGAGCAGAGATCCTGAACACTTCTGATCATCAAGCATCCTAGGGCACTTCAAAAGAGTTAGAAATATTACACCTGCTGTTCTAATACGTTCTGCCATAAAATCCCCCCTGTGGTTTCATTGGATTTGGCATTTTGGAACTCACCCTAGCCTAACTTTCTGGTATAGCTCAGGTTCAGTTCTCAGGATGGGCTGAAAATGGAAGAGGCTCTTCTCTGGGGCTAGTTCTATGAAGGGAAATTAGCCTTCTGAGACTTACCAGTAGCAAATGTTGAAGTGGACAACCCAAATCATTCCTGTGAGCATCCATGGAACATTCATTATATGATGTCACAGTCAATCAACACATTGTGATGCAATGAATAAATTTAATCTTTGGCTCTGCCTGGAATCAGATTGTTTTCTTAAGATGACAATTGTTGTCATCCATGGACCATGTTCAGAAAGTTCAGATTCTCACATACTACAGTGAAGGGTGACATATAGGATCATTTAGATGATGCGAGGCATGGCCCTGGACATTCTGTGGATAGCACTCATCCCTCTGCTGGGCCACCTCATGACACTGCTATAGAAAAGCTCATTCCCAAGATTAATAGGTGCACAGGGGAAAAGATAACACAGGGTTGATACCAAAGTAGAGAGGGAATGCAAGTGACTCCACTATACAAAAGAAGCTCGGAGCATAAGTCTTCGGGTGGTTCTCTGCAATCCCCCAAAGAGGCCTTACAATGATATCATATTGTTTCAAGTTCCATTAATAATTTCAATGTTATTTTATGGCACCATTTAGACCTCTACGTCCAAAAGCACTTCACAAACTTAATAAACCAATGTACACATCTATTAAAAGTGGTATTTGATGGGCATACAAGGAAAAAAAACCTGAGGTTTTGATCCCATATGGAGAGCACTACAAACCCATTATTGATCATCACTAGTGTGTGACATTGCATTGCCAGCCACATTTATCAGTCTTTTTAGATAAATGCCAGAACTGCTAGTTCATCTCACAAGCCCAGGAAATTCCACCAAAGACAGGGTTCCTATCTCTACCCAGAAGTGAATGGTGGTAGTGCACCAACTGGTGAGAACTTGGAAGCCAAGCTGGAGATGCAGCTGGAGCAGGAAGCAGTGCAGGAGATAAGTATCGCAGGAAGGTATAAAGGAGGGAGAAGATAACAGCATAGACTAAAGAAGACGCTCTTCCTTATTTTTTTGGCCCACATCCAGGCTGTTTTGAACTTCCAAAATAAAGTTTCAAAAGCTTAAAAAAAAATCAGATTCTTACAAACTATGATGAATCACTTGGTCACTTTTTATAGGCAAAAACTTCCAGGCACTGAATAAGTTCTGTTAAAGTTGCATATCCCAAATAGACCCATGGTTTAAATAAAATCATCCAAGCATTTTCAAAATTAAGCCTTCTACCCAAAGGTAATGTACAGAATAAAGTCTCCATTGTTTCACAGCTGGATGCTTCCTCAAGAAGGCACAAATTTAATAAATGGAAACAGTTTTAAAGGCAAGTAATTTCCAGTTAATAGTTGGCATGGGAAGCCAAAGGAGACAGACTAATATAATAGGATTGTGATATCACAATGAAATCAGCTACGCATCACCTGGCCTTATACACCCCTCACTTCCCCAGCTAGCTGTTTTCCCAGAAGTTTCTTGCCTACTTGTCACCTTCATCTACTTTACAATTCTTTCCTTTCTGGCTTTATAGCCATACAGAATAATGCATAGCAATAATTAAGCCCTGCAACATCCCTGTCACCTAAGTAAGTTGATCACACTCAGGGCAGGATTTCCCTGACTTGGGGATTATATGCTTAAGATCAAGGCTGCCAGTGAGAGTTGGTGCAAAAAGGAAGAAGAATTACAGGGCTAGGAGCTGACTAATGTACTGGGATGTTCCTACACCCTTATGATCCTGGTCTGATCTGAAAGCCAGGAAGTGTAAAGAAGCCTTTGAAAACCACAAATTCAAGTTTCCAGAAAGAGACCCTACATGTTGGCTGAGAAAAGCTAGTTTCAATATTGTTCCAACTCCAGCTAACTTGGATTTCATTAATTGTAAGCTCCTGGGACGAAAGTCCACATCATCCCATATTTTTGGAAATTGTTGAGTACAGAGTGACTTCTAGTAATACATTAGTAATAAACACAGTAATTATACTTCATGTGAAGATACAAATCTTTACTAACCATTATACAAATATTTACCTCTGTGTTTCAGGTTATAAGTACATATCCCATTTCTCAGGTACCTGTACCCAAAGCTGGATCCATAATTTAGCCTCTGCTATTGGAGGAGCTTGTTCCATATTATATATTTACTGTGCTATTAAAATGGTCAAAGGTGAAGGTTCAGAAGTGGCCTCTAATTTTGGGTGCCTCAATTTTGATGTCTCCAACTCGAGACTCTTAAGGCCTGATTTGCAGAGCACTTCTATTTCCAATTAAAATCAGTGCCCTTGAAATGCTCAGCACTAGAGGCCATTTTTAAAAAGGAAGGACACTGGGATAGGTTAATTCATTTAGGTCATTGTTAAGGTTAATTTTGAGCTATGGTCTTAAGCTAATTCAAATATATAATTATGATGCAAAGCAGAGAGGCTAATTCTCGGGAGTATGTCCTGTCCATCTCGCCATTTAAAGACCAGTTGTGTTTATTTTCACTAGCTCAGGCAGTAAAACATCACCATTGTAAAAGGCTAACAGGCTCTTCTTGAGGCTGAGAACGACGACAATGGTCAGATACATATGCTACCTCAGCACATGCGGGTGAAGGAGGTCTGGAAGGAGAGCAAGGCCTTGCAGGAGGAGAGCCACGAGAAGGAGACTCAGGAGAAAGTAAATACTCCTTACTTTGGTATTTCACGTCAGCATCTGAAGTTATTTAAAATTAGGGGCAGGGGGAGAGGGGACAGAAAGGTGTGTGTGTTTCATGTGGTGAAGAAGAGCAATTTGTCCCAGCCAGCCTGAGCAGGGATTCTGCCCACGTTTCTTCTAGTTGGACTGTATTTGTCCCTTTCTCACTTTTCTTCCCAGGCAGACCCCATTACCATTACACTAGTGTGATGTTCTGAAGTGGTCAGTAACATCCGCTCTTCCAGTTCCTGCAGTGTATGGATGAGCTGGTGCCCCATCACAGAACAAAACAGATGTAAAACCTGGACAACTTGTCAAAATCCAAGAGAAACCGCCCTTCCCCTTCAATAGAAGCTGATGACCAATACATCAGCTCACTGCAATTCCTGCTGTGACTTTTGCTTTTGTCTGCAAACTTTCTCCCTCAGTTTCCTTATTAAGATGATTTCGTTTTCCAGGGTTAAGATTAGTCTAAGGACAATACGATTATGCATTGGTCATAATTGGTGCAGCTACAAAACATGGCTTGATAATAAATAGATGCTACTGAATGTGCTGGAAAACCATAATAAACAACAATGGGAGTCTACAAGTCCACTGTGATGCTTCCCAGGAGCAGCCAGAGGGGCGAGTCATTTCACTGCCACCTGCCCTTAGCCCAAACTTATCCCAAGCTTTCCTATTTATTTTTGTCTTCTTTTTTAAAACAATAGGTTCTGGGTGTGATGAAAATAACTAGGCCAGTCAGAAAAGAAGCAATGCAGTTTCAGGTTTAATGATGAGTTTGACCATTGCTCCTTTGGTAGAAGGGTTCCTGAATCTTGAAAAGATACTCCATTGCCTCGATGGTATTGATTCAGTGACTTTTCAGAAGTCCCTAGGCATGAGAACAGGAGGTTATCTGTTTTTGCTGGAGGAATATACACTGTGAGCAAAGGTTGCTAGGCAGAGGGAAGAGAGAATGAATAAGTAAAAAAGTGCTTTGGAAGGTCACCTGCTTACAATTCAAAAGTTTAAAATTCTAATTAAAATCAGTAGAGCACATGCGAAATTAAACAGATTAGATAGAAGCTATTTTATTAGCCAAGAAATTGCCAAGCTAATTTCCTGGGTTTAGTGAGATCTTACTGAAAAATTATCCAATACGTCTCTCTCCCAATGTCCATAGCTAGAATAAACAAATTAAATACATTCAGTCAGATTCTCTTTACTTCTTTCTCTTCCTTGCTAACCTAGTCTCTTCCTTCTTCTCCCATACTACTGCCATCTCTTCCTCTTCCTCCTACTGGCAAGAGGAGGCCTACAGGGGCATCCTACCATTTCAAGGCAGTTGCGGTAAAATTCCAGACAAAGGAGAATGTGTTTTAGGTTCAGCCAGACCAAACCTGCCTTTCCTGATGCAATTTCTGAGCCTCTGGGATGACTTTCAGCTGGTTCTCATTTCAGGCCCTGGCACCTATGGATACGTACAGTGCCTGTGTAAGCAGGGGAATGATCCCACTATTTTGGGGAATTTTCCTGGCTTCTGCACTACCCCAGTGGAATTGGATAGCAAAAGAGCAGACTCGCTCCAACTCCCATTAGCTGGATGGCTGCCTTCATCTTGAAGACCTTGAAGGGGAGAGATAGCTCAGTGGTTTGAGCTAGGGTGACCAGACAGCAAGAATGAAAAATCAGGACAGAGTGTGGGGGATAATAGATGCCCATATAAGAAAAAGCCCCGAATATCGGGACTGTCCCTGTAAAATCGGGACATCTGGTCACCCTGGTTTGAACATTGGCCTGCTAAACCCAGGGCTGTGAGATCAATCCTTGAGGGAGCCATTTAGGGATCTGGGGCAAAAATCCATCTGGGGATTGGTCCTGCTTTGAGCAGGGGGTTGGACTAGATGACCTCCTGAAGTCCCCTCCAACCCTGATATTCTATGATTCTATGACTCCCCTTCCATGCTCCTGTGTGGGAGAGTCCTTGTAACCCTGACAAGGCTGGGCCCAGGATTCCTGGGAGACCTCACCCCCAGTCTCGTTGTGGTCAATTAGGACAGAGTCTAGGGCGTCCCCACCCCAGGGCACTCTCTGCACCCCCTGATCACTACGTTAAGTTCAAACCAAATACAATTGATTAAACAGCAACTGTAGGAAAAATAAGGAAAAAAATGGAAAAGGTTGAAGGAAACAAAGCCCCCCCACCCTGGGCATGGGGAAGACCACAAACAGCAGCCTATGTGACTTTAAAAAAGCTTCCCAGGCCCTCTTGTCTGGCGATGTCTCTCTGCACTGAGTCCTCTCTGCCCAGGGTCCTCACCTCATTCTCCCCAACCATTCACTGAACTCAGCTGCAGTGTTATTTTTGGCACAGCTGTTGTCCACTATCCTGGCTCTGGCTCTACAGCTCCCAACTGTATCTCAGCCCTGGGTTCCTGACTCCCTCAGTGACCTACCTGCCCTGTCAATCAGCCTGACCCAGAGCACTGTTCTCTCCCCATTGGCTCCATGTACTGTCAGTCTCTGGATCGTGATTTGTCTTTGGCTCTTCCCTTGTCTTTTGGTACTGGAAGAGGGCCAACCAAACCCCCCACTAAGTTTCAGTAAGGGGCCACGTTACACTTGTATCATCCTATGTCATTTTAAAGTGACCACATACAGGAAAGACAATTTTAGTTAATAGATTATCATTCTTATTGACTGTCTGATTAGGTGGCAGTCAGGAGATACATGATTAAGGGTTAGATCGTACTTTAAGAAGCATCTCAAGATAGGGTAAGGAATCAAGACTTCAACTTTACCGCAGGTTTTCAAAAACGTATAATTCAAGTGTGTCCTACATTTTACATTTTTAATCTGGAAATTCAATTACCTGACATGGCAAAGCAAAGTACTGTGAGTAACATAATGTCAGGAATACAAATGGATGTCCACACATTGGAAAGGGTTCACAAAAGAGCAACAGGAATGATTTCGGGTTAGAAGAACCCTGCCTGATAGTGAGAGATTTAACAGGTTCCATTTCTTTAGTTTATTCAAGAGAAGGTTCAACTCATAAGCTCTACAGTGAACAACAACAGTGACTAATTTGAAAAATAGCAGTGACAGAATTTGGACAAGGGGCCCATAGTAAACTGTTAGACCTCAGTTCTGCATTTTGTTGTGCACGTGTTCGGTGGTCACCCTGCATGGATCACAGTAGGAATGAGATGAGAGACAAGGTCAGAGATATAGGTTGGGCAAAAGCTACAGCAAGAATCTTGAACTTGATTCCTAGGGCAAGAGGGAGCCAAACATCAGTGATGACAGTGTACAACAAAACAAATACATGTCAGGACAGATTCTTGGTCCTGGTTCCAACAACTCAGAATAGGCAGCAGAGGATTTTCTCTCACAGAAAGGAGTGTTCAGATGGTGTCGAGCTGGCATAACTAGCTTCATGTCAGATGCCCCTGGCTCTGTGTCTGAAGAGCAGGTGAAGAAAGGGGTGAGAGGCAGAGATGGGGCAAAGTAATGATACTTGCATGTTGCAGCGTTCCCTGGGATACTAATTTTGCCAGGGGCCATAATAGCTCCTGATTGGCCCAGGATCAGGAGAAAAGTGAAAAGGTAGCTTAGCCTTTCCTTCTGCTCTCCTCAGCTCAGTCAGGTGTAAAGTCCACTCAGATAAGTGTATGATTCATTACATTTTTTAGATGTTTCATTTTTCATATTTGATTGTTATATTTATTTAGCACTTATCTAAGTATTTTGGATTACATTGGTGGAATAATTGTATCAGGGACAGGATAGCTCTTAATTCTGTAAGTGTTGTGATAAGGCTAACGTTGTGAAACGCTGAGCACTTTCATCCATTCTATATGTGAGCGCTTGAGGAAGACACAACATATTAAGGTTTTCATACTGTGTAATTCCTTAGATGTCTATTTTGGATAATAAAGAATCTTCTGTCATTTCAGCTGTAGGTTTGCCATCTGTCTGTAATTTTAGATTATTTTCTAGAACAAATAGGGGATTTCACACATCATGTCCTCAACTATTGTAAAGTGTTGCTACACCACATTGGTTGTGAAGTGACAGCAGTCTGGGATCCTCAGTTTAAAAGCTTTCTAGTGAAGGTAGTTTCTTTTATTATTAGGGTTCAGCAAGAGGATAATGAGAAGGCAGAACTACAGAAGAAAAGAGTTTAGAGAAACAAGGGCATAAGGGTGAAAGCAACACTGATCACGTCCAGTCTGGGTTTGCCTACTACTAAGTAAAATAAAGTTATTAGGGAATACTAATACATGTCAGTTTCATTACCAAATATGGTCATTTTTCAGCAACAAAAGGGACCTCTTGTGTGTTCATAGTACCAGACCCTTTAAATTTACATACTGGCTTCACTCAAAAGTACCATGAGAGCAGGCAGGTTGGCTTGGCTCAGCCAAGAGATGCTCTCTCTCTTCTTCTGGAATCTTTAAACAACTAAATTCACTGGAGGATGGCAAGATACAGACGACAGCGCCGCACCCGCGGCAGAAGAGAAAGGAAAGTTCCTCCAAGTAGAAGGAACAGGAAGAACAGGAAGTTCTATAATGAACCACTTGGAAAGAAGAAAGGTAAAGGCCAACCCATATTAATATTCTCAAACACAACTATGTTAAAATGGAATTGCGGTCGAGAGTTGCAAATAAAAGACGTCTCTCCCTCCTATAAATCATTGGAGTAATTGTTTGTTGGATATAAACAAGCCCAACATATGGAGCATCAATATACAGAACTAAAGTAGCTTTATGAAAAGATACAGTTTCCATTTGGTGCACTGCATATGGAGATTTCAACCTTAGTTCTGATGAACCATCCATTGACCCTCTGGCCTTCTACTTCCTCTCACCATTAAGCTTTGGTTTTTAGGGGTTTTAAAAAAAAAAAAAAAAAGAGAGAGATTGTGTAATTATCCCCAAACCAAGCCTTATAAACCCAGGAAATTTAGAATTAAATTTACACCAAAAAAGAAGTTTCCACACGTTAATGTAAGGAATCTACAGTGAAGGGACTACACTACCTTAACTCTGCCCAGTACTGGCTATATCTCTGTACTGTTGAGAATAAACATGTGATTATGATTAGGGCATTTTAGAGTTTGTGGCCCCAGATTAGATTAAACTGATATTTAAAGACATATTTGATTCTCCGCTTCCCCCACATTTTTCTCCTCATGGCAAGTTAGCAGTACAGGAAGGATGATTGATTGAGTTACCTCTGATGTCACAATGGCTCTACTTAAGAGTAACCTGAGCCTCTCAGTAGCTTTTTATAATCATGAAAATTAGGTACAAGAAGGACCAATAAGTAAGCTTCATGACTGTCTAATTTCTTCAAATAAAGCCTATGCATAAGATTTCAGAGAATTTTGATTATAGGCAAGGTTTGACCTATATATGTTATTCCATTAAGACAGACACAGATGCTACATTTCTTTAAATACCTTATTTATTTGTAAACAAACTACTTGAGAGATTTACTTTTTCCATGCAAAAGAGATGTTGAATCTCTACTTTAAGTGCAAAATAAAACTCAGCCTTAACAAGAGTTGAAAGTAGCACCTCCATAATATTGTCTTTTAGCCTATTAATATGAATTAGTTTTGTATATCAAATAATTTCAGAAGAAGCCATCAGGAAATATGTGATTTGGGAGGGTCGATTTACCTGTCTGAAGGAAGACTGAATAGTTTGATATCCATGTGCCTTAACCTCCCACACACTATTTACCAAGAGTTACATTTCCTCCTTGTATTTTCTTAACAGGGTACACACGTGTCTGTGCCACGTACTACTACTGGAAAAGAAGTAGATAACCTCCTGCAATTCCTTTTCTCATTCCCATTGATCGTCATTGCCATCTTCATTGTGAAAACAAGCAGTTCCATCACATAAGACACCAAGAACCAGATGGAAGACGTGGCAAGTTCCAGGAGCCCTCCTAATGAAGGAGAATGCCAGACCTGTCAATAAACCCATAGAACGCATCTCTTCTGTGGTGTGGAGTGTCACCTCTTACAGATTTTATTATTTTCTAGTTGTTTGAACTATTTAAGATTTTCCAGT
Source organism: Chelonoidis abingdonii (assembly GCF_003597395.2). Lineage (NCBI taxonomy): Eukaryota > Metazoa > Chordata > Testudines > Testudinidae > Chelonoidis > Chelonoidis abingdonii. The sequence goes on along the minus strand of NC_133773.1, from coordinate 13,365,256 downwards.
AATGATTCAGTAACATGTTTTGTTGTAATTGGGGTGAATTTAAAGTTAGTTTGAGAATAAAACGCAAAGCCATTATTCTTGCTACAAATGGGAAATCCCTGATTTTGATGCAGTCCAGTTTCCTTCAGATTTCATATATAGTGATATCGTTAATGACTCTGTAACTAATGACAGAAAGCAAGAAGCATAAAGAACTACAGTAGAATCTCAGCTTTATGAACTCATCGGGAATGGAGGTTGTTCGTAACTCTGAAATGTTCGTAACTCTGAAGAAAACATTATGGTGGTTCTTTCAAAAGTTTACAGTTGAACATTGACTCACTACAGTTTTTGAACTTTACTATGCAGAAGAAACATGCTGCTTTTTTTTTTTTTTTTAGTAGTTCATGTTTAACGCAGTACTGTGCTATATTTGCTTTTTTCCTCTTTGTCTCTGATGCTGCCTGATTGCGTACTTCCAGTTCCAAATGAGGTGTGTGGTTGACTGGTCAGTTCGTAATTGTTGTTTGTAACCCTGAGGTTCTACTGTATGCACTTTCGTGAATAAAGAATGCAATTAATTTTAATAATAAAAGGGCCTTATAGCACAGCACCTTTCAGTAACAGTCTCCACTAAATCACTATGAAATATTTGCTCAGTTCTAGTGATTGCTAAGGTCTCTACGTAGGTAGATAGCAATGGTGGTAATAATACTTGGCTCACATATAAAGGGGCAAAGCTGCTAGCACTGCTATAAAGAAATTCATTTAGCCCAGATGTGTGGCGGGCGGTAGGGTGCAGATACTTTGTATCACACCACTGGTGGATTCTAGACCTAACATTGGCTATAAGACAATTAAAATTCCCTCCCAGGATGTCTCTTTCTCCTATTCCTTCTACATGGAGGCAGGTAGAGAATTACTTCACAGTGGTGAGATAGATAAATAACATTATCCCCATTTTACAGGTGAGGAAAGTGAGGCAGAGAGGGCAAGAGATTTTCCAAAGAATGCGTTCCCAAGGTGTGGCAGAGATGGATTTAAAAATCAGAAGTTTCTAGCTCCCCATTCTCAGTCTGATCGGCTAACTATAATGCTTCTGTGCCTCTTGCACTGCCACATTTATCTTCATGATGAACTATATTATGTAACTCAAGATATCATTCTCCAGCTTCTAAGTAGGGAGTTGAACTTTTGCAACAGGTTCATTCTCTTTTGGGAGAGAAATGAATGCACACAAACTAAGGCTCTTTTTCCTGTGATAGTCAAACAATTATTTACCACAGCCCTATTTCAGCACGAAACTTAAGCAGATGCTTAATGCTAAGTCACACGAGCAGTCCCTTTAAAGTGCATGGGACTGCTCCTATTTCAAGAAGCATAAGTTCCTTACTGAAAAGGGACTATACGCACATATGGCCTGATCCAAAGCCCCTTCATGTCAACGGGAATCTTTCCAGATGGCTTCTCTTACACAAACAGTTCCCAACTGCTGTGCAAAACCCCTGACTGTCTCCACTCCGATACTTTACCATCCTCTGGTAAGAATGTTGTTTTTTTTAAATGATGTCCTGAGTACAACTACACATCAAGGGCCAGCAGGCTTAAGCTGAGGGTTGCCTGGCTTAACCAAAATGAAGCAACTTTATCCTTTTACATAAGGCACTTCTTTGTGTGAGGCAATGAGTGTGCTCCAAAACTCACCTGCCTACCCAGACTCAGGAGCAGCTACACTGACAGGCATGCTGGGAATAGCACTGTGTCTGATGCGATAGAAATTTCCCTGTGTTCTCTATCCTCCTAGTACTCCTGAATACAGCACAGTACAGCCCCATCCATAGCTTTTCTCCCTTGTCCGTCTTGTAGCGTTGCTTCCTCTTACTATTTTCATTTAACTCTGTAAGACTGGTGGGTTTAACTCCATGAGGTAACTCTTCTGGGATGCTGCCATCTGTATGATAATCTTGATCCAAAATAAAGTTGCATTGTTCCTGCCAGCACTATTTCTCACAGGTAACAGCCAGAGTCCTGGCGCTTCTGATCCCTGATGGAAAACACTGTGTTCATGTGAGGGGGTTGTAACAGCAGGCACTAACGCACTATACCTTTTCATCATGGGAAGCAATGTGTTTCCCTATGTACCTTAGAAAATGTTTTGGACTGGTTTCAAGGAGCAAGCTCTTCAGATGAAATGATTGCATTTCCCTGCAGATCTTTGCCCAAGCTCAGATACCATATTCACACAGAGTTATTATGCCACTGAGTTCAATTATGTACTACTGTGCTAGACATCTGCACCAATTACACACTTCCCATGTTATACAGTTCAGCAACAGAATGCAAGGTTCTATTGACCAGACAGCTGTCTTCCATTTTTGATACAATTAGAAAAAGTCACGTAAGTCCTGGGAACTAGGGGTGGGGGGGACAATTTAGAAGATTTTTCAGTGCACACTAGTGGTTCCAATCACTGTTACTTCTACTGTGGGGTTGGAATCTCCAAAAATGTAAAGAAAGAGTTCCATTTTTATTCCCAGTCCCAAAACATCTTCAAATTTTTTGGTAGCAGCTCTGCTGTTAGTGCTTGGGCATAAACATGTAAAGAAGATTTGCATTTGTATGGGAGCAGCTCAAGGTGAATATGCTTAGAAGCACATTCTCCATGTTTGATTTTTCTTTTAACAATTATTTTAAAGCAAATTTCACATTGTACAAGTGTGCGGGAATATATAACACCAAAATTGTTAATACCGATACAGTAGGTAAGTAAGTATAATGTACAACTGCCTGCTTCTATAGTCTATTGCCTTTATCCAGGGAACAATATCACAGAGAGGACAAGACAAAAGCTACTTTATTGATGTTTTATCCTGCAACCTTTGTGTGGCACTAGAACACAGCAGCTCATCTCAGGTTGATATTAAAAATGGAAATGGACCCAGTTTCAATAAAGGCTAATAGATTTGCTTTCAGCAGCAGCCAGCAATGTCAGGTGAATTGATCTACTAATATGTGATTTATTATATACACCCAAATATAGAAAACTACTCAAATATAGCAGTCTGCAATGTATGTGATAGTACAATGGCTTATTAGTTACAGTTGTATAATGATTAGTTTGCTTTAAATATCATGTTAGACAGCGAGAACCAAATTCTTCCACTCTTACATCCAGAAGCCTTAATCTGTGGATAGTCCCTTTAACTTTTTGTATCTTAACGTCTATTGTTACTAAGTTATTGTCTGACCCCTGCATAATTTCCCAAAACTGTGAAAATGTAAAGGTATACAAATCGTTAAAAATGCTTAAAAATAAACATTGATACCTGCCAAAACCATTTAAAAAATCATCACATTTTCTAAACCTATACACAACCCACTACGATAAGACTTAGGATCTGATCTAAAACCCATTGGGTTAATTCAGAGGAGTATCTCCATGGATTTCAATAGGTAGTTGATTGGACCCCAGGATCTATATGAAATGCAGCAGTTTGCTTCACATACATTCTGGTAAACATTTTCTTCAATTTCAGTCCACATGGATTGACACCACTTAAGTGTGTTTCAAATGGACCCAAAAATTTCAGATCCGGAACTTAGTCAAAATCACCAAGTTTCACCTATATATATTGTCAATATCTAGAATTTCACATTATTTTGATACAAAATCATAATTAGCACAGTTTCTCTTGAAAGATCAATGAACCTTAGCAAACCTTTCCATGAGTGTGGTCTAAGTTTTGAGTTTGTTAACAAAACTTGAAGGCAGGTAAATATTATATGTGGACATTCTCGATTGTGAATGCAAAGTTCACTTTCCACAAATAGCCTCCCATATGTGCTTAAAATTCATTGTTTCTGCAAACATTCCTGCCAATCAACTCATTGATGTATTTTCAGAAAGTGGGCTGCCTTTTGGAGTATTGCAGATGAGTTTCTTATTAGCCAAGAAATTTCGTTACAACTCAGTATGCCCAGCTAATAAGGTTTTGTTGATGAGCACTGTAGAAGATGACATATTTAAGCGATAAGCCATAGCAGACAGCTAATTTCCTCAGTAACTAAAGAATCCAGACAACCTGCTGAAGCACAGAAGAACAGCAAGGGAAAAGGTGACAGGACTCCTGGGAACAAAGCACAAATCCCATTTAAAATAAACTTAAAAGGCTTGTCCAAGATGTGGGCCAGACTCTGATCTCACACTGGTTTTATCTCAGCGATGCCATTGACTTCACTAGATTTACTGCCAATTTACACCACAGTGAGAGCCACCTCAGGCTAGTAATTTTCTGAGTAGAAAGGAACAAAGTGGAATTGATTTAATATTGCAGTATTACTTTTCTCATTGCTACGCAATCATACTTACATTTCCACAATGTCTTTCATTCCAGGATATCAATATTACAAACACTTAACCCTCAGATGGTTTAACAGAGGCACAGCGAGGTTATGGTTCAGATTTCTAAACCTGAGTGTATACACTTGGGCAGTTAAGTAACTGGGGAGCAGTCTGATTATCAGAGGTCCTGGGCACCTGCTGCTCTCAGGCCACTTATTTAGTTGCCTAATTTTATGCACTGGGATTTGGAAGTTTGATTAAGTCATGTTTCTCCCAGGCTATTCATCCAGAGAGGTACGGATGAAACTTGTACGCTGCAAAGATCACTCCCAACCCTTCCATTTTACATTTGCCTGAGTTGCTTTGTGCTTTGCTCAGTTTCCTTGAAACACAAGCAAATGGTTTTCCTGTTGGTATCATGTGGGATGACTGCTTCCACTCCATATAGGGAGGCATCACAAATCCATTGTACAGGGAAATTGGAATCCAAGCGTGTTAACACCCCATACCTAGCAATAAGTCCTCAGCCATATCATTCTCATCAGTTTGCATCAGCTGCTGGAGTACCTGTAAATATTTCACATTTATGTTTTGGAATTCTTAGGCCATGATCCTTCAGCATAAGAGGAGATGCAAAGAGCTTTCTTGTTCCAAGTTATTTGTTTCATGAGCCTGAACTTAATGGCTACTGAGCACCCAAAACTCCTGTGGGAGCCAAGGATTCTTACACCTCTTAGGAATCATACTGTAACATCTTTCTGATCCTGCTGCAGAGAATATCAGCCTTTTTTCCCTTGCCACGCCACGACACCATTAACCAATGGAGCAGTGGCTACTAACTCCTGCCATCTAACAGGGACTTTAATCTTTTGTAAATCTGACTTATGTCATGTGAGTGGGGCAAAGCAATATGAAGCAACATTTCTTGTGTCCCCCTGGGTATATCATGGGGTTCAAGGGGTTCCTCGGTCACTTTAATAAATTGACACCTTCGAGAGGCAGTAGCTAGGTCAATGGAAGAATTCTTCCATTGACTTAAGCTCATCTAAACTCCAGTGTAGACATTCGAACTAATTCATTTTTCACACCCCTGAATGATGTAGCTAGGTCAACCTCAATTTAGGTCGAGACCAGGCCACATTCTTATTGCAAGTGGATCTGTTTTGTTTTTAAAAAAAGACAGTCTTTCCTGCAGTCCGTCTTCATTCAATGTGCGTTCAATGGGATCCTTTTCACCATGTTGCTGGCACGTCTGGTCTTTATACCAGCACTTTGCTTCTCAATGACCTGGTTTGCCACATTGGTAGCATTCCTTTGTACCAGATGATTCAACTGTCCTCTTGTACTTCTTGGAGATACATTTAACTCTCAGAAGTCTCTTGTAGCAGTTTCATAAACAGTGTAATTTCTACAGCCTTCTGGGATGCAAGACTCAAGACAGGCATCTCTGTATTACCAGTCCAGTACTGTAGCAAACAGATCAGCCTCTCACAGTATCATTTAACAGAGCACCTCACTGACATTTCAAGAAGCTCACCGTACAGGTTGTTGTACATTGTAAAACCAGTTACCCCTGTTTTATTTGCTTGAATGAAACCAATCTCTCAGCAATTAACAATGAATCCAGGTAAAAGTGTGACAAGAGTACTTCCATAAGACCAACATGTGTCTGTTCCAATTCTGTCAGCTCATATTAGGATGAAAATTTTGTCTCCTATCGCAATATGGAAAGTGAAAATGTACATATCAAGACCTCTATATGGAGTTTGCTGCTGCAAAGTATTAAAAATTTCAGTTTAGAAGTTCCACCATTATAGTGACTTTCATTTAACTCAGGTTCTTTAGTGTCTCTCTCACCTACACACCAATAAACTGTCTTTTCTCTCAGGTTCTGGTCAGCTGTAGCCAAAGTGGGTTTGCTTTCCTATTGTTACTAATGTTTTAATCTGTTTTTCTCCCCATATGCATTCCTCTAATTTTATTTCACTGCTGCCATATTCCCAACTTTTTTTTTCTCTTCAAGAAGCTTCTTTCTCATACTGCAAATACTAAGAGACTTTGGAACAAAGACATTGAAGATATTCACTCTCCTGTGAAGCCAGCAATGAGAAAAGACAGGTAAAGACACAATTTCCTAGCTGCAGAAGGATGTAGTGGTATTATGCTGGAATGTGTTTTATTTTTCACAATGTCAATGTGGTCCTATATTAAACAATGCTGTGAGGGGATGGTCTGTTTTCTATAGTACATATTGACACTGCTCAGTATTTTTTTCATCCAGACAGATTTAATGCTGATACTTGTGTTGTACATAGCAATGCAGTCGGTCCATTCTTAGAACTCTCCTACTGTAGAGTTCAACAATCAGCAGACACTTTGTTCTCCAATTTGCTGTAGCTCGTGACAGAGAAGACATGTTGTGTTCTTTCATAGATATCTTACTTTTGTTCATTCCTGCTGGTGCTTTCCTTACTCTTAAACTCCATTTAAACTGGAAGTATGTTTTGTTCATTGCATATTGAAACATCACACTGCCATTTCAAAAATTTAAGGTAGCCGTAGCCTTGTGATGGTGGACTCTTTCTTCTCTGGTATCAGAAGGGTAGCCGTGTTAGTCTGGATCTGTAAAAGCAGCAAAGAATCCTGTGGCACCTTATAGACTAATAGACGTTTTGGAGCATGAGCTTTCGTGGGTGAATACCCACTTTGTCAGATGCATCTGACGAAGTGGGTATTCACCCACGAAAGCTCATGCTCCAAAACGTCTATTAGTCTATAAGGTGCCACAGGATTCTTTGCTTCTTTACTCTCTGGAAAGTTACACAGAGTTCCTGAGAACTATGCATATCTTTGGACTCTGACAGGCTAATAATGCCCCTCTGCCAACCAGAGTACAGACATTTGCATCTTGTGCAGTTATTGAGAAATAACTGAAGTCATTATTTAAATTATACTTATTCTCCTTCTCAACCACAGGGTAAAGATTATACATTTGGGTAATAAGTGTACAAATGCCCCTGCAGCCTGATTGGCTGACAATTCTATTTCAGTATAATTATATATAATTGTGTGATTTCTCTAGTAGACTTCTGTATGTATTGTTATTTTGAGGGGTGCTAAATAGCATGACCATTAGGGGTCTCTGATACATGAGCACCCAGGATGAAGGTCCCTATGAAAGAACTCAAGTTGCTATGTAACACAACAGTTCCCATTAGGAACGATATAAGGTAGTGGCCATTTTGAAAAAGGAGGGATACCATCTTCCCTGAAGGTACCTTATTGCTTCTGTTCCATTGAGAACAATAGAGGGCAGCCTTTTTGAAAGAAGGTGATTGTTTGTGGAATTCTCTGCAGGAGAACAAAATTCATCAGCCTTGCTGAAGAAGAAACTTAATTATGAAGAAAAACAGCAAAAAGTGGTCATTAATCCTATATTTTTTCCTCAAATGTGGCTTGAGCATATGACATTTCAATGAATTTTAACTATATGTGAGGTCTGAAGAGTCTGTATTATTCTCTTTTGGACAAAGGTAGTACTATCACATAGGGTGTTAAATTTCTTAAAGGAACCCACTATAACAATTATTTTTTAGCTCCTAAACTAGTTAACAGATTTGCTTGTAGGGTCTTAGAAAATTTGTTCTGTACTCAGAAAATAAGCATTGTAATTCCTATACATAAACTGGTTATATCTCTGCTTTAGATTCAAAACTCAACTTCATTTTAATTATTGAACTGTGGTGGAAGCTTCCATAGTGTATATTTGCAGACTCGCACCCAATACAGTTCAAATTTCTAGAGGTAGACTTAAGTACATGCTAATTTCACCTGTGGCAGGGTGACACAGGGAGAGAGGTAGTTTCCTCAGGTAACCAGGCCCAAAACCATTAGGTACTTAACTCCTTTGGGCTTCTCTGAATATCTCAGCCTTAAATATTTAAATTTAGCCCCCTCCTGAGACACCCCTGGTCTCCAAGAGGTTCAGCTATTCCTCCTTCCTCAGGGGCTTGGTGGCCAACCTTAGGACCACTGGGCCCCGAGTTCTTTGCACCTGGAGCCTCTACCTAGTGGCTGGGTTCAAAGTAACGGGCAATCTATACAGCCTCTAAGACAACAGAATTTATAAGTACAGCAAATCAAGGATATCGAATTAACAAGGATCCAACAATGCCTCTGCTGTCCTTTGGCTCCTGAAGACCTACCAGGTCTAGCTGGTAGTCAGTCCTCACAGGAGCAGCACAGTTTTGAGCCTCTGTCTCTTTGTGGAGCTGGGTATGCCAGGTCAGTCTCAAGCCCCTCTGGCTGAGAGAAACAAAATGTCATCTGCCTGCCTGCTGCAGGTAAAACTCTGGGGTTGCTGTTGTAACCCAATCCCCTGCAACTAGCTCTCCCACACACAACTGTCCCTGCTTTGGCTCAGCTCCCACTTTGGGGCAGTCCCAGACATGTGCAGGTTATCTGGGGCCTACAGTTGGTTGCCTAGCTTGTCCTTTGGGTTCCTCGTCCAGGTCCTGCAAGTCATTTGTGCCCCTTCAAGCTCAGGTGAAACAGGCAATCTCAGTTCAGCTTTTATGATGCTGGGAGCTGCTACTATCAAAAGCCTAAACTGGCAAGGGGGCTACATAAGTCATACCAACACCCTGAATTTCACTTGGACACTGACTGGACATTGACCAGCATCCTGCACTAGCTCCAGTGTGTACTCAATATATAGCCCAATATTGTGCACTTGCAGAAATTACATGCTGTGGCCAAGTTTTTAAAAAATGGGTGCCAAGACTCCTAAATCCACCTTTAAGAATCAATGGTTCACTTTTGCAAAAGGTGCTGATTTCCCAAAAAGTTCAAAGTGAATTAACTAGGAGCTGGTGGATGCTCAGCAAGTGTAAGTGTAAATAGGGACATTTGATTTGCCTTCACTGTATTACTCATTAGTTTGTACATATAACTCATGTCCTCTCTTATTCATCTCCCTTCTAAATATTCCTAGTCTTTTCAATCTCTTCTTCTCATACAGAGCTCTGTCTCTAGTCTTCTGTTCATCACACATCTCTGCCTCCCTTCTATTTCCACTCGACTGACTTTCACATTTACGTATTCCCATTTCTAAAGATTCCCTCCTCACAACTGTTTTTCTATAATTATTTCTAAAAAGAGAGCACTCTCTCCTTGTTCCCCCAAAACAAACAAAGTATGCACGCAACAGAAAAGAAATATTGAAATTTTTAAAAGACATGGGTAATTAAGAACCGCCTCAAACATGAATGAGTAAAGCAACAATGTATGCCAAATACAAGGAAAAAAAAATGAACAAGCATTAGCAAAAAGCGTAAAGAAAATAAAATTAGGAAAAAGGGTAAGCAATGTCATAGAGGTTTAGTAGTTCCCAATATACTGGTAGTTAAGAGCCTGATCCAGCAAAGCACTTAAGTATGTGGTTCAACATGAGAAGTTAACTCATTTAGGAGCTGAGATGGAGATGGTAAGTAAAGAGAGGAGACAGGAGGAAAGATACAACTCCTTTCGTTTTCAGAACAGCTGCATGAAGAATGAGAATAAATCCTAAATAAATTTGATTTCTGTTTACAGAAAGATATTGAGTCATTTACAGAGTACTAGAGTAATGATAGTATTCATAATTTTTTGAAGTAAAATACCAAAATGTGATGGAAATTACTCACAACAAATAATTTGACCAATTCCAGTTCTAAGGATTCAGGGAATAAAAAATTAATTGTGAAGGAGGAATGATTTGAAATCTGAATGTGCGAATTTGACATTACTCATGATCTTATTTCAGAGGCGATATTAAGACCTGCCACTGTGAATATAATTCTGTTAATCAGTAACAAGAATAAATAATATATTTACTGGAGATAAAGAGGGTAAAGCACTGGGAGCAATGAGCTGTGAACAGTAAAGACATGGGATCCTTTCCTCCATGAGTATTGAAAATCCATGTCCAATTGTTTTCAGCTATGAGTAATGGAAAAAATATTCCACACAAAATATGCATACAGAAATGAATTAAAGCATATTTTTCCTATATCTTAAGGGTTCTTTTTGTCTGAACTCAGTGCCTGATCCAACTCCTAGTGAACTCAGTGGGAGCCTTTTCAAAGGGTTTAATGAGTGATGAATGATCAACCCGTTGGAGCATATGAAATAGACCTTCTAATCCGCACAAGCTTGTGCCAGCTGCAGGCAGACACATCTGAGCTTCCTCATGATTAAACCTTTGGCTCCTTCTGAACAGAGCTTGCCAATCATCATGAATTGTGCCAGTCTGTAAACTGACTTAGTGATATTGCCAACTGGGAACTAGGATAAGAGCTTTAAAGTTTTCAACACAAGAAACCTACCAAGAGCAGCAGAAATTAGATATGTGCCTAGGATTTGATAGCGTTTTATATCCACTTGGTACTGGTATAAATGACTACATAAGGTGCACGGCAACAGTGAAATGGGCCCATAATTTTTAACCTTCGGTTAACACATCAGTGTATGTCAAGTAAATATTTGTGGGTGTGCCCTGAAACTCAGAAGCAACTCTTAGACAGTGTGTGTTTAGCAAGCACCTCTTTAGTATTTAAAGCCTTTCTAAATGTATATTTTCATATACATACACAGTAAAAATACTATCAGCTTCTAAAACTTTGTCATGAGGTTCAACTTCTGCTTTGACTTATACCTTATGCAAACTGAATGAAGTTAGGTCAGGGCAGGATTTGGCCAATATAATAGTTATTGCACTTTTAACACTCCCCCTCATTATGCACAGTTTTTCTCCCGTTACGGTAGTCTAAATATATAGTTTCACTGTAGAACTTTCCTTACCATCAGATTTTACCAGATACACTTACAGTGAGTAGTACTCACTCCTTGGGTAGTCCCCTTAATTTCAATTGGTCGATTTGAAGACTAGCATATTACTCACTGTGAGTAGGACTGACAGAATCTGTCTTGTTTGCTTAACTCGCTGAAGTCTAATCTAGTAGAGCTGCCAAAATGAGAATAAAAAGCAAATACATTTATCAGAAGTCAGCTCGTCTAAGAAAAAAGTTACCTTATATGTAATAGAAATATGAATGAAATTGAGTCAAAAAGGTTTCAAACATATGTTAGTAAATGTTTCTTTACAATATCATTCAAAATGTGTATAAATGTTTTGAACCATGTAATTTTATATACTTGAAACTTTAAATGATTAACCCAACTGACTGCTAGACCACTGGAAAATATTTTCCCCTAAGGTTATTCATTCTTATCAAAGAGTTTATGTGGATTTTCAATGAAAATATATACTCTCGTGTTTATACATCTTCAAAAGACAACTAACCCATTACCTCTGTGACAAATTCTGTTCACCTAATTGTTACTGCCTTGTAGGGGATTATTGGCATGTGTGAGTGTGTGGGGATTTCTTCACGTTTTTGAAAGAGATACTGTCTTTCCACAAGACAGTAATACATTTAGGTTACCATGACAGTACATTGGTTGACATGCTGGTCCAAGCAGATTCTGCAGCCCACGAACAGGAAAACCTACTATTCTAATCCTCATTGAGAGTGGGAACAGTCTTTTTTCTGACTTGCTATCTAAAAAGGAAGCCATACCATTTTTGCTTCCTGATGGAAAATTAGTGTATAGTTTATACAGTTTTGTAAATAAAAAGATCTCAAAGCACTTTACAAACTAGTTTACCAAGCTATGAGCTACACGTTTGGTGCCCCAATAGGGGGGAAGTAAGACTGACAGTCTTTACACGTCTGTGGCTGTGAATATATAGATATCATACTCATCAGTGCAAATAAGAATTTATGGATCTTCAGCAGAAATAGAAATACACCCCAGATGGCACTATAACGCTCATGAACCTTCAGGTGGGTCTACATAGCAAAACTGGGCACTGGCTAGCCTACCTGGGCTAGCTTGAATCCAGTAGGGTGGGTAACTATGCAGTGACAACAGCACAGCTTCAGTGCAGGTAGCATGAGGCTGGCACAGATCCTGGGTACGTACTTGGCTCCCTAGCCTGCTCTGAAGCCCGTGGTGCACAGTCTTCACTGCTATTGTTACTCACCCCAGCTGGTTTCAAGTTAGCTCAGGTAGATGAGAACATGTTCTGCTATATAGACAAACCTTAGACACAGAGAGCTAGGTCTGACAGGGGAAATATGTGATGTATGTAAGCAGAGTGGATAAAAATAGATTTTTTTTTGGATTTTTTTATTTTATCTAAATTAACATTTATTTTGTTATTTAAATTACAATTAGTTTTTCTGTTTAAAAATAAAACCCATTTAAAATGAAATCTGAATATAATACAAAATATGTTAAGGCCTAAACTTATTATAATCTCTTAAAACTTTTAAATAAAAAAATAAATATGCTGAATCCATGAGCCTCTATCAAAAACATCATATAGATATATAAAACAGCCAACTTTGGAGGTCAAGCTTTACAAATATGACATGTACTGTATTTAAGGCTTGACCCGTGGGGGACCCAGGGGATGGGCTACTGGGTTCAATAGCCTGGCAAAGTCGTCACAGGCTTTGGGACCTGGCCTCGACTCCAGGATCATCCACTAAGCCACCTGGGTTGTTTCCAACTCCTATTTATAGCTTCTCTGCCCCCCCGCCCACCAAGCTCTGATTGGCTCAGTTCTCCAGTTATGAATATTTATGACTCCACCCACCATGGAAACTTACTCTCTAACTCATGGAGAAACACTGAGCCATAATTTCTGGATAGTTCAGGATACATCAGGTAAACAGCCTTCTTCTGTCTTCTTGCAAGTGTACACAGACAGATACAAACAAACAGAAATCCATTAATTTTGCAACTGCTTCCCTCTGTGTCTAAAAGAATAAAATACAGTAACTCCTCACTAAACGTTGTAGTTATGTTCCTGAAAAATGCTACTTTAAGCAAAACAATGTTAAGTGAATCCAATTTCCCCCATAAGAATTAATGTAAATAAGGGGGGGTTAGGTTCCAGGGAAATATTATTCTCTCTCTCTCTCTCTCTCTCTCTCTCTCACACACACACACACAGTTTTAAACAAACAAATATTGTACACAGCAATGATGATTGTGAAGTACGATTGAGGTGGTGAAGTCAGAAGGTGGGATGTTTCCCAGGGAATGCCTTACTGCTGAATGACAAACTAGCACTTGGCTGAGCCCTCAAAGGTTAACTCATTGTTAATGTAGCGACGCACTCTACAAGGCAGCATAAATGGAGGAAGGGGGGACAGCATGGCAGACAGAGACAGAGACACATATCCTGTGTGTGAAAGAGAGAGATGCGTATTGCCCCTTTAAGGAGGCTGATGCCACTAGAAGTACATTGCCTTTTTAAGTAGTTCAGCAAGTTAAGACAGCAGCTGCTGCCAGCAAGCTCCCTGCACCCTGTCGTGTCCTCCCCCTGCTCTATGGAGATGGGGAAAGCGGGGTCAGGAGCAGGAGGGATAACACACCTAAGTCGGAGAGTACTGTACTGCAATGCAGGTACATGAGCAGATGTCTTGGACTGTTAGTTCTTTTGTTTTCCTGGGGGTGGGATGGGGATGGGGAGTTATATCACAAAGGAGAAAGAGCAAAGTATGCAACCAGAAAAAGGAGCCATACCAGTGGTGTCAAAGCAGGACACTATGGGAAGAAGGGACAGTATTCTTCAGAGTGCAGCCCCATCCACAACGCCTGGGAACTGGAGAAAGAACTGCCATGGCTGCAAATCCTAAAAAGGGATCTTATTTGGAAATATTTTCAGTAAATTCCTGTACCTCTGTGTAAAAAAGGAACACATCCCAAATGTAAACAGTGCAACAAAAGGATGCAAGGCCTGGGTGTCAGAATGAAACAGGTCTCAGAAGGCAATGAGTCAGAAGATGGTGTGGACATGTCTGAACAACCCAGAGCAACTGGCTAGTACACTTATTTTTGCACTGTCCTTGTGGACTGCCTACCATGTCTTACTATGCCAGTGAATGATAACATAGAATGTCCTACATTTGTGTTTTGCATGGCTTGCTTATGATTTTCAAAATATTTGTGTCCAAATATAATTGGTATGCTTGTTGCGGGGTATTTATCGATTACAATTTTATTTTTCCTGCTGGATGTTTGAAATGATTTTTTTATTGCTCAAGATAATCAAACATGCTAGGTGAAGATTTCTTATTTAAAAATAAAGTTTGATTAGGCATTTATGAATGTTTACATTTAAAACAATTTTTTTCAAGCTGTTTGGTATGTTGCAAGAGATAAGGGTTTAAGTAGATGTAGGCAACCCTTAGGATTTGCTAATTATTTTCCCTGTAAAAATGATTTAGAATGAATTAAATAATTTAAACAAACAGTGGTACAAACAGCTGCAGTAGGAAGAATCTTTCATTTACACTCTCATTTTTAATAGCAGTACAATAAGTTACATGCAGTGAGTGAGAATGACTTTTTGTTCAAAACTATTTTGTCGCCAGAACTAGCTTAGATATACAGGCAGGGCTGGATTAAGACCTTTAAGGCCCTAAGCATTGAAAAGATTATGGTGCCCCCCATATGTAATTCAAAATAAAAACAATACTATACCGTAAAATAAAATTTTATTTTTCAAAATGACATAAAACTTACATGTATGCTGAAATTAAAATAGCTTCTTTCTAGATATTCTGATTGCAAAATTCTGGATAAGTTAATCGAAGCTGACTCAATGAAGCAGGTCCACTTCCATACACAATAGGGAAAGTGAATCAAGTCTGTCCTGGCATATTGTTGTTCTCTGAGGGTTTTTTATTCTTTTCAGCTGAGAAAAAGAGCATTCTGCGGAGCAGTTAGTAATCATCAATGTTAGAAAAATACGTAGTGCGATCTCTACATTTGGAAATACACATTGTATTCAGTCTTTCAGTATTGTGTCATGAAGATCAATGTGACTGAATTGCATTTTTCCTGTTTCATTAAAAACTTTGCGCGCATGTAACAGTGGAACTGCCGTACTTCTCCACAGAGATTCATGTTCAAGTCAACAGGGTATGAGTCAACTAGCTTTTGGGAACCTTGTGAATATCGTTCATCAGATAAGTCCATATCGTTTAGAAAAAAAATCTACTTAATACTTTGTACCCTTCACCTCTCCTTTTCATATGAGCTTCAAGTGTATTAATTATAGCATAAAAGCAGCAGAGAATCCTGTGGCACCTTATAGACTAACAGACGTTTTGGAGCATGAGCTTTTGTGGGTGATTACCAACTTCGTCAGATGCATCTGACAAAGTGGGTATTCACCCACGAAAGCTCATGCTCCAAAACGTCTGTTAGTCTGTAAGGTGCCACAGGATTCTTTGCTGCTTTTACAGATCCAGACTAACATGGCTACCCCTCTGATACTTGAAATATAGCGTAGTAAGTAGATACGTGAAATTTGTCTCTAGAATTCAGTGCTGTTTCCGTTGCACTGCTATCATTTGCTTGTTTTTTCCTGATTCGCTTGCGGGACTGGGCTTCTTTGTAGTTAGTATCAGGCAAGATATCTTTTGATATGTCTTCACATCTTTCGAAATCATTCCTCAAAGTGTGTAAGTGATCTGCTAATGATTGACAGAGGTCTGCACATGTTTTCAAATCCAATTCTTTTTCTTGGAGAGCTTGACTTGTGCAGTAAAAGTGTTGTAAAATTTCATTCCACATGATCAACATGAATACAAACTCTAGTTCTTGCATCTTGTTTACAATGTTTTCTGCCTCTCATATAGTTTCTCCCTTTTGTGATTGGTCATCAGCTGTACTTTTGAATGCATCCACAATCGTTGAGTAGGACTCCAGAATTGCATTTGCTGCCACTGCACATGTCTCCTAGCGAGTATTAGAAAGAGATTTCAACACATGATCATTGCCCAAATACGTTTTAACAACTGCCCATCGGTGTGTTGAGGCAGAGAAAAATGTATAAAGTAACTGGACTGCTGAGAAAAACCTTACTGCCTCCAGGCATTAACAGTTGTTGAAGGTTTATATGCAAAAAGTTTGCAAACAAAACAGTACAGAGACCCTGTTGATGGTGAATACAGTAGCCATTCTTGAGTGCATTTCTCACCATTTGCTTTTATGCCAAAAAATATTTGTTGTGGACAATATCTTGTTTGCCATTGGTAAAATTCTGACGTGATGTCTCAAATGGCCCAGTGTGGTGTTGACAATCATTTGGCCCACGATCTAGCCAGTTAGTTACATCATCGTTACTGAAATTAATCCACATACCAGGATGTTTTCTCCTATTATTTACAGTATGAGCAGGTTCAGTCTCTGACACATCCACACACCTTCTGGAACAATGTCTGTTTTACCACCAGGAGTAGGATGATCAGTTACAGTCTGACACATCCACATGTTTTGGAATGGTGTTTGTTTCACCAATAGAAGAAGGGTCAGTCTCTGAAACACCTACAGGTTTTGGAACGATGTCTGTGCTACTGAGAGAAGATGTTGCTTCTGATGGATTCACTTTGAAAAATGATGTCAGCTCTGGAAAATTTCACTAGTTTTTTGTTCTTTTCTTCTGCCAGTTTACGTTTCTGTGCTCCATTCAGTTGGTTTTGTTTCATCCTGCCCCTTATCTCAGTTATCTCAACTTAAAAAAAAAAATTATACAACGTACACTATTTTATGTATATAATAAAAAATGAATCAAGGATGTATAACTCAGAAGAATATATCAATAATAAAACAAATTTATTGCAATACATGACAGGATCTGATTTCCTTGCATTATTTTGATCTACGTTGGTAGGACGCCCCCCCTGGTTTAGATGGGGATAAGTAATAAAAAGAGAACAGAAAAAAGGGGAAGAGTGTGTAGTGTAGTGTAAGGAAGTCTAACAAAGTTCTGATATTTCCCATGATGACTACTTCAATGCTTTTTTTGAAATATCAAATATTGGTGCCCCCTGCTTTGTTGGTGCCCTAAGTATGTGCTTAGTCTGCCTATTGGGTAATCCAGGCTTGTATATGGGTTTGGACGTCCATTATCTGTAACGTCTACAACTTCAGAGTCATCTGCTAGTACCACCAGCAGTGCTGTAACTAGACATACATCAAAAAGTAAAATTACTTGTATATATAAAAAAAGACTTTGTTCATCATCTAGTAGAACCATAGAGAAGTTCATAATTGGAACCTGCAACATTCCATATATGAAAAGATTGCTCAGTTGATTTATGAAATTTTTTTTGTCTTCTTCATTGACATGGTTCAACCATTCTGACCAGGATCCACCTGGCAGAGCAGACACTGATGAATGCAATGTAAGAGAAGGAAATTGAAGTGTGCAAAAAATATTGACCAGAAATTTGTTAATCTGAGTCTTGATGGGTGGTGCAATACACACAGTAATCCAGTAGTATGTGTTTGTGTGACAATAGAAAACCGGACTGTCTATGCTGCTGAAATGCCCATACGGCAGAATACTTAAAAGTAGTAGCTGTCAAAGCTATAACAAATTGTGAACAAAAAGTCGAGTGTCAAGTAAATAGCTTTCTTACAGAAAATGCTGCAAATGCAGCAAAGAAGCAATTTAGAAGAAGATAATGAACAGAATCTGAAATTAATAATATATGGGTGTAGGGCTTATTTGATGTATGTTGTAACCAAAGGCTTAAGTACAACTCCAGGAACAAAGGAAAAATGTTGAAATTGCAAAAAATACTTCCATATCAATCACTTTGCTTCAGCTTCAATGAAGAAAGCAGAAGGATCCAAATGAATTCTCCCCCAAGATGTATGATGGAATTCAGTGGCTGACTGTTTTAACTTATTTAAGAACTGACCTATTCTGATGACAATTTGTGAAGAAAATTGGGACTAAAATAGATGGAATGATCACAGCCAAAGTAGTCAACATTAGACTAAAAAGAAACGTAGAAGTTGTGTTGAATCTATTTTCCATAGCCTTAGACAAATTGCAGACAGATTGCTGCTGTATTGCTGATGCTGCTGAAATTTTAAAAGAACTTCAAGAGACATTGAGGAACAAAATACCTAGTAACAAAGTTAAACTGCAGGCAGTAAAGAATCGGATGGCTCAAGCACTTATTCCACCTCATTTTCTTGCCAATATTCTTTACTCAAAGTACCAGGGTAGCTACCCAACTAATGAAGAAGAGGCTGCTGCTATGACATGGGCATTTAGTGATCACCCTTCAGTCATGCCAACCATAATAAATTTCAGGGCTGGAGTTGAAGCATTCAAGCAACGTGTTTGCTGATGTTTTAAAGAAAGTCACACCACTAAACTGGTGGAGGTCACTAGTTAAAGCACCTGGAACCAGAGTCTGTTGAAGTGCTTAACCAGCTTTTGACAATAGTAGATTCTTCTGCACCAGAAGAATACTTTCTTCATTTGAACTAATTCATCCAAAGCTGAGAAACTGAGTGAGAGTTAAAACGCATTTTTTCCTGCTTTTTCTCATCCAGCCTATGAAAGAAAGTGAGGGAGGGAAGGGATGAGATCTACTGATTTTAAAAATTTGAAGGCCTAAGTAACAGCCGATGTGGCCCCAGATGGGCTGAAGGTGCTGGGCCCGGCCAATTTCCCCTGGATCTCCGCTGCTGGGCTGGTGCTGGGCCCCGGCTCCCCCATGCTCTGCTGGGCCACACTGCTCGCCTGCGTCAGCCTGGCCTGTGCCTACGTGGGCAGCCTCTACGTGTGGAACAGTCACCTGCCCCGAGACCACCCGGCCGTGATCATGAGGCGATTCACCAGCATTCTGATAGTCTCTGGCCTCTCGCCACTCTTCGTCTGGCTCTGGAAGGAGCTGACAGGCATTAAGCCAGGTACATCCCTGCTAGCTCCACTGGGTTTCTGAGTGGAGGGCATCATGCCAGCAACTCTACTGCCCGTGTTGCTCACCATGGTCCTGTTTCTTGGGCCCCTCATTCAGCTCTCAATGGACTGTCCCTGGGACTGGGTTGATGGACTGAAGGTCATGTTTGACCCCCACTTCTGGGCGCTGTGCCTGAGTGACACGCCCTGGCTCTGCAACCATGTGACTGCACCCCTGACGGAGGAGCTGGTGTTCTGGGCCTGTATACTGCCTGTGCTCATCCCTCGCTGGCCTGGGGCCAGCAATGTTCACCTGCTCGCTTTTCTTCAGTGTTGCTCACTTCCACCACGTTATTGAGCAGCTATAGTTCTGCCAGGGCAGTGTGACCAGCATCTTCCTGTCGGCAGCTTTCCAGTTCTCATACACAGCTGTCTTCAGGGCCTATGCAGAGTTCCTCTTCATTAGGACAGGACACCTGATTGGCCCTGTGTTATGCCACTCCTTCTGCAACTACATTGGCTTCCCTGCCATCTGTGCTGCCCTGGAGCATCCTCAGCGCCTCACTGTTGTCATCTTCTATGTGCTGGGCATGGTGCTCTTCCTCCTGCTCCTGCACCCCATGACTGACCCAGCTTTCTTTGGAGACATCCCTATTTGCTCTCTGTCTGCAGACAGCTCTAGCTTCTCTGTGTGCTCCTGACACCTGGGGCATGGGTTTCAGACCTGCCCTCCCACCTCCCCAACTCCATTGAGAGCAAGAGATACTTTTCTTTATTATTAAAGTACTTTGAAAGGTGAAGGGGGCGGGGGGGGAACAACCTAAAGAGACCGCTGTCTCATTTTCAAGAGACTTAGGCGAGTAGGAACTTAAGGTCCAGTCACTTCTTAGATATATCTGAAAATGTTCCTTGGCCTGACCTGAAATAATCAGTTTAATTCACTGACAACGGTTAATCTATCTGTTCATTTAATAAGTCATCTAGGTATAAGTGTGAAATATGCTTTGATAAGAGTTTATCTAGCCAAAACATTTAAGGTTGTTTTGTTTAGTAAAAATAAATTGTATGCGTCATTGTATGCTTAATTAAGTTCCAGTTATCATCCTAATGCGGCTTGACACAAATCATAAGCAAAAAGTTAATCTAGTAAATATGCAATGTATCATTCATGGTTTTCAAACATACTAAAAACATACCATTAAGAAGAACCTAAAAATATTAAGCTATATAATTGCTTAAATAAATGTACATAATTATAGTGTTTCCTGCTAGGTAGTAAAATGATGTACCAAAGCTAGTGTAAAGGCTCCATTGAGCTGTAAATTAACATGCATTAATGGTTATATCAACCAATGAGAATGCACCTTTCTTTAAAAAATAATTGAAGTACAAATGAAAAAAATGTATCCAAATTGATTTAAATCGAGGCTTTCCACTGGGTGATTTAATCACTTTGATGTCAATCCACCCTGTTTAAGTGGATATTGACATATTGTCCTGGAGTGCCTGACTCACAGATATGTTAAGGAAAGGAGACCACTTTTAGCTCAAATAGTAGTTTAATCTCTGCCTGCCTGTGCCTCTGATTGATCTAATATCTCATGTCTGTTGCCTACAGTACATGGATGGATTACAAAATGACACTCTGATGTGATTTGAACTTCTGTAGCCTTCAGATGTTTGTCTAATAAATGATGCATGTAATTCACTGGCTAAGTGTGTGCAATCATGTCTCTGCTACTAGCTGGCCCACGGAAAACAAGAGCCTGCTACTTACTATTAAATAAAAATGTTGGCTCTAGTGGTGAGGGCTTACACTATCCCTGTTGCGATCTGGTATCTATAGAGTTACAAAATGATGAAGCCAAATTTTCTTTCTGCAAATCCCAACATAGAATTTAGATAAAAAAGAGCTATTCCTGACAGCTGATTAATTGGCTAGAATATTCACAGACAGCAAACACAAAACAGGCTCCAGGAGGGGGCTCAGGGCTAGAGCAGGGGATTGGGATGTGGAAGCAGGTGAGGCATGCGGGATCTGGGAGGGAGTTTGGGTGAAGAAGGGGGCTCAGGGCTGCGGCAGGGACTTGGGGTATGAGAGAGGGTAAGGAGTGTGGGCTCTGGCTGGGTGGTGCTTACCTCGGGTGACTCTCGGTCAGCAATGCAGCAGTTGGCCGCAGTTCCCGGCCAATGGGATCTGTAGAGTCAGTGCTTGAGGCGGGGGCAGTACATGGAGACCCCTGGCACCCCAGGGGCCACAGGGATGTGCCGGCTACTTCTGAGAGCAGCACAGAGCCAGGACAGGCAGGAAGCCTCCCTTCGCAGATGGGATTTTAACAGCCAAAAATCTCACAGTTTGGCTTCAGTAGCCTCCGGTAGATAGAGCCCGATTCCAGGAGACTCATGGCAAAACCAGGAGGATTGTTAACCCTACTGCTCCTGTGCAAAGCTGGATTAACCTTTTGTGGGCTCTGCCCCTTCTCCACCCTGAGGCCCCATCCCCGCTTGGCTTCTTCCCCTCGAGGCCCCACCTGCTGCTTGCATGGGCAGGGGGAGGAGGTGGTAAGGAGCGAGCGTGGAGGTTAGGGGGAACAGGGCAAGTGGGAGCAGGGCCACAAAGCAGAGTGCAGGAGAAGCAAGGGTGGCCACGGTCTGGGCACTGAGGCCCCTTCTGAGTATGGGCCTTGCACCACAGTGCCACTGGCACCACTGTAAACGTGATACACTGTTCCAGTCCCAGAGGGGCTGACCCAACCCTGAATGCTGCTTCATCCCTGGGGCTGCTTCTCCAGTGGCCCCAGGGTTGACCACTGGCCAGCTGCTCTGGCAGCACCAGGGCTGGCTGCAGCTCTGCCGTAGAAGAAGTCACAGAGGCCCTGGAAAAAAAAAATATCACAGAATCAGGGACCTCTGTGACAGAATCATGTGCTTAATCATCTGACTAAAGTGCAATTTGAATTAGAATTTATGTAATCCTTTTCTGTAGGACTTGGGTTTTTCGGTCAGTTCAATTGCTGCTTTCAATATATGTAATTTCACCCCTCATTTTATTTAAAGTTCCTTCCCCTCCTTCTCACCCCCACTTATGTTTAAAGTGGACTTTGACCAATGGTCCTAGTGGACACTGAAGAAAGCTTTAGAACAGTGGTCCCCAACCTTTTTCGTCTGGCGGGTGCCAGACGACAAGCCACGGAGGACTGTGGCGGCGGAAGAGCAGCCACTCACAAGCAGCAACATCAATAGGCATCGTAGCCGAAATGCTGCCGACAAGCTGCGTCATCCAGAGGCGTCGCCGCTGAAATACTGCCGAAAATTGGCAGCATTTTGGCGGTGACGCCTCTGGATGACGCAGCTTGTCGGTGGCATTTTGGCAGATGCTCTGCTCCCTGCTTAAGCCTCTCCAGTGCTGCAACACCTCCCCTGGCAAGAGAGTTGAAAAGGAACTATGGGAACTGCCCCTCCAAGTCAGGGGAGGACTGGATAAATCTTTGCAACTGGAATGTCCCACCCAGGCCTGGAATTTCCTAACTTTTGAGAGCTTGCAACCTTCACATTCTTGTAACATTTTTTTTTTAAATGTAGTAAACTGTATATACCTATGAAGGTATACTAATTCATCCCAAATAACTGCTCCTCTGTAGCTATTCTGCTCCCTGGACTAGATAGCTGTACGTAGCTAACAGATTGGAATGACCCCAGGAGCCTGTTCTGTCACTTATAAATATGTCCTACGATTCCATCACACATACTTTTCTTTCCCTATCTATTGTTTGCTTGAGCAAACATTTCTTCCTTCAGAAAGATGAGGCCTGGCTCAGCAAGATTCTGGCTGAACTATTATGGTCAAGTCATAATCCTGCAGGTAGAGTTTATAATGAATATGTTGCTATACAGCCTTCACTCAACCAGTATTGCAATGTGACTGGAATATAGTTAAAAATCCATTACTTTAGACAGCTGCCACACTGTTACCATCTATTATACAAAGTAATACATTTAAATCAATCAAAATAATAAAGTTCCTGGCTAAATCTGAATTGGATATATTTGCTGAACAGATTCATCTCCTCTTTTAAGTCTTTATAAAAATTGCCTGAAGGGAGGAACATCAAAGTAAAAATTGCCATCTACATTTTACAACACACATTTGTTTTAGCTTGTTCAGTAGCTACATTTTAATCTTTCTTCGGCCTGGTCTACACTAAAAAAATCAGGTTGATCCAGCTACGAACGCTCATGGGTGTGAAAAAATCCACCCCTCTGAGCGACATGGTTAAGCCGACCTAATTCTTCCATCAGTGTAGCTACTGCCTTTGGAGAGGTGGATCACCTACGTCAAGAGGAGAACCTATCCCATCGGTGGAGGTAGGATCTATGCTGAAATGCTTTAGTGGCACAGCTCCAGGGTTGCAGATGTGCCACTGTAGTGTTTCAAGTGTAGATAAGCCCTTAGGGTCAGCGTTGGAAACAAGTCTTTAAACTAAGGCTCTGTCTACACTACAGCCTATGGTGGCAAAACTTACGTCATTGAGAGGTGTGACTATTCCATCCCCCGCCCCGAGTGACATAAGTTACACAGATATAAGCGCTCGTGTGCACAACGCGGTGTTGGCGGGAATGCTGACATAGCTTCTGCCGCTTGCAGAGGTGGGTTTTTTTATGCTGACGGGAGAGAGCTCTCTCCTGTCAGCATAGAACATCTTCACCACATGCACTTCAGCGGTACACCTGTGCTGCTGCAGCGCTGCACGTACAGACATACCCTAATACACACTCCAAGAGATAAGCATAAGCATATCTTCAGTAGCTACGTAATGATACCAACTCCACAGAAAACCCCAGACAACTGGCTCAGTAGAAAAAGTTCACGAAGTCCTGCGTCATAGTGAAGTCACACCCTTTGTGATACATGTGCTCCTGTGCTCCTCGAAGAGGGCAACCTATGGGCACGAGTCCCATCAATGGCCCAGGCACAGTTTGGAAAGTCCACTCTCTCAAAGCCAGCAGTTACCTCAGCAATATCTTTTATGCCTGCCACCTTGGGGTAAATCACATGCCTGGTTGCCTCAGAAACCTCCATCCCCACTTTCCTCATTGACTTTCCAACACCAAACTGGCTGGCAGTGGACCTGTAGCTGTCCAGGGTAACCAGCTTCCAGATGGCTATAGCAAACCCTCTACTGGACCGGCAAGGTTGCATTTGTCTGAGGGTAAAGGCAAGCTGCTAGATCAAGTCTGCCATGTCTGTGTCCTCCTCCTCCTCTTCGTCCATCATAACCTGTGTCAAGGTCAAAAACTCCGCCAAAATTTCCACCAGTGTCTCACAGAAGCTCTGTCTGTTTCCTGACACAGGAAAGAAAGCTCAAGCAAGAAAAGTTCTTCAAAAGGCGCTGCCTCCCTGTTGCTTTCACCGGTTGCTGGGAGCGTACAGATCAAAGTGACTGCTCAGCAGGATGTGTTAGTGGGCTGTACAAACTTCCTGTAATATGCAGGGTGGACAGTCAAGTTTTCCCACACTGCATGAAAAATCAAAGGGAAGCCACATTTCAGAAGGACACTAGGGAGTCTGGGATATGGTTGGTTTGCCTCAGGCCTGCATGCTGAAGTGTGGATGCTAGATCCCCAGGTCTGAAAAAAATCACTGTAGATTCTCAAGATGTCAGTTCTCTAACTCAGGGTGAGCTGACTTGAGTACTACGAACCCTGAACTTACATTTGGATGCTGGCGCTGTGTCTTTATGGTTGTAAAGTGCGGTATAAAGTTTATGATGCAATAAAACAAACTTTCATCTCCTTTAACACCTGAGTTCTAATCTGTTATGCAAAGAGATACATCGATGATGTCTAATCCTGTTTGGCTAAAATAATTTAGACATACATGTTTACGAGTCAGAGGCCTTATGAAAAATGTAATGTACCTAAAAAACTAGAAGTAAGTTCTTTTTGTATAAAGGTTATACAAGTGTTCAAGCAGGTAACATAACTTGATAGTGAAACACTTGGACGTTTAAACCTTTACCAATTAGTTATTGCATGAGAATTATACTCTGACTAGGGTTCTGTTTTCTTATTTTATACAGATATGTTCCCATGCTTTAAACACTGAAATGTTTGAAGCATGAGCTCTAACTTCTTTTAGTCACACATTTTATATCATTCAGGTAAATTATGTTTATAACTTGAAGGCCAGAACTCATCTGTTTTTACTTATCATTAGAAAATTCAAAAGTCATTCTGAATGGACAAGCTGACTAATATAAGACCATCAGAAGATTACATACTGAAAAACTCTGCTGTACACTGTGAAGAAATAAATGAAAATAATGACACTTATCTTCCTAAATTGCCTCAGTGACATTTACTGCTAACATTTATTGACTCCCGGGGCAAATATGTCAGAAGATCAAGAGATAATTAGGCTATTGGCCCTATCGTTCTCCAAGAGATCATAATCTCCTGGAGGGAGATCATAATCTATCATAATTACTGTGTCTTTCAATTACGTTTTTTTTTTTAAAGTTCCTTCATTGCAGCATGACATCTTTATTATATCATAATTGTTTATTGCACATCTACTGAACAATCTTTTTAACAGAGTTCTTAAAAGGTTTAAATTGAAGTGCAGTACTAAGAGCCTGGACAAGCACAAGGTATATTGCAAATTAAAATATTTTACTGTGTTCATCATTTTACAGGAGATCATCACCTTGTTTCTAGTGTACCTTCTGGGGTCCATCTCCTTAGTAATGGTGCTTTAAATATCCCTTGGCTACAAACAGAAAGAGATAAAAATGCATCTGTCCTAATTCTAGCACAGAGAGCTTTGTTTCAGATAGCTAAGGTTGTTAAGTGACAATGCAATCCTTAATCAACTATTTACAAAGCCCACTTAAAAGCAAGGAAATAATTGAAGGGCATTTCCTTTGTATAAGGGAAATCTGCATAGGTGGCAGATGCCTGATGTTTTGGCTCCGTGAGGACTTGGTGGGAGATAGAATATCAGGGTTGGAAGGGACCTCAGGAGGTCATCTAGTCCAACCACCTGCTCAAAGCAGGACCCATCCCCAACTCAATCCCCAAATGGCCCCCTCAAGGATTGAGCTCCTAACCCTGGTTTAGCAGGCTAATGCTCAAACCACTGAGCTATCTCTCCCCCTCATAAAACCCTGCTCTTGCATTGGCTGGGAATAGAACTGGGGCCTCCTGTATGGCAGGTGAGACTTCTCCCACTGAACCACCAATGCTGCAGCTTAGTTCATGTGGCCAAAGTGCCACTCTGCTCTAGTGATGATTGATTTCCAAAACAGTCTGTAGGGGCCACTGGCAGCTCTTAGTTGTGTTGTGGTCCAAATTGGGCCCTGGAAATCCCTGGTATCAGGGCATCACAAAGGTAGCATAAAACCACCTTTGGTGCCTCCAATGACCTTTCCTATTCTTGGACTGAGCACAACTTGGTCAACCCAGAGAATCTGAGCTACTATCATCAATAGAAAGGAAAGTGCATTTTATCGTAACCCTCACTAAAAACATTTGAAGGGAATGATTCTCAGTGAGGTCCAATCCATCACACGTGCAGTACCTGAATGATTTTACTTCACACGTATTGTACTGCGGTCATGTAGGTGTAGCCACAGAAAGTACAAAAGCTAATAAGTAGGACTGAACCACTCCACTAGTCATTTAAACTGTAGTTCAGGAGAACAGGAAACCAAAACACAATCTTCATACAAAATCCCTCTACTTAGACACTTTGCACTATCCATTAATAATACTTTCTTTAGCAACAGACTCCATTAAACTCTACTTGCTATAATATTGCACTGAAAAGGAAATCTACAGTGAATTCTAATGTGTAAGAAACAAACAATGGATTTATGGGTACCTACCAAAACTAAATGTCTCCACAGTGGTTTGAACAGCTAGCATATGGCTCATAATACATTGCAGAAAAAAATGACACAGACTAATGCCACTGTCGAATAAAAGATCAGACTCCTCTTCTATTTTTTGCAGCAATTTAAACTGCTAATTAATGTGTATTAAGTTGCCTCTGAATGAACACTGCTCATCAGTACTGTTTGTTTAGTAACAGGCATTTTAGAGCCAACCGTTTAATGTCTTGGGCCCGCTGTCTCATCACTAGCAATGATGGCAGGATATACAGAAACAGCATGTGTTGTGTCAGTACGTTAGCTGAAAAATGAGAAATCGTCAGTGGTTCCAGCTCTATTGAAAGGTAGAATAAGTTGTGAAACTATTTCCAGCAAGCAATCACAAGTATACTGATGGTCCTTGCCTCATCAGCATGCATGGGCAGAACTGTTTAAGGGCTTTCTGAAACCAGCTTTTTTAGCTGATACCCACAGTAGAGTATAATCTTTAATAGGATAGTGGCATCAGTTGATGTTCCACTTCTGTAGTGAATTCTGATTCATGTGTGTCATTTGCCAGGTCTTTGGAAATTTGTATTAGACTATACTTAATATTATGACTGCTCTGTCCACACTGGCTGGCATTCATGAACACAACTATGCTAATACAAATTGTTTTCTAAATCTGTGATGAAGATGGGATGCAGAAAATGGATGATTTTGCCCTTTAATTGTGACCTAAGTTGTCAATTTTCCCTCAGTCATCACCCCATCTAATATTGGTTCTTTTTATGGATTCTCTATCATCTGCTGCTTGGAATATCAGACCTGCTGAAATTAATGTGATTAGCATTCTGGCCAACAAAGACATAACCCACGCTTTGTAAAATCTGATCGTTATGCTTAGCAACTGAAGACAAAAACAAAAAACCCATAACCATTGTTGGGCTTCCTATTCTCCCCTGAATTTAGGACACCAGAGTTTTGCTTTAACTTTGAGTTCATATGACAAGACTCACCTGAAGCTGCATTCTCAAAGACAGCTCTCTTAACAGGTCCTGTACATTTTACTTTAACCATCCTTGATCATGGGGTAGTGGAAGAGGAAACCAGGTGGTGTTCTCTCTGTTCACCATCACCTCAGCTGTCGTCAGGCGAAGCCAACTGCCTCCCCACACCCATCATCTCCCTCAAGTTCCCTATCAGCTTCTTCTGAAGGAAGATAGTCAACCCATTTCCCCTTTCTGCAGTAGCAGGACCAGATAGGCTCCTTTCTGGTCCACTGCTGCCATTACAACTGGTCTTTTGACTCTGCTGCTGAGGCATACACTGGAGTGCCCTAGGCTAAGGAAATTCCTTTCCCACACAAGGACAAAGTTTTCCAGGATTAACAGAGAACTCTGGCACACCTCATCATCATAGTAATAGAGTTAGTAGTAAAGGAACAGCTGCAGGATCGGAGGAACCTTATCACTACAGAGAAGAGATGAGACAGGGAGCTTGACTGCGGCAGGCTTGCCTGCCACCAAGATCCTTCCTGGAAGATTTAGAAAGGAATCAAGGTTACCGTGTGGCCCCTCAATGGATCAGGATGGGGAATTGGGCCAGTGAGCCATTCCTGAAAGGCCAAGAGAAGAGGTGCATTGAAGACACTGGAGCCACCAGACCTCATCTAGGAGCTGTCTAGAGGTTAAAAATGAGAAGCCAAGGGCCTGTTGGCAAGTAAGGAAGCGAGGAGGATCTGTGCTTTCAGAGCACACATTTGAGGTGTCTCTCTTACACTGTCTGTGTGATTTAGTTGATTACCCAGATCAATAAGGGGTTCTGCCACCACCTGCCTTATAACTGTATTTACCTTAATGCTAGGCTGCTGTGGCTCAGAGCTCTGACACCAGCCTATAAGAGTAAAGGTCTCAACCCTGGCTTCCAGCAGCCCAGTTACTCCTGCAGAATGACCTCACTAGCCCTTCTGGTCCTCAGTCCCTCCACATCCATCTCCCCAAGTTCTTAATTACCAGACCCATGGACTGTTCCCCTTCGGGTTCATCACCCCAGAAGGAGTAAAACCTGACCCCAATTATCAGTTCCCTTTAGCACACATGCTCACAGTTTGCACAACAGAGAAAGTGCTTGGGGAGAAAACACAGTGTTTATTTACTAGAAAGAACACAACTTCAAAGATGAAGTGGTAAGGAAAAGCAAATCCAGACAAGAAAACAAACAGATGCAGTCTGAGGGCTTGGCTACGCTTAACATGCTACAATGCTTCAGTGCAGCATCTAGCTATGCTGACAGGAGGGACTGTCTCATTGGCGTAGTTAATCCACCTCTCCAAGAGGTGGTAGCTACATCGACAAAAGAATTCTTCCATGGACCTAGTGCTGTCTACACAGGGACTTAGGCTGGCTTCACTACGCCGCTCAGGAGTATGGATTTGTCATATCCCTGAGTGATGCAGTTAAGCCAACCTTATTTTCTAGTGTAGACCAGGACTCAGGCTTTACACTTCTATGTGAACTTGTATTAGAAAAGGGAATTTAGCTACTTAGAGCTTCTAAACAGTTTCCCAGGGCGCCCTCTGTCTTAAAGGGGTCCTCGCACTTCACTGACTGCAGCCCACTTAGATCCGTCTCTTTTAGTTTCTAGATAGCGGCCGCTTCAAACCCTCTTCCTTTTAACGAGGTTTGCAAGTGGTTTCACAGAGCAGTGGAAATTGCCTCCCATCCTTAGTTTTCCAAGACTGGAGTTGTTTTTTCACTTTCAGTCCTTTTCCATTTACTTTAATGTTTCACCTTTGTCTTTCCCTGGGCTGTAAAATGCTAGGTGCTTGCAGTTAGTTTTGTGTAAAAAACTAATCTGGGAGGTGACCCTCCCTGCCTGATTTCTTCACCCCATGTTGTGAGGTGATGCTGCAGTTGCATTTTAGGTACCATTACAACATTCTACGCGCGGATATTTGCGATCATAACCTATATACAGATCTCCTAATGACAATCAAGTTTAGAACATTACAAACTTTTATAAAAGTCCGTATTTGATATACAATTGTATACAACCAGATGATCCAATTGCTTATTCATAGAGGGTTCTGACCTCCTGTTCTCCCTTTGGGGTGTCTGGACCCTGATTGTCAAAACCAGTATCCCTGATTTCATATATGCTTCCAGATATTCATTACAACGCAAGTACCATTAAGGCATGTGGATCCATACAGGAGAATAGCAGGGGTATTATTTCAGAAACATTCAAGGGGTGGGCAAAGCTGTGTCAGTACATTAAACATTATATGTTATTATACTGTAGTCTAGAAAGTTGGGGAGGGAAGGTCGAAGTGGAAGACTAATGAAAGATCTAGATCTATGAATAGTCAGGGGTATAAACCAAGTTTGGGTGTGCAGAGGAGGGGGGAGAACTGCTCTGCTTGCCCCATAGCAAATAATGGCCCCAGAGAATGGATCCATAAAAGAAAAAAGAAAACCAAAGTTGTTATTTGCCATTTTATTCTAGCGTTACAGGTCTTTTACTGGAGATTTTCCTTCAGCTCTGGCTGATTGCCAGCTAGAAAAGTAGCAGATAAAAGTAGTAATTGCTCTCAACTCTATTATTCCGCACGCCATTTCATGCTTTAATGAGCCTGGTGGAATCTCTGCAGAGCCCAGTATCAGTTATCTCATCAACAAGGTTATTTGAATACTTATTATACTAGAGAGAAACGCTCATAGGTGGTAATTAACCAAGCGGATAGTAGCGATAATCTGGGCTCTATTATCCCTTACATTCAATTATATATTTTCTATCCTAAATTACAAGCTTTAGTATCATTTCCTCTTCCCCTCCCCAAAAAAATGTATTTGGCACCTGTTTTTTCCCAGTCATTTACTTTCCTTTTTCATTGGTATATTGCTGTAAAGCACTATATAAACTGATGCTCTGTGTAAATGATTAGAAAGAATAACGTTTCTTCCAGATTTCTTTACCAGTACTTCATTTCCAGCACATAGGCCCTCTCACATTAGCCTATCATCTCTTAGGGACTGAGGTGCTGGGCCCTTTACTCCCATCACAGAATGGGACTATTGGTGTGTGGAAAAGTGGATAAACTGGTAAAGTTAGACTGGAGAGCCTAAGGGGTCTGACTCCATGGGAAGACTGGTATAGTGATCCAGGAGTTCACATTTGTTACTGGGTTGGTGAAATCTAATTATGGAACATACCACCAGTTTGAGGTGTTTGATGGTCTGCCCTGAACTTGGCACCAGGACCGGTGCTAGTATTTTTAGCGCCCTAGGCGCACGGCCATTTCAGCGCCCCCCGTGCTGGTCCCGCAGCTCCGGTGGAGCTGCCGCAGTCGTGCCTGAGGAGGGTCCCCTGGTCCGCGGCTCCGGTGGAGCTGCCACAGGCATTTCTGCGGACGGTCCGCTGCTCCGCGGCTCCGGTGGAGCTGCCACAGGCATTTCTGCGGACGGTCCGCTGCTCCGCGGCTCCGGTGGACCTGCTGCAGTCCTGCCTGCGGCAGCTCCACCGGAGCCACAAACCAGGGGACCCTCCGCAGGCACGGCTGCGGCGGCTCCACCGGAGCCACCTGCTGCCCCCCCCCCCGGCAAAATGTCACCCCCTCCATAATCCTGGTGCCCTAGGCGACTGCCTAAGTCGCCTAAATGCAAGCGCCGGCCCTGCTTGGCACTCACTGTTGGTCGTGAACTACTCTAGAGAGCCTGACAATCACTACCAATGTACTCCTGTTGCATAACTCCATTACGCTGTTGCAAATTGTCAAAACCAAATTAGTATTATTTCTTCCAAGACATGCATACAACTGCCCTCTCAAAGTGTACTTGGAGAGACTTAAGACTGATTGAAAGATTTGCTGTAGTTTCTCTGCATATAAAACTAAAATAGACAAAAAATTCATTCCCTGGAAATGTTAAGGTGCATTAAAAAAAAAAAAAATGAACAACATCAACAAAAACACACATACCAGTGGTGTGGATGAAGCTTTTCTTTAAAAAAGATGTGTAAAAAATACAGTTATTCTTCAGTTGGTTTCTTTTATTCCTAAATGCTGATTGCTATAGAAAAAAAGATTGTAGCTTTTTAAGATATAGATCTAGTGACATAGATCTAGTGACAAAAATCTAGGCTGTATGTTGTTTTTTTCCAATGCACAACTACTCATGGAAAAAAAATTGTAAATTTTATTTTAAAAATTCTGGTGCAACATTTACATGCACTGCTAAAATACTTATTGATTTCAAAAGCAGCATGTATACATGATCTTATTGTGGTCATTAGTAGCCTTGGGATATATGGACTTTTTTACATCTATAACAGGGAGCCAGGGAAGTTTAATGGCTGAAACTCTGCAGGGAAAGAGGCTTTAGAGATCTTACTGTTTTGTTTATATTAACAAAGTTCCCTGTTTAGTGATAGAAGAAACTATTTTTTCCTGGGATTCTTTCATTGTCACATGACAGTGTTAGAAGTGGATTCATTTTTAGCTGGCATAAGAAAGAGGAATAACACCCGAAACCCCTAAAGTTCAACCCTCCACAAGAATTTCAGCTTAATAAACCCACAGAATGGGGCGAGTGGAAGAAGCACATCACTATATTCTCAACCGCAGAAAAGCTTAACAAAGAATTACTAGGACATTGCTCTTAGAGTGTTTGATAAAAGGGACATTAAAAGGGACATATGAAAAAAACAAATAGAAGAAAATGTTCATTTGATGATTTTTCTACATGAGCTTCCAGAGTGACTACAAGAACGAACACAATCCATATACATAGAAACAGGAGAATATCAAGTAGGCAATATTGCCTCTGCATATGGAATGAGAGACCCCTACTGGAATACTAAGTCTAGTTTGGGGGTCCACACTTTAAAAAGGATGATGAGAAACTTGCAGGGAAAAAGAGAAAAGAATCATAGCACGGTATGGTTTTCCAGACCTCAAATGGCTTAAGGCAGTAATGTAGTTATCTTTTTGAAGAGGTAGTTAAGAGGCAATGTGATCATGGTATGTAAGTACCTACTATCACGTATCTTCACTGTATTTAGACAGCTCTTTAATCTGGTAGACAGAGAATGAAATACAGTGGCTGAAAGCTGGAACTAGAGAAATTCAGTACCCATAGAAACAGAATTATGTTACATTTTGTAACATTCCAAAGTCATTTAAGCTGCTAGAGAATTTCTCCATAAAAGCAGGGCCAATATTTCTAAAGTTCGGAAATGTTCGATTCTGGAATGTTGTTGTGGGCCAATTTACAAGAAGATATGGCAGCTTCATTAGTGGCATGTATAAAGACAAAATAGATAACAGGGCCGGTTTTGGCAAAAGCTTCCGGGACCACATCACACAAACCCTTTTCTCCTTTAAAAGACATCACATAGCTGCCTACTTAGAATAAAAGTAGATAGTGACAGGCAAACAAGAGACCTTTCAGGAACAAACGGTATCAACAAGAACCTGGAATCTTTCTCATGTTATGACTTTTATACCTGCTCAACATCAGTACCGCATTTTGGGCTTGGTCCAAGGCCCACTGAAGCTGATGGGAGTCTATTGACTGCAGTGAGCTTTGGGTAGGGACTTATATGCCTACCTTTGTCTCTTTTTGGAGCAGAGATGTGATGATGAAAAACATAATAATTCGGTTCTCCTGAGATCTGTTCCTGCAAACTATTAGAAAAACTGAAAAATTTATTAAGAGAAGTCCGGCACCTCAAAAAGATACATATATTGACGGAAAAGCAATAGCATTGCTCCTCTTGCTAATACTTGCCTACCATTATTCTGTATAGGAGGTTATGCATTTTTGTTTAAATAAAGCAAGGTCAGCCATTTAACATGGTATTTCCTATGCTTTTCCCATTATTGGTTTTACTGGTCTACTTACCACCAAGTGTCAGAAATTTTCAGACAACTGCCCTAAGAAAGGTAGTCCAGTTAGAATAAGAGATCTCTACATCCATACCCCATTTCAAAATGCACTCTGCACTTTACTAGCAATATAATTAGTGTATTACTGGAAACACAGTACACATTTTATTCAAGGGTACTGAATATACATTTATTTGCCCTGTGATGTTGGAATTATAATCCCATATACATGAAATTATAAAAATCTAGTTAGATTGTCAAACTAAGGCTCCAGTTCAGCAAGGTTCTTACCAATGTGCGTAACTTTAGAGTTCGTCATGGGTTTAAATATGTTACTGAATCAGGACACAAGTGTGTAAAACAGAAATTTTTGGGACACTAAATTATTATTTACAAACTACACTGCCATATATATGATGATGAAATTATTCAAATATTATTCTGTACATTCTTGTGAGTAGCAGAGAATCTTGTGGCACCTTTTGGGTGCCACAAGATTCTCTGCTGCTTTTACAGATCCAGACTAACACGGCTACCCCTCCCATACTTGATTCTTGTGAGTGCATTACAAATATTTTTCAACTGTAGTTCCTGAGTAGTCAACTCATTTTATAACAGGGTCAGGGCAATGGTTAGGAGAGTTGTTATATCATTTAAACCTAGAATTGCACACAGAGTTCCTGGTTGAAATTTCAAAACAATCAAGTTATAGAAAAAGCAAAGTTTTAACAACGCTTTCAATGAAGAAAGCATTTGAAATGCCTCATATATGAATAGAACCTTACATATGATATGTGAAGGCCAATCTAACAAATTTGGCTGGAAAGGATTTGGCTGACAGCATAACTGGAAGTGAATGAAATAATTTGTGAATCGCCTGCTAAATACCTGTGAATAATTCTGTATTATATTATAATGTGTTCTGTGTCCAGGGACATTTATTTTTACGGGCTGATATATACTCAAACAGTTTCATTTAATGTATTTTCACTCAAAAACATCGAGAGATCAGAGGCCAGGTACTTCAGCCTTCCATAATCCTTGAGAAATCTCCTAGGACCAGCATTTTGTCAGTTTCATTAATGCCATTTGTGGAACATAACATACACAGCAAAAATGGGAAGCCGCCTGCATTTAGTCAATGAGCGCTGTTTAGATGCGAGTTTTGTTCTCAAAAAGATATAAACTAGTTGTTCTCAAATTTTTCCATCACTTCTATCAAAGCACATCAATTCTGGCCCCATCTTGATTTGTGCAAGGGGAATATTCATAGATATCGGTTATTAATACAGCACTACGATCCTGAGATATAAACAGCTATCATGGACTTTACTGTGGCATGTGCCAGTGATGAGGGAGCTGCTTTGTGAGCTTGGACTTCAGTTGGTGGCAATTTTTCCAGAGATGGCGAGTGACCTGAAAATCTCGCAGGAAAAGGAGATACAACACAGGGACAATGGCTAAGGGGAGTCCCCATTCGGATTCCTCCAGCTTTTTCCTTTCTCAAAGCCACTCGGCTCCCGCTTGAGTCCCTGTCCCACCCATTCTGTCAGTCACCATTCCTTGCCAGAAGGGCCCTGAGGCTTCCAGCTGCTGCCTCTTGCACCTCCTCCCCTAGCTGGGCAATTGTAGGGGGAATGCTGGGAGATTCTCCTCATGTTCAAGGACAGCACTGGTGACTCAATCCCAGGCAGTTAATGATATTGCAACAAGGTGGCTGGGTCAGCGTGCGTGGCAGTGGCAGATCCCTAGACAACTCCCGAAGGGTATAGTTCCTTCCAGAGAAGGGGGCCCCTGCCCATGAAGTAACCCTGAGAGAAAAATCAGAGGAGAGGGTGATTCCTGCCTGGGGCAAAGTGAAAAGCTGCCTCTGTTCCTCTTACCAGTAATCAACACATGGTCTGTTGTTACTGAGCTGGTGCCAACATCCTGAGTGTCTGTCTC
Organism: Chelonoidis abingdonii; assembly: GCF_003597395.2. Lineage (NCBI taxonomy): Eukaryota > Metazoa > Chordata > Testudines > Testudinidae > Chelonoidis > Chelonoidis abingdonii. The sequence continues at coordinate 13,329,407 of NC_133773.1, read as the reverse complement.
AGCACCTGGGCCATAAGGGCTAGGATAGTGCAGATAAACAGGAACATGGCGGGGACGTGGCCTGCTTGAGCTAACCCACCAAGAAGGAGACGGCCAGGTTACACAGCAGTATGTTCTTATTTTCACATTTGAAAATAAAGCCAGAGAAGAATTTCAGGCTATAATCTGAGAAAGCCTTGTTTAAACAATTTAATGCTAATGAAGGAGATAGTATCGGTAGTAAGGGCATCTAGGGCATGCAGTTAATTGAAACTAACCAGTGCTGGCTAGATTGACAGGCAGTCAGTGGTACCCTGGTCGAAATATATTTATAAAAACAAAAGAATGTAAGTGATGCAGAACCACCAAGCTGTACCCTTCACTAACCTAAGTAATTATGTGCGCTAGTTACTGTTACCTTTTGTTCCCTATTTACTTGCCTCCCATTAATTCTTACACCTTTTGTGTCATGTTTCAAATAAAATGGCAAAGCCCTTCAGGGCAGGGTGTACAGTGTTCTGTGTAATTCATACATTTTCCAATGCTATGGGCTGAATTCTGATTGGGGTTTCTGAGCACGACAACAACCAACAACAGTTTTAAACAGCATCACTTTGCCCCTATAGAAATAGCAGAAAGTCATCCAAAATAAAGAGCTATAGCTGGCGGGTATGGATTATTTTACCTTAGAACAGATAAACCCAAGTATTTCTTTCTACCTGGAGACTAAATCTAGAGAAGAAAGTTTTCTAAAGATTAATAAAACCCCAAAATGGGTATCCTAAATCCAGGTCATTAAAGGTATCTGTGTAAACCTTCCATTTTCATCCAGGGCATTTTATTATCCCTAGTGTCTAAAATTCCTGAGACAATGTGACATATTGTCAATAAAAAATAATACAACACTACAACTTTCTCTTTTACTAGCAGCACCGGTGGGGGAAAATAATAAAAGTTTAATAGTACAATGGAATGATATAACAAAGTAGTTTGAGAGAAGGCAGCCAAATAATTGCCCTAAACAGCTAGATTCTTATACAGAACTAGGATTATCATCATGGAGATCTAGGTTACTTTGCAGCTTGATAATATCCCAAACAGTCTCCGGTTTATTTCTGAGAGTTCAAATCAGCTTGCCTCATTAAAAATTAAATTATGAACGGATGAGGTTCAGCATCCTTATAGATGGAAGTGATGCTTTTCTGTGTATAGGGCACATAGATACAGTGAAAGCAGGACTGATTTTCCTCTGTGTTATCACTTATAAAGACTTACACCACTGGAGGAGAGCAAAGTGAGTGTAAAAAAGCTACCATACGGATAGGGTGCCATTTTACATCAGCTGCGTGACAAAACTTGTTAGAACAATACATTGCCACCTTTCATACAGAGCTGGGTCTTGCATTCTCAGAAGTTCAGCTGAGAGGAATCCTAATGTCTGATGTGATGTGGCGCACTCTAGCTAGATAAGGTGCTCCTTCGTTAGGGCTTGGCTACACTTGCAAATGTAGAACACTGGGAGTTAAACCAGCCTTCAGAGACAGCAGCAGGGAAAAGGGTTGCTGTGTGTTTACACTGCCAGCTGCAAGCACACTGGCGTGGCCACATTAGCAGCTCTACAGTGCATTGTGGTAGCTATCCCAGCGTGCAAGTGGCTGCAGCGTGCTTTTCAAATGGGGTGGAGTGTGTTGTGTGTATGTGGCAGGAGAGACAGTGTGTTAGCATGCTGTCTTGTAAGTTCAGACAGCAGCAGACCTCCCCACCTCCCTGGTCTCTCTCTCTCACTCACACACCACTTCGGCAGCAGCATTCCACAGTAATGGTTTGCTTCGTCCCGGAGAAACGGAGCTTTGAAAGGGGATATCCCCATGCCTGCAACTGAGTTCAAAACAATGACCAGGGGATATCCCCATGCCTGCAACTGAGTTCAAAACAATGGCCCCTTGACTTCAGGAGATTATGGGACATTTCTGGAGGCCAGTCACAGTGCAGTAATGCAACACGTCATCCACACTGACACCTGAGAATATCAGCCAGGGGGCAGCAAGATCTATTCCTCTCATGGAGGTGGATTACCAGGAGTGCTCCAGCTGCGCTCTAAGTGCCTTGCCAGTGTGGATGCCTCAGGAGTTAGGGCACCTGGGGCTGATTTAATGTGTGCTAACTTGCAAGTGTAGCCAAACCCTTAGATATTGGTTCCAGGGGATTAAAAGTTTGCTATTCTGGCACAGGCCATTGGCTAGCCTTCATTACAAGTATATACAGTTGCTGAATCATAAGGGACCCACAATAAGGTTATCTGGACAAGGAAACGTTATGTGACACAATGAGCTCTTTATAATGCTGTACTCTGCATCTTAGTTCTGGGTAAGCCATTTACATTTACCTCAGCTCCCACTATAGCCAGGGCAAAACTTCCATTGCCTTCCATGGGCACAGGAAAGGTCCTATATAAATACTGTCTTCCCTCTTTTATTCTCCTGGTTTTGACTGTGTGACATCTGCGATTTCCTACTTCACTCACTTTTCCGCATTTATAATAAATACATTAACCAATATCCATCTACTGACATTAACAGAGCTCTACACAGGCATAGAACAGGTCAGCTTGCACACTTACAGCCTTAATTTCCAATTACTTTTGCAGCTACTGACAGCACACTGGAGCTCAACAACCATTCTTTCCCATGTGTTTGGGGGCCTCCAAAAATTGCAAGCCATTGCCACAATTTATTGCTGCTTCTTAATCCAAGCCGGTACATGTGAGATGGAATTAGGGTGACCCGACGGCAAGTGTGAAAAATCGGGACAGGGAGTTGGGGGGTAATAGGTCCCTGTATAAGAAAAAGCCCCAAAAATCGAGACTGTCCCTATAAAATCAGGACATCTGGTCACCCTAGATGGAGTCCAATTTAAACAATGGAAAATTTTGAATTACATTAATGCTACGTCACTCGGTCACTTGTAAATTCTTTCCCAAGATTTAGCCCCCATTCTTGTCGCAGGACTGTAAAACTGAATCCTATTCCTGCATGAATTTCATGTAAATGGATACTTTAGAATTCTAGTTCATAGAAAAGTTCTGTCTCTGAGGCTTATTCTCTTAGGGAAGTGCTTTAGGTTGGAATATTGCCAGAGTGTTAGTGCTCCCAGCTGTTCCAACTATCGTATAGAAAAACCGATATTCATTCGCTTAACGTTAAAAGGTGATAATATTCTGTGCACAAAGGACTCATGCATACCTCCCATACAGCTCCATGCAATGGTGTACCAGTTATCTTACTTTCAAAATGAACATTTTATGTCTCTCCCCACCTCAAAAAAATAAAAATAAAAATAAAAATCCCATTTAGGGAATGAAAGAGGCAAGCCTCAGCAGGAGTGGAAATCAGTCCAATTAGAGAACAATACTTGTAGGATTCTACAGACGACCCATATTTAGTCTACAGTCATCACTGATAGTTCATTCGGCTTCCTGCTAGGCAAAAATGGGCTGAGGAACTGCCATGTGCAGAGGATGGAAGGTTAAATGGGAGAAAGTAGTGAAACACTGGAGTTTAAAAAAAAAACAAAAACACAAAACCAAACAGTCACATTATGTCACAAGCAGTTGCTTCCCATTTATGACATTCCTTGCCATTTATCCCCTTTGTGTATCAGAAGGTCAATACTTTGTACAAGACTGAATAGCAGTTCTTTGACCAATTTCTGGTGGAGTGTATTAAGATGTGTGATCACAATAAGACCCCCAGGGACTATAAGCTTGCCAGAGAACCATAGAGGTGGGTTCAAGAAGCTTCTACTTGATGTGAAATGGAAAAAAAATATATACTCCTTATGCAGTCCATTTTGCCTGAGTGAGTGTTTGAAGGAATACCTGAAACATTTTTCTTATGTGGATTCATTTTTCACTAACCTCCTAAAATATTCTGGACCTTTGTAGAATCTTGTGGAACCTTCCAGATTGAGAGTTACAATTTCCTTGAACCTCTCAGAACGTTGTCAGCGACACCCTAGCGGGTATATAAGGGGTGGGGTGTTGCCAGTCACTCGATGAGATATAAGAACAAAGTGAAGTGAGAGCCCAGCTGTGATACTGTGAATCTTGTTTTGTTGTGTAATTGTGAATGTGTACTTTGTGTTTTAAGACTTGAAGAGTAAGTAGCAACTGATAAAGGACATATAAAGGGATAAATCATGCATATAAACGATGTAAAGCTGTGAAATGGGCTACAAATGCAATAAAAATAAGGCATTCAAATGTCTAACAAATGGAGGGAAGGTGCTGCCGAAGACGCTCCTTGCCAGGGGCTCCATTTGGTTCAGGGTCAGCCCTGATCGAACCCCAGATCAGTGTTAGTCTTGACTGCATCAGATACTTTTAAAGAGCATTTTCCCTGGGGAGTACTGGCAGGTGCATGAGGAAAGTGAAGAGAGATTGGACATTTGGTAACTATGCAATAAAAATTAAAATATGCTTAGGGTTGCTTAAAAATAGCAAAATCCCAAAATATTTCAGGTCATCCTTTTGTATCTTCCCTTGTTGTACAAGTAAATATACACCATATGACTTGCCTTGCACCCTCCTGGGTGCATACACATAACCTTTCCCCTTCAGAGTGGCAGCCAAATTAGTCTGGATCAGCAGAAATGGACACAAATCAGACGTCAAGAATTATAATATTCAAAAACCAGTCGGAGAATACTTCAACCTCCCTGGACACTCAATTACAGATTTAAAAGTTGCAATTCTTCAACAAAATAATTTTCAAAAACAGACTCCAATGAGAAACTGCAGAACTGGAATTAATTTGCAAACTGGACACCATTAAATTAGGCTTGAACAAAGACTGGGAGTGGATGGGTCATTACACAAACTAAAAACTATTTCCCCAGGCTAATTTTTCCCCTTCTGTTACTCACATCTTCTTGTCAACTGTTTGAAATGGGCCATCCCAATTATCAGTACAAAAGTTTTTTTCCTCCTGCTGATAATAGCCCACCTTAATTGGTTAGTCTTAGAGTTGGTATGGCAACTCCCATTTTTTCATGTTCTCTGTATATGCATCTTCAAACTGTATTTTCCACTGCATGCATCTGATGAAGTGGGTTTTAGCCCATGAAAGCTGATGCCCAAATAAAATTTGTTAGTCTCTAAGGTGCCACAAGTTCTCCTGTTCGTTTTTCTAACCTTTTCCCTGACCCTCACCCCCAAATAAGCAACTGGTCATGTGGTTAGTGAAATGCAATGAAACTACTATTTATATTGCAGTAGCACCTAGGAGCCCTAGTCATGAATCAGAGCCTCACTGTGCCAGGTGCTGTACAAACAGAACAAAAATGGCCCTGGCCCTGAAAAGCTTACAGTCTAAGTCAATAAGAAAGTTCAAACTCAAAAGTGAGAGATTTTCCATGAGCATAAAAATGTCTAGAAAAAGAAATGCAATTAATATTTTGTAGGGAAAAAACAGGCATCCAATATTTTCAACATTGTCAAAGGAAGATTCTGTATTGATAACTGATGGGAAAACAAATGGATGAAAAAAACCCTGCCCTCATGGGACAGATGTCAAGCAGATGCTCACTTGCTTACATATTGCTGAAGTTCTATAAAAGGAAAAAAGACAACCTCTTATTGTATAACAGATGCTTAAGTGCAGAATGGGAATGAAAGCCTTTTAACATTTAAAAAACTATCAGCTAGTCTCATTTTCACAATATGAAAGGCAGCTGCTATATGTAAGAAATAAGTCTATCAGAGAAACAAATGGAACAGACTTTGCTGATATGCTCAGCTTTAAACAACAAAAACCTCACCCATGATCAAACAGCCCCTCATCCCCAATACCCAGCATAGAATCTAGTAATAAATATATTTCTTCCAAGATCAAACTCCTCTACATTCAGATAAAACAAAACTAGCAAGACGACCTTGTCACTATATAGCACAATCAATAGATTTCACTATAATTTTGTGCAATATCCACTCACATTTTCATCTGGCCATTCAAAGCTGCAAGCTAGTGACTTCCTTCATGCTGATGTTTTCAGTGGTTCCATTCTGGTTTTCATTACACAGATGCAATGTGCTTATATAGAACTTCAGCAATATTTCCACAGCCCAAGGCAGCTCTCTTAAATGTAAATTTTAATACAGAAAATATATCCATACACTATTGTTACAATGAGAGGACAGGCACTGTAAGCCTGTTATCAGTGTTAGGATAGATTAGTGGTTCTCAAACTTTTGTACTGATGACCCCTTTCACACAGTAAGCCTCTGAGTGCGACCCCCCACTTATAGATTAAACACACTTAATATATTTAACACAATTATAAATGCTGGAGGCAAAGCAGGGTTTGGGGTGCAGGCTGATAGCTCATGACCCCCACATGTAATAACCTTGCAACCCCCTGAGGGGTGCCAACCCCCAGTTTGAGAACCCCTGGGTTAGATAATATCCATAACTTCTCTGAGAAGGCTCAGCCAATCCCTCGTTAAAACAGGAATCTAGCTAAACATGAATAAAGCAGAATTCAGAGGCAAATAGTTTGGTACCAAACATTTTAATCTTTTACTTTCATTTTTAGTAAATTTTATACACTTAGAAAATGTCAGATTGCACTGTGCCTGTACCACATAGAACAGACTTCCATTTATTGAGGGGCCAAACTTCCCTTCCTTGTCCTACCATCATGCCCTATTCTTCCTAGAGAGACCATCTCAGAGCGACGGGCTGAATCATCCTATGCCCGCTCAGTGCATGGCCACTCTGCCCAAACTGCCAACCAAGGGGTCAATTATTTACATTTGGTAGGATGGTTTGGTATGAAATTAACCAAGACCAATAATGCACTTCACAGAGTCACAAACTGGTGACCTAGAGATTAAAGGCTCCATATCTCATTCCTGTGAATATGGTAGTCTCCCTTGAGGATTTTTTGGTACGAGCTGGGACCTTAAATAAAATATATGCGAGAACTTGAAGTGGATATGAGCTGTAGTGCATCTGTCTTTACATTCAGAAAAGTGAGAACATGTTCCTCCTTTTAGCTCCCCCTTATTTCATACTCTTTGTCTCACCTCAGGTTCCTGCCTGTTTCACTGGCATTTCTCTATTGCATCTCCTTTATTTCCACATCCTAATGGTGCATGTTGTTCTCTGAACACTTTCCTGCTCTTTTGATTGTGCCTCATGTGTGTGTCTTACGTCTTGTTTTTTCCCCACCAACTTTCTTCAATAGCTATTTTAGGAGAAACAATTATAGGCAGTTATTAGGAACAATTAAAAGCTGTCAAGCATTTCTGTATTTGTATTTGTAATTTCTGTGCAGAATTTCCTCCAATGGACTAGTTTACGGAGCGAGCCAGACCAGTAAATCAGAAAGGAACTGACGATACTAAGGAAGCAGGTTTTTGGTTTTTTTTAAATAACCAGTAAAACCTTTTTTAAAAGGATTGAGCAGGCTACAAGAAATTAATCCTTATTTACACCTATTGTGTTCTTTAAAACCACTGATCTGACAGTGTTATCCAGCTAGAAATTACAAGTTTCTTTGCACCTTACAATATTCAGTTGATATGATTGTGACTGTAAGGTCTCTTTTGATCTAACATGCTATATTGCTGTGTTTACTATTACTGTGTATAGTAAATTCCAGCAATGCCAACAGATGCACTATAAACTCTTAATGTAAGAAATATTTGACTTCATGTGTGAACCAACAGGGCACAGACAGAGAGTTTCCATCTTGTATTATAAGGTTCCTTTTTTAGTTTCAATAAAATGAATAGTTCATTGCCAGCTAATATAATGGGCCAGTTTGACTGGTACACACCATCATTCCATTGCAGCATTCTGGCAAGGAAAAGCAGCCACAATCTTGGCTTGGCTGATCCGAGTCCCTGGAGTGGTGCAAAGCAGCTGGACTGCACCAGTGTAGCTGGTTTATTATATTTAGATGGTACGACTGTGGCTATTGCAGTTTACTCAGTCCCCTTTGACCTAATCCAGATCTCAATTTTACTGGTGTAAATCAGGAATAACTCCATTAAGTCAGTGGTGTTTTGCTGCTTTTTTACCAGTGTGCATTGACAAGAATCAAGCTCCTTGTGTGTGTTACCGATGTTCCCCTTTCACTCGAAACATGCTATAATTTACTGTTCAAATGAATATTCTTAAGATTAATCATAACTCATTAATACCTGGAGCTTAGGGTAGAAAAACTGTTAGATGAGGGTCATCCAGGAACCCTTGAAGATAAAAAATATAAAAACAACAAACCAAACAACAAATTCTTAAAAGATGTGGTAGAAACATCATAAATCAAAATCAAATTTAAGAGTGTTTGCAGAACCATATATCCAAGGAAATACTGCATTAGGAATAAAAGATCAAATGATATATTGAAGAAATAAATGGAAGAGGCATTCTCATGCTTTTTTTTTAAATGAAGAAATTGTCCATGAGTCTGACAGTATTATAAACCAAAACAAGTTTAGTGAGGCATGTGCTATTCCTCCCCATCCTCCTAATATGACAAGATAAGAATTTCTTGGGAAAGAAATATCGTACTTTCATTTATCTAAGGCTGACAAACATACAGGTTATTTTTCTTACATTTCATTCCTAATAAAACTTTTCAGTGATTCTAAGATGTTCAGCCTGTATGTTTTAATTTCCATCATTGTTTAGAAATCACAACTCATGCACCTCACCCCCCGCATAAAAACAAACAAACAAAACCCTCCCACCAGATCTTCCTTGTGTTTAATAATCCTAATGAAGTCAACAGGACTATGTTGAGTAAGGTACTAGTCAATGTGAATCAGTGTATTAGAAGCCAATCCTAAATAATTATTTACTCCTAAATCTGTCCTCCTATGGAAATTCTAGGAGAATGTTGTTCTCTACATTGCAGAAATGATTTAGCTTTCTGTAAAGTTTCACTTCCTAATTTCCTTGTGACTGCTAATTTTGTTTCTGTTGATCCAGGTAATCACAGTGCACTTCATCAGCAAACTCTAATCTCATGTTTCTCATTGATTCATTGTAAGGATACAAGTAGCCGTTTGACTTTACTGTTTTGTCAGTGTAGCGACTTTAGACTAATTGCTGTACAATTCACATGGGAGGAAAGAGCCACCGTACATTTGTGAATAACTGCACAGCATACTGCGCTGACATCCAAGTACAAGTAATGTAACAATTTCTCAGTGGCCCAGGAAAGCTGTGAAATGCGTGTCTCAGATGAAAAGTTTATGATTTTCACATGGAAGATGATGAAGGTCCATTGAAAGAGAAAGTTACAAACTTTATTTTCTTACACTCTTGTATCTGACTCAGTAACAGCTGCAACAGATAAATATATTTTTGCCAAGAACCTACTGTAACTGAACTTCTCTCTCTCTCTCCATAAATATCTAAACAGAACCAGAACTGAATAATTCATACATTATATGGGCCAAATGATGCAGTGCTTATTCTGCCAAAGATTCCAAATCCTTGGGATTAGCTATAAATGCTCCAGGATTTGTCCCTGTAATACTGCAGGCTTGTCTACACTTGAAACACTACAGCGGCACAGCCTGCAGCGCTTCAGCGTAGACACTACTTACACCGACAGAAAGTATTCTCCCATTGGTGTAGTTAATTCACTTCCCCAAGACATGGTAGCTATGTCAACAGAATAATTCTTCCATTTACCTAGTGCTGTCTACACAAGGATTTAGGCTGGCTTAATTATGTCACTGGTGGTGGTGGTGGAATTTTTCACTCTCCATAAGCAGCGTAGTTGGGTTGATCTAGTTTTCTAGTGTGGACTGTTTCTAAATATTTGCAGGAAACCAACAGTGATTATCACTTGGAAACAAGTAGGCTTGGTTGAATTCTATGTTATGAGTATTTATTGGGAAGTCAGCCCTTTTTTCCCTGTCTGCAAACCAATCTTGACTTTTTTGGACATATCTGTTATTCACAAGGACTCAATACTTCTGATTGCAAACGATCAATAGGGTAAAAATTACCAAACTGTTCTCCTGAAATATTCCATTTTCATTATTTAAGTCATGCAATCGAGCCCCTAAGTCATATGGCAGTATTTCTACTCCCTGACTAGAACTTTTTAAACAGGCGAACAAAGGATTTCAGATTAATTAATGCTAAACTTGAGTGATTTGGGGGACTTGCAGCCACTGTCATGGGAAGTTGGTGGTTGTCTAAACATTAAAGAGTAATGAAAAACATGACTCAGAACTCATAGCAAACTCAGCTTGGTGCTTTGTTTAGGCTAGATAGTCAGAAAAATGATTTGTGAATATTTCCTCCAACCTAACAATATTGACCATTTCTGTATGGTCTCCATTTCTGGGTATCATATTCAAAAAATGTAGCTTAACAGTTCCTCCCACCCAAAAATATCTGAACAAAACCATATATATTCTGATAGCCCAATTCTCCTCTCATATCACTTTGAATCAGAAGTAACCACTAAAGTCATGGAGTTACATTGGTATAAGACTGTTGAGAGGAGAATCAGGCTTGGACATGCAATGGTATGTTCACCAGAACATTGCTCTTCACCTATTTATCCAGCATTATTCTTCTAGTGAAACAGTCCCCTGCATGTACCTGCTTTTAACTACAACAGAATAGTGGGGTGGACATTTACAAGCTTTTCCTGGCCTCCTTCTCTAATCTCACTTCAAAGCTGGTATGTTTTCTTTTATAGTAGCGTATATGGCTTCTCTGCAGAGGATTTTTCTTTAGTCACCAGCCACTAACAGATTAAAGTGAAGTAATCTGTACCCTCCTATACCTCCCTGTGCTTTGTATTACGCTCCGTTTTGTACATTATCATTTTTAAATGATACTGTTTACTAACACAGGGCCAAGTTCAGCCACCCTTACTCTGAGAAATACTGATGTCAATGGTTATGTCTCAGGATCACATTGTCAGCGTGAAGGCAGACCACAGACCTGATAGAGCAATCCCTGGGGAACAGCAGTCATGCGGTCCAGCCCTGAGTGAGTCCACACAAAAAGGAAAATACTTCCACAGCCCCCCAAGGGCCAGCCCCCTCCTCCTCACAGCAGAGGGGAGGCTGTCTTCTGGGAAGTCTCCGCTCTCAGGATTTAGTCCTGGAGGTTTCCACAAAAGAAACAAACTGGGCCTTGTTCTTTCCTCAGAGGGCTCAGGCTGGCAGAGCTTTCAAGCCATTCTCTGGTCTGTAGCAGGTGGTTATGACCACAGGCACTCTTCCTTTCTTGACTGCTGTGGGTGGGGTCATCTGCCCCACCACAGTTGGGTATTCCCATTTAGATCAGTGGGGTTTTGCCTAGAACACCACATTACTCATTCTGAGTAGCAAAATGTAGTCCTTAGACATTTAGATTTCAAAATCATAGTTTTATTAAATATTTTTAAAGCAGTAAAGAAAATTAAAATAAAGACTGTCATGAGGATTCTGGCATTTTTCCTGTTGTAATGTTGTATCAACAGGAAACGTTTCCAACTACATATTTGTGTATCTCAGGAGAACACCCAGCACCCCTATGTTCATCCTTACAATATGATTGTCATGTCGGGTGTCTTTGGAAGGCTCATGACGTACTGAGCGTTGTTGCTATGGTACTGTTATAGTAATCGTTGTTATAGTAATGTAATAGGTTATAATTTCATGAATATAGTTATGAGGCTGAAAATGTGTCTTCATGGCTTACAGCAAGCCCAAGAGGGCTTGTCTGTATGTTGGATGTATCCTATCGGCCATGTAGTCCATCTAACAAAATGTTCATGTCATCTATATGTCTGTTATAACTAAGATGCATTTACAAGAAAAGCTAGCGAATCTGAAACAAATTGGCAATTGATTACAAGCAGATTACAGGGCCATTTGTATCTGAGGTACAATGCAACTGTCCCTGATTAGACTATTGAGAAAAGCAACTCTCCTACTCAGAAGATACTTACGCCAGCCTGAACTACATTATTGCATTACATACACATCTTCCCTTCTAGCATATAAAAAGGGAAAGTCTGGCAGATTTTCCAGCTGCTTTTGACATTGCAACATGTACCTGTTACAGTAAACCAAAATGCAGTTTAGAACTTATCAACCAAATGGTCCTTTAAAAAAGAATAAAGAAGAGAAAAGGTTTAAGCATGGACTGGCAGCTTCGACTACACTGAGAAGAGGAATTTTCCAAAAATTGTATTAATAAGGGCTAGATTGAGCCCAAGGGGCAGTGGGGAATACGTCACTACACCACCCCAGAAGTATCTCAGGCTCATGGAGCATAGTTCTCTCCCGGCTCCCCACTTCCACCATGCAGGGAGTAATTTGCTGATGGTCTATAGCAACACGTTACTAACTCCACCCCTGCTCAGTTCTACTAGCCAAGGCCCTGAAGAGGAGAGCTAGTGCTCTGCCTCCACCCACTGAGTCCTTGCCCAACAGCTTGGCCACAAACCCTCCATATTGCCTCACAGACTCTTACGCCCACACTGAGCCCCAGCAAAGTGACTGGGGCTCTGCACAGGCACAGGGCTCTGCCACTGAAGATTCACTTGCACCTAAAATAGTAAAAAATAGATGGACTGATATGCAAATAACGGCTTGCAAAAATATCATGTGTATAGCTTGTGTTATTTGCTATCAGCACAAGTACAAATGCAGCCGATGAAAGAGAGGAATTAATATTCAGGATGCAACTAATGAGTTAGCACGTCATCTTCAGAGCCCATTAAAATTACTCAGACCACTTTTTCTAAGCTGTTCAGCAAGAAGTATTTTGGCTCATTGCACTCAGAAGAGATTTTTTTAGCCTGAATAGCTAAACATGTTTGGCAAGAAGAAGCAGTGATGCATTAGAATCCAATAAAGTACACTCAGAAAGAGACTGACTCTTAGATCTATCTTGCTTGCCTTGTTAATTATGTTAGTTTCTATTCTGTAATCTGCAAAAGTGTTTTTAAAAACAATCGACCTATAAACATGGACAGAACCCAATTTAATGGGAGAATGGCTCCATTAAGAACTGATTTAATGATTCCAGGATATGACTATAATTGACATTTTCACTATTGTTTAGGAAAACTGATATACTGAATCACAGTCAATAATTGCCATCCAAGGGACTTACGTTTCACACAGTGGAACACCCCTAGGTACTGGAAAGAGTAATTGGAGTACCAAATCTCTGACTGCTAGAAACTGGCACTGGATGACAGAGGGTGGATCAGTTGGTAAATTGCCCTTTTCTGTTCACTCCCTCTGAAGCTTCTGGCACCAGCCACTGTCAGAAGACAGGACATTGGGCTAGATGGACCATAGTTTGTCCTTTCTGATGGAGAATATCACATTAGTCATTGCAAGCTATAGAAGTTAAGAAGCTTTTTTCCCCTTTGCTTGTCATTCATGAACCAGGCCTATTTCTGTGGATATATTTGTTATTTCAGAATTATTTGAGTAGTTGCAGAAAACAATATGAGAGCCTTTTATGTCAGATTTTTCTTCTGTGGCTAGTCATCTAAATGAATGTTTTTCAAAGTTCAGGTTGTGACCCAGTACTGGGTAGCAGCATGTAAGGCACTGAGTTGCCTTGCTCAGCACCCAGGGACCCTAGTGGCCCTGGTCACCACCAGAAGTAGCCAGCAGTGGCTCTGACTTCTAGGCAGGGGAGTCACAGGGCTCCATGCGCTGCCCCCTGCCCTGAGCTCCAGCTCCACGCTCCCATTGGCTGGGTGGTGCCTGCAGGCGAGAGCCATGCAGAGCTGCTTGCGCACCTCTGCCTAGGAGACGGACCTGCTGCTGGCTGCTTCTGGGGCATAGCATGGTTCGCAGTGTCAGGACAGATGGGAAGTCTGCCTCTGTGTCCTGGCTGCGCTGCTGACTGGAAGCCACCAGAGGTAAGCCCATGCCCCAATCCCCTGCCCCAGATCTGAGCCCCCTCAACCCGGAACCCCTTCCTGCACCCCAAACCCCTCATCCCCAGCCCCACCCCAGAGCCTGCACCCCCAGCCCTGACCACCACACCGCAGCCCTCACCCCAACCCTCTGTCTCTCCCACACCCCGAACCCCTCATCCCCATTTCAGTTGGGTCACGGGTATCAACAATTTTCTTCAATTGGGTCCCCAGAAAAAAAGTTTGAAAATCACTGATCTAAATCATATGGTGATATTTCTGCTTGGATGACTGGAAAGTTTTACATAAGAGAACAAACAACAAATAGAAAATGAACTTCTGCTAGGAATACTCAGATGAATTAATCCTTTGTGCTAGAATTCAGGAAGCTTTCAGGATTCACACACATTTTTGTCCAAACATTTGCAAATAATTAACAAGATGGCCCCAGGAATAGTAGGGATGTGAGACGGGGCTTCAACTCACTAATAAGTTAATGAATCAGGTTTCGCACTATTCAACCAGCTACCAATGAAACCAACTGGATATCAGTTTTAGACACACTGTCCTCCTCCAAACTGCCACAGAAATGAACATGGCTGTTTGTATGAGAGAGAACTCTGAAAAATGCTCTCTTTTCAGGATACTGCACTCTCAATCAGGGGCAGCTCTAGGTATTTTACCGCCCCAAACATGGCAGGCAGGCTGCCTTTGGCGGCTTGCAAGTGGGAGGTCCCCGGTCTCGTGGATTCGGTGGCACATCTGTGGGAGGTCTGCCAAAGCCGCGAGACCAGTGGACCCTCCGTAGGTATGCCGCCGAAGGCAGCCTGCCTGCCGCCCTTGCAGTGACTAGCACAGCGCACCCCGTGGCTTGCCACCCCAAGCATGCGCTTGGTGTGCTGGTGCCTGGAGCTGCCCCTGCTCTCAATTAATTTTGTTGTAAACATTCAGCACCCGGTTCTTATCACTGAATCAAGGAAACTACAGTGGTGTAAAACTACCTTGAGAAGAGACTCAAGCACTCAACCACTAGTTATTACTGGCACTTACCGCAGCGCTAGCCTGAATGCTGTGGGATTTTGCTCATGCACTAACAAGTTAGAGCACACAATAATAGCTCTATTAGGTCAATCATCTTCAAACTAACACCCTGCTGGAGGCAGGCATCCGACACAAAAGGCATAACGGCATTTACTTTTCCACTCCGCTGGGGTAGGTTGAGGCAGACACCATCTGTACCAGGGACCAGCCAATGAGAGCAACACTGGAACTGTTAAGCAAGGCTGCAAGTTTAACACTAGACAGAGAACAGAAGAGATGTTAACTGTCTTTTCTAACAATGTTTTTAACACTTAGCCTATTCAGCTCAGGGGAACGTAGAAGTGAAAACATTCATATGGGCTTTAATTTTTTTTTTTTGTCAATAACAATGGTCATCCAGGATAGCCCTGGCCTTACTAGGAAGGTGCAAATTTCCCCCTGGACTAGCCATAATTGACACATGAACACCATTCATCCAGGTATATTAGCAGGAATCATTCCTTCAAGGAGGATGTCACAAACACCTAGCCACTGAAATTGGTCAGCCTTACGAATAAGTCACAGGTATGAAGCATCCGAAGGCAGATATGGATGGAAGGCACCACCTGGTAATTGCAATAGTCATAAGTGCTGACTGGCACATTTCTTTGTCTCCCTCGGAATTTGAGTGGCAATGGCTGGAGCTTAGCATTTATGGGAGAATTTGAGAGATGCCTTGGGACACTCCCCAGGACACACAGAAAACCATTTCTGGTTCCCTCCTGCAGTCTTCATGGTAGTGTTCCTGGGATTCTACTACAGTCCACATGGAATAGTGATTTGAGAGGCGAGAACACACAACACTGCTGAGGGAGAGTAATTAAGAGTTTAGTTAATTAAGAGTCAGCATAAAGGGAGGTGACTTTACACATCACCTCTGAATTTGGCCTGATGTTCCCCCCGCCCAAGACTATGCGAGTCAAAATGCCTTCTGCTAGACCTCTTCACCAACCACCATGTGGCATCAGTCAACAAGGAATCCAGAGCTCAGTGTACACTCTCTCCACCCAAAGGGGGACAATGG
Organism: Chelonoidis abingdonii; assembly: GCF_003597395.2. Lineage (NCBI taxonomy): Eukaryota > Metazoa > Chordata > Testudines > Testudinidae > Chelonoidis > Chelonoidis abingdonii. Next base: position 13,313,416 of record NC_133773.1, on the reverse strand, counting down.
AGAGCTGTGGGTTCTCTGTAATGCTTCAGGTGCAGCACAGTGTCAGTGATCAGCATGGAAGACTCTTTGCCTGCCAGACTGCACTAACATTTGCTGGGTTCCCAATAAGCATGCACATGCACGGCTGAAGTGGAAGGATTCGTCACGAGAGAGGATAGAAAGGAAAGGCTGCAAAATACCCTAGGGATGAAGGCTTACCCAGGCATATTTTAAGCTAAATGCATCATGCCCAACTTGTCCCCCTGGAGCAATCTGGCTTCCTGGGACTATTCAGGCCTAGCACCTGGGGTACCCCATTCTAGTTTCTCTCTACATTTGAGAGCTGTTAGGTATTGGCCTGTAGATCTCACTGGCCAAGATTCAGGCCCATCTCCTGGGGTCTTGTTTCGGAAGCCTTTCTGCTTAATTCTCAAGATTGCAGGTTGCCGGGCTATAATTAAGCAGCAAGCCCCCCCTGCAGTCCTACCCAATATCTCTGCCTCCTATCTGCTCTTTTTGAGTGCAGCAACCCAATCCCTTCAGACCTAACACCTGATCAGATCACACTGACTCCTTTCCCACAATTATCCCCAGTGTCTGGGATGCATGGGGGCAGCAGCCCTCTAGTGCTCTTAATACAAGATATGCTGCTGCAGCCAATGCACTCAAGATCCCTCTATTCAGCTCCCTAGTTGCACAGCCCCTGCCCCCCACCCCCGGCTTCTATTCAGAACTGTATGCTGTATCTTCTGCTAGACCCCACCTAATAGAGCCTGATTGTTGTTGATGCTGCTGCACCGTGCTGTCAGGGCTGATTCCCCACTCTGTCACTTTGAGTGCAGAAGGTTGGGGCCCACAAGGATTTTAAAAATTAATACTGGCCACTCCAGGCTTGTATTAAACTCCCAAGGTTACAGCTTTTCTCTGTCCTCGGCTTGGTAAATGCTACCACCACCCAAATGCAAAAAGGAAAAAAAACAAAACAAAAAAACCCAACAACCACCCTTGGACCCAGGAAGGAGCACTTGGAAATCCCTCCCTGTGGGTTCCCCTCAAGCCCTTTTACCATCCCCTCTGGGGAAGAGCTGAGAAAGAAAACAAAGGAAATTAGCTGTTGTCACCAGCTAATCAAATGACATGCACAAACCTCTTAGGATACCAAAAATTCAATCCTGTTCTTAAAAAAGGTAAATTTTATTAAAAACAAAAAAGGAAGAAAATATATCTGGAACTTAGGCTTTGGCTGGATGTTTGCTAGCAATTCCAAAAATTAAGCACCCAAAATAGCCTTTTTCAGGTTAGCTTAAAGGTTACAGGCAAACAAAAGCATCTGGAGTTAGCACAGAGGAGTCCACAAGCCTTAAAAAATAAACAGAAATAAACCTAATTGCATCTTCCTAAACATTCCTAATTTACTTACATATTTGGGTTGTTAAAAGTAGTTCTAGATATGATCTGATGGTTTTCATAGCTGGTTCAAACGTTACACAGGATTCCTGCTGCCTATCTCTTCAGCCCAGAGAGAACAGACAGACAAAGAGAAAATTTCTTTCCCAATTTTAAAAAAGTTCTAGTCTTCCCATTGGCTCTTTTGGTCAGGTGTCCACTTTTTTTTTCTTTACCTGGGGGACTTCTTAACCCTTTACAGGTAAAGCAAGTAGAGAACAGCTACCAAGAGGGATTTTACAGCTAGCTGGCTGGCTCAGTGTCCATCAAAGGGAGTTACCCTCCCCCCCACATTTCATTTATCACACATGCCATGCCAGAGAGATAACAAGCTCCATCATAGAACAGGTCCTTTTAAAGGATGCCACACTTCCATGCACAACTGACTAGGAGAAGGAATCCAGTCTGCTGACCTACAGCCCACAAGAACTGACAGGGGGGGAAAAAGAAAAGTAAATCTGCCCACAAAAAGAATATTAAAACTAGCAATGACCTTTTCAAGGACACCCACATAGTGTGAGAGGTTTCTGATGTTCAGGTCTGATGAAGTGATTGCTTTTGTGGAGAGCTCTGTACAACCTGGTGCATTTCAAGCAACATGCTGCAAATTCTACCTGCGGTACATTTCCCAGAGAGTGTTTTGAACATCTTTACTGAAGATTTTTGACACGGTGACAGCATTTTCCATTGCCAATTACAGCATTGCCAGCCCAAAGGCTCAAAAATAAATCAGACCCCTAAAGTCCTGAGACTTATTTTTTAAAGCATTGGGCTGTGGGTTTTTTGGCCTATCTTGATTTTTGAACTCCCCCTGCTCATTGGGTGTGTCCATGCACATGCTTGTGAACACTCCCAAATTTACTGGGTAAAGTCATTTGGGCTCCCACTGCAGGAGCATTCACCTTCACATCTGCCTCTCCCTCTGCTCAACTCTGCCCACCCCACCTCTTCCACCCAGCCTCATCTCTGCCCCTCCTGGGGCTCTCCACCCCTCTCTCCCAGGCCTGAGGGTGGAGGGCTGCGGCTGCAACTCCTCTCCCTATTCCAGGGGGAGGGACTCCAGGTATCCTTCACCTCTTTGCTCCCTTCCCAGGTGTTGAAGGGAATGAGGGAGGACCAGAGGAGTCCTCCCATTGCTCTCAGGACAGGACATGCAGCAGAGGCCCCCTTCCCCAGCTACCAGGCTCTTTCTGCCTCCTCCCTTCCTGTGAGAACAACCTCAGCTTCTAAGAGGAACTCTGCCATCTTCCTGAAGCACTTCTGATTAACTGCTCCACCTCAGGAGCCGAGGAAGGCCAATCAGAAGGGGCTTTTCTCCCAGCCAGGGTTGAAATTTGCTAGAGGGCTGGACCATCTCAGACTACCATCAGCCTGGTTCCCATCACAAGAGTCAGTGACACTGTAATTAGGCTCATAGAAATAGCCAGCCTTGGAGAAGGGCTCAGCAGCTGTCGTTGTTCTCAGTGGATGCTGAGCAATTCTGAAAGGCTGGTCACTCAGTTCTTTTAGGTACCAAATGGCTGCAGAGCTCTTTTGAAAACCTAGCTCCTAATGCCTTGTCTGCGTTGTGATTGGCATCACAGCATGCCTGCCAGTTCTGCCTCCCACCAGCACCATCACACATAGTGAGGTCAAGCCAAGGGAAGACAGTACTAAGACAGAGCTAACTGTCTGGTTCTTGAATACCAGCTAAACAGGTTTTACTGATGAGATGCATGAAAAGGCAAAAAAAAAAAAAAAAAAAAAGGCACCATTCTAGGTGCTGTACGCAAAACAAGCCAGGCAATAAATAAAATGTTTGTTTGTTTTCAAAGAGACAACCATCTTTGCCATCCCAGGTCACCCAGCATCTAGCTAACTCCAACAAATATGTGGGATCCTATTCACTATTGCCCTGCGAATTAGGCAGTAATTTATACCTGTAACATGCTACCAGACCAGAACCATAGTTTTAGATTAGGGCAGGAATGATCTGTTTGTTCTGTGTTTGGGCTGGTCTACACTACGGGGGAAAATCGATCTCAGATACGCAACTTCAGCTAAGTGAATAACGTAGCTGAAGTCGAAGTATCTAAGATCGAATTACTCACCGTCCTCATGGCACGGGATCGATGTCCGCGGCTCCTCATGTCGACTCCGCAACTCCGTTCGGGTTGGTGGAGTTCCGGAATCGATATAAGCACGTTCTGGGATCGATATATTGCGTCTACATGAGACAGGATATATCGATCCCCAAGCAATCGATTGCTACCCGCCAATGCAGTGGGTAGTGAAGACGTAGCCTTTGTAACAGCAATGAAAACAGATTCACTCACCACTAGGCACCCCCTCATGGCCAGGAACAGCATAGCAGCTATCTCCTTTCACCAGTACCTCAGGCCAACAGTTGTTCCAAAGCTGAGGTGGTTTCTCTGTCAGTAACTCAGCCTTCTGGCCAGGTCACCATTTTAAGTCCAACCCTTCCAGGTGGGCAAGATTTCATCACCTGAACCTTGTTTGCAGTGATAGACCAGGGAGAGCACACTTGTGTCCTTTGGTTGGGGCAATTCTAAGTTTGATTTTTTTAGTCATAATAATTGATGTCCTCAGTGATATAGACTGGCCCTGGAAGAGGGCGTGTGAAATCTTTGACTCAAAAGACTATTGTTCTCAGTTAGCTCGTTTTGCTGCAGGTGTCTGAGCATCTTCCCTCGACAGACCATGCGCTGTTTTATTAGATTTTCTTTTTCTTTTCTTTTTTTCTAGGGCTGTCAAATGATTAAAAAATGATTCATGATTAATCACAAGATTAAAAAATTAATTGCAGTTTTAATCATGCTGTTAAACAACAATAGAATACCAACTGAGATGTATTATAAATATTTTTGGATGTTTCTCTACGTTTTCAAATATATTGATTTCAAATACAACACAGAATACAAAGTGTACAGAGCTCACTTTATATTATTTTATCACAAATATTTTACTGTAAAAATGATAAAAAGAAATAGTATTTTTCAATTCACCTCATACAGGTACTGAAGTGCAATCTCTTTACTGTGAAAGTGCAACTTACAAATGTAGATTTTTTTTGGTTACATAACTGAACTCAAAAACAAAACAATGTAAAACTTCAGAGCCTACAAGTCCACTTAGTCCTACCTCTTGTTCAGCCAATCGCTAAGACAAACAAGTTGTTTAAATTTACAGGAGATAATGCTCCCTTCTTCTTATTTACAATGTCACCAGAAAGTGAGAAAAGGCATTCATATGCCACTTTTGTAGCGGCATTGCAAGGTATTTACATGCCAGATATGCTAAACATTTGTATGCCCCTTCATGCTTCGGCCACCATTCCAGAGGACATGCTTCCATGCTGATGACATTCATTAAAAATAATGCATTAATTAAATTTGTGACTGAACTCCTTGGGGAGAATTGTATGTTTCCTGCTCTGTGTTGTACCCACATTCTGCCATATATTTCATGTTATAGCAATCTCGGATGATGACGCAGCACATGCTGTTCATTTTAAAAACGCTTTCACTGCAGATTTGACAAAATGTAAAGAAGGTACCAATGTGAGATTTCTAAAGATAGCTACAGCACTCAACCCAAGGTTTTAGAATCTGAAGTGCCTTCCAAAATCTGAGAGGGATGAGACGTGGAATATGCTGTCAGAAGACTTAAAAGAACAACAGTACCATGCAGAAAATACAGAACTCGACCCCTCCCCCAAAATAAAATCAACCTTATGTTGGTGGCATCTGACTCAGATGATGAAAATGAACAAGTGTTGGTCTGCACTGCTTTGGAACGTTATCGAGCAGAACCTGTCATCCGTATGGAAGCATGTCCTCTGGACTGCGGGACTGCATTTGTTTGGTCAAGACCAAACTATATTATAATCATGTTACTGAATCATAAAAAAAGTAGGTCTGGAAAGGACCTCAAGAGTCTTCTAGTCAAGTCCATCCCCCTCTGCTGTGGCAGGACCAAGTATACCTAGACCATTCCTGACAGTCTAACCTGTCCTTAAAAACACCCAATGACAGGGATTCCACACCTTCCCTAGGTAATTCATTCCAATATATAGCTATCCTTATAGTTAAAAAGGTTTCCCTTATAGCCAGCCTACATCTCTCTTGCTGCAAACTAAACTGATTACTCCTTGTCCTACCCTCAGTGGACATGGAGAACAACTGATCACCATGCTCTCTAGAACAACCTTTTACATATTTCACAACTGTTACCTGTCCCCCTCATCCTTCTTATCATGTTGCATCTAGGGTGACCAGACAGCAAGTGTGAAAAATCAGGATGGGGATAGGGGGTAATAGGAGCCTATATAAGAAAAAGACCCCAAAATTGGGATTGTCCCTATACAATTGGGACACCTGGTCACTCTAGTTGCATCCCTACTGGGCATACTTATAGGAGATTAATAGTGGACAGAAATCAGCTAAACAATTTACTGTGTGGAAAATTGAATACTTGGTTAAGCTAATGGACAGCAAATTCTTTGCTGAAATTAATGAATCACATACAACATTGCTTAGCATTTTAGAGGACAGAGGGAAATAATGGAAGAGATAAGGTTAGAAGAAAATTAATACAGTCTAATTAAAAATACATTTGCCTTTTGTTATAGGAATCTGTATTCTCCAGAATCCTAAGGGAAGACAAAAATAAATCAGTATTTGAAATGTTATGAGAAGATAATGTAACTGGATTAGAAGTATATATTTAAGATTTTAGAAAATGAGAAAGCAACACATATTAATTTTATACGACCATGGAGATACAAGTATCTTCAACCGCACAGCATTGTTATGTAATACGGTCCCAGATTCCATGTAATTTCAAAAAAGATATTACATTGCTTCCCAGGGACTGCAGAGCAAGGAATAACTGTGCCTTGTAATCACATGACCCACTAGTGTGATTAAATGGTTATGTTGAAGCTGTGTCCAGAGTATGACCAGTAGGTCCCATCATATTATTAAGAATTAAACTGATAAAGACAAGAAAGGTATTATCACATCCTATCAGCCATTTTGCCAGTTAATAGTGGACATGTGTTCAGTATTACTTCTTGGAATGAGTGAAGCAGATTTCAGTTTGTAATAGCCTTGTATGCAGAAGACGTTTATAGCTAAATGAAGGGAGACTTTAAGTTTGCTCTATGAGCGTACTTAAATCTGTAGCAGGAAGCAAAGCGGGAGAAAATGGGCCAGGTTCTAGGCAGAAGCTCTACAGTAAAGCAGAGAGAGAGCAGAATTAGAGAAAAATGCTATCTTCCTTATTCTAATACAGTCCCTTGTTCAGTGTTAAAAGAAAGTGACTTTCTGAGTATCTTCATCATGTTCATGTGCTTCTTTATCACCTGGATTTGGATCACACATTAGAACCTGCCTACAGGCAACTCAAAGCAGTGAAATTAGAGGGTCACTTTTTTCTGCAAGTGACCCTCTAATTTTTTCCATAGTTTGTCCATTTGTTCAAGCAATAAGGGACAATCAGGATATACAGGAATTATAGGGTTCAGTTCTGCATTGCTTATGCACCCAAAACTCCTACTGACTTCATGGACTTCAAGGGAGGTTTGGGCTCACCAGGAGTACAATTTTGAGCCTATGGGGGGAAACAAATTAACATATGTCAGCTTCTGTTTTTTAACTCCTTTGACTACAGAGATCACATTAGGTTCTCTTTTAGTCAATGTAAAAAAGCTGGCAAAGTTGTTGGTCTATTTAAACAGAGAATCAAGAGCAGCTGGATGCTTATTTTTCATGGGTTGAGTGGGCTTCTAAAACGTTACCGTTTGGGACTTGGTAGTATATCCGATGTGTAGGTAGAGGTCAACGAATGTTCTGCTACTACGAAGCAACTGTAAGTAGGAGGCTGTAGAAATCTCTTTGCATTAGTTACCATAGAGAACTAAAGTGACAAGAATAAATTGGTGCCCACAATCAACTGCCTCAGGGTTTTATATTTGTGGCTCTATTGGTTCATTGACTCATGAATGCCATCTGAGGTATGTAAGTAAGTTTGACTGTTATCCCCATTGTACAGATGGAGAAAATGAAGAGGTGAGGTTAAGTGACTTTCTCAGATTCATAGATTCCAAGCCCAGAAAGGACCCCTATGATCATCTAGTCTGACCCACTGTATAACAGGCCACAGAATTCTCCCAAAATAATTCCTAACGCAGATCTTTTAGAAAACCATCCAATCTTGATTTAAAATGTGTGAGTGACCCTGGTAAGTTGTTCCAGTGGTTAATTACTTGCCCTGTTAACATTCACATGGTGATGTATCACCTTCAGCATTGAAACTCAGGAATTCCTGGTGCTCAGTCTTCTGTTTATTTCCACCAGATAATGTTCGGTCCCTTCCCCCACCACAAAGGATCCTGCAATAAAGCAATTTTGGAAAATATAAGGGTCTAAAGAGGCTACTTGATAGGAGTAAAATGTGTTCTCTGTAGTATTTTACATTTTATTACACAGAGATTAATATATAGCGGTATGTTGCATACAAGTGAACATAGATCTTACCACAGTTGCTCTCAAAATCGAATCTCAGGTCAGGCTACCTGAACCTGGTGTGTATGTGGCTTGAGAGTAGAACATACGTATGTCTGAGAGCAGCTGAGTTAAGCCTCATTTGCTCACCTTCCCCCAGCAGGTGTTTTCAAAAAGAGCAAGCATAGACACAGCCTTCATATTCCAATTATACTTCAACATGTGACCTATCTGCTGTACTTTAACAGAAACTGCCAAAGAGTGGTAGTACCTGACTCCATCTGGCTTTGTGCACAGGTCCTTAGAGGGCTGCTCTTGTATAGAGTTTGCAACAGCAGCGGTTAGTTTCTGTTCATTACAGTGGTCCCTGTTGAGATCAGGATGCTTATCATTTGGTAGAAAAGTGGACCTGGCCATGCCTTGGTTAAATAGCATCTGAAATAATCCTACCTGAATGTTACCCAGGCACATACTGGTAGCTAGTCCTGGACTGGGCCCTGAGCTCACCAGTGCAATGAGACTCAATACTTCCAGGGGCTACCTATCAGGGAAACAGCTCCATATTTGTTGAGGCTCAGTCTTAGACTCTGGAAACATTAGGTCTTGGGTCACTTCCAGGCATTATGTTGTCCATTTCCAGACAGTGTTACCTTCGTTGTCCATTTGAACATGTTCAGGAGGAATAATGTCTGCTACGAGTCCCCTTCCTCTCCTGCTGCCCTTCTGAAGAACAACGTTGCTGGTGCACTTCAGAATTTGTGGCTTGAAGAGATACTTCTATAACTCAAATATCATTTGGCCTGGTATCTTGGCCCGGTAACCCTTTACACAGAATGAAGGCTTTATCAAGTTTTGGGGGGAAAGGCATTAATAAAAAAACAAGTTAAGAGTTCTAACTGTACATGCCCTGATTAGCAGTAGGCTGATATCCTGAAGCCTGGGGGACTTTGGAGGCTGGGAAAGCCAGCCAGGATTGTGCAGCAAATCACTTCTTTAGGAGCACCCCAGGGGAGGAGTTATAGCTCAGAGAGCCACAATTCCCTCTCTGCTTCACTCTTGATCCAGGAGGCAATAATTTTATCAATGCCCTATACCAGCAGCAAGTTACTAGTGCTCCACCCCACTCCGTGCTGACATGATGCTGGCCAATATATTGGGAGGTTGTGTATGGACGATAGGCTCTGTCCCTTTCCCACCCTCCTGTTTTGGAGAGTGTGGAGTAGTGAGTGTGCCATATCCACATTATCCCATGCATCTGGACACAAGGTCTGGGTCACCCATGCAGGGATAAAAGTCAGGTTCTTACACTTTCTTAAACTCCCTATCTAGCCCATAACTGCACACAACACCACAGAGTAAAGCCCTAAATGGGTAGCTGTTCCTTAAGCAGTCAAAGCTCTAGCCAGGGAGCCTCGCTGTGTCTAGGGTGACCAGATGTCCTGATTTTATAGGGACAGTCACAATATTCGGGGCTCTGTCCTATATATTACCCCCCACCCCCATCCTGATTTTTCACACTTGCTATCTGGTCACCCTTGCTGTGTTACATTTGTTCTTTACACATGTGGCACAGGCGAAGCAGTTTGCTAGTTTGTCTAAGCCTGAGGAACGTAATTACTGCGTATTTCAGGTAATGCTGATGCTGATGCTCATTTAACAAAATTAATTCTAGCAAGCTGTTCTGGAAGGAACTTAGCTGTACTATATAATTCTATGAGAAATGTATCAATAATTGCAGTCTGTTCATGGTTCAGTGGAACATAACTGTCTCTGTGTCAACTTTGTCCACTACACCACGCAGCTGGAGCTACAACTGGGCTCTTGTCCATTGTTATTTTCCTGTATTTCATTATACGTTTCATGTATTTCATTATAAAACACAATCATTGATTTCCTGTGTCACCCGGGGATCAATTCAAGCTAGAGTGAAGTAGATTGTTGAATGAGCACAGACAGTGTCCCTCAGGATTCCAGATATAAATTTACAATGGGAACAGACTACTTCACAATAAAGAGTGATTTATTATCTTTTCCTTTGGTATTCATAACAGTAATACCTTGGATTGTGACATACAGATCCTGGAGTCTTGTGGAAAATATGGTGATTGCAAAAGGAGCAGGATTGGTCCCACTAGCTGGAAGTTTTTTTGGATTTCTCTTTTTCTTTTATCTTGGAACAGATTCTGTTCTCAGTTACACCAGTACCTCCACTGAAGTCAGTAGAGTTACTCCAGATTCACAATGGCATAATTGAGAGAGGACCTTAGCCCATTGATACTGAAGGCGCTAACAAAAGAACAAGGCTACGTCTTCACTACCCGCTGTATTGGTGGGTAGCAATCGATTGCTCGGGGATCGATATATTGCGTCTCATCTAGACGCGATATATCGATCCTCGAACACGCTTTTATCGATTCTGGAACTCCACCAACCCGAACGGAGTTGCGGAATCGACAGGGTGAGCCGCGGACATCGATCCCGCGCCGTGAGGACGGTGAGTAATTCGATCTTAGATACTTTGACTTCAGCTACGTTATTCACGTAGCTGAAGTTGTGTATCTAAGATCGATTTTCCCCCGTAGTGTAGACCATCCCCAAGACTGCTTGTTTTCCCCTAACACATCATCTACTCCTACTGCTTATTCTTCAGCTGACCTCAAATTGGAGCTGACTCTTCCATCATAATTCCTACTAAGTAGCACACTGTGCAACAAATAGTTGGTCCACTGATTCCAGTGGAACTACCTGTGGAATAAGTTTCTGCTTATCTCTACTGCTCTGATGTTCAATACCCCCCATAACGTACCTGTCAAGATCCAAGGACTCTACTCATCTATCACAACATGTTGTGTATCTCACCGAGTGCACTAAATGGCCCAGTAAGAACTATGTGGATGAAACAAAACAGTCACTATGCTCTTAAATGAACTCAGACAGAAAAATGATACAAGACAAAACCATCCTGTCAAAACTGCAGGTGAACGCTTTTCACAAAGGAATCACTCTATACCAGATCTCTCAGTCCTCATTCTCAAAGGAAATGTGCACACAACCTTCAAAAGATGAACCTGGAGCTTAAATTCATAACTGTGCTAAACACTAAAAATCATGGGCTTGATAAAGACACTTGATTTATGGCTTATTACAACAATCAATAACCCACTAATCTCCTGTTTTTGTCCTTTGACTGCAGAGTTGTTAACTTGCCAATTTACCTTGAATGATCTCTCACCATATTCTGTATGCATTGTTGTTGTAGACAGGCTGGTCCCGAAATATTAGCGAGACCAGGTCAGTGTGGTAATATAATTTATTGGACCAGCTTCAGCTGGTGAGAGAGACAAGCTCTCGAGCTTACAGAGAGCTCTTCTTCTGAACCATGTTTCTCTCACCAACAGAACTTGGCCCAATAAAAATATTACCTCACCCACGCTGTCTCTGTAATATCCTGCTACCAACATAGCTACAGTGACACTGCAAGTCATAAAAGAGTCAGTTCACACATGAACTTTCTTAACAGTGACAGTGAAAATACAGTGGCTTCTTTCAGATGCCTCTTCATTAACTCTCAATATATTATAATAAATGAGATCTTTTTAATGGGACATTTTGATGTGTCACTACTTGAGACAGTCATATTACTCTGTGAATCCATCATTGAGGGATGCCTTCTACAGACTTATTTGTAAAATGATACAAAATAAATCAATCTCTCTCATCATTCAGAGAATGACTTTGAAATTCCTAAAGTAACCTTTAATTCTTTTCATTCTCTTTCCATCTCCCATGCACCTTGGCCATGTGGGGTATTATGCCATTGAATTATTGCAAGCAAGGCTGCAACATTACTGAGGTACAGTTCGAGTAGAAATACAGATGCCATAAATTCGTAATAGAACATAAAATGAGTTCTACCCTTTAATGGAATTTTTATCATTGAGATGGAACCATGTTACTTTTTGAATCTGTTTGTAAAGAGATGTTTTCTACAGGTTCATTTATGGAATGGTTCCGGATAAATTATTCCTGCTCATTATTTAGAGAAATACTCTGAAATGCCTAAAATAACCAAGCGTCCTACAATTCTTTGCTTTTCTTCCCCCCATCACCAATACACTGGCCATCCGGAGTACTATACTATTGAATTATTGCAAGTCAGGCTACATAGAGCCAGGGTATAGTTCTTGTATAAATGAAGTTTATAGGGCCTAGTTCTGCAAGCCATTACTCACATAAGTAATCCTCAATCAAGCATCTAATCTTACTGAATTTAATGGGAATACATTTGTGAGTAAGGAGTACATGCATAATAAGACCTAGTCTAAGCTTAAAAATTAGATTGACTTAGCTACAGCACTCAAGGCTGTGAAAAAAATTGTACCCTCAATACTGTATTTAGGTTGACTTAACCCCAGTTGTAGATGTAGCTAAATCAATGGCAGAATTCTTCCATCAATCTAGCTAGCTACCTTCTCTTGAGGACATGAGTTACCTATAGTGATGGAAAAAACCCTTCTACAGAAAGTGTCTACAGGACAACCCTTCAGCATTTATGGTCCTAAGCTTATAGCTCTGGGAATGAGACCAAGATGGTATTGAAAGGAATGCTTTTGCATATGTTTGGCTTTACTACTATATGCTATTTTGACATTTAACTCAATATGTTTCAGCTACAAATGGATGTAGTTTTTACAATGTATTTAAATTAGGGGGGAACCTTTCACTTGAAACTCATGATCCGATTGGTCTGAACAGGACTGTTTAACTTCCTGCCCTCCAGAACTTTGCCAAATTGCCTTGAGATTTCACCACTGTCTGCTGAGCAGCAGTTAAAGACAAGTGGGGTGGTATTTTCAAAAGTGCTCTGCACTGGTCCAACTCTTCTTCTATGGAAGTCTCAATTGGAATTTTGCCAGTGATTGCAGTGGGAGCTGAATTAGGCCAACATCGCATGTTTCCCACCCTTGATCATTTGCCAGCCACCAACACCACAATCCCTTTTTAGTTCAGCTGTAAAATGTTTAACAGTTACTGCAAAATTAATGGCATGCAACTCAAACATCCAGCTGCTCCATGAAATTAATTATATTTTAAATCCTTGTGCCCACTTTCCTGCTGCAGATTGCAGCTGCTCCTCTGAGCTACACACAGTCAAGTTTAGTCTTTGTGCCAGAGTGTGATCTTTGGCAGGCTTTCTAGAAGTTTTAATAAAACCTAGCTCATGGTGGAAAACGATTGCCCACTGAATTGAAAATTGACCAGTATTCACCCGGCAGCTAAGGTCATTGTAATCCACCATATGGAATTTTCCATTTAAGCGTACCTTTCCACCGTATGGCCAAACGCCACTCAGTGTATAATGAAATAATATATCCTATAAGACGCACTTATTAAATTGGAGCATTGCCTTTATCCCTATGTGATTCTAATTGCAATCCTACACTCCTTTTATTGTCTTGGCATGCATTTACCCATCTAGTGCATTCCAAAGCAGTTCACCTGCACAATGTGTGCCCATGCATTTTTGTGGGCACAAGTTTTTGCATCCATCTTGGGAAATTTGTCCTACAATAGGTTGCTGTTGTACTGTGCCTTACATCATGGAGGGCCCCACCTTCATCAGGGATGGATCCTCAAGGTGCTTCTGTAACAAAAAAGAATAATGTATTAATGTATTAGGAGAGAGATAATATGGGTGAGGTAATATCTTTTATTGGATCAACTTCTGCTGGTGAAAGAGACAAGCTTTCAAGCTAACACAAGAGCTCTTCTTTAGGTCTGGGAAAGCAGCAAAGAGTTCTGTGGCACTTTATAGATTAGCAGACATTTTGGAGCATGAGCATGATGCATCCAACGAAGTGGGTATTCACCCACGAAAGCTCATGCTCCAAAACGTCTGTTAGTCTATAAGGTGCCACAGGATTCTTTGCTGCTTTTACAGATCCAGACTAACATGGCTAACCCTCTGATACAGGTCTGGGAAAGATACTTACGGTGACAAAGCAAAATACAAAGTGGACCAGATAAAGAGTTAACACCAGATGAAGAGTTAACACATGTTGCAAGAGACCATTCTAGGGGCAGTAGGCAGTTAGCACCTCTATGGCTGTAGGATAAAGTGGGGTTAGTGGGTTACAGATTGTTCTAGTGAGACATAAATCCAGCGTCTTTATTAAGTCCATGATTTTTAGTGTCTAATAAAGAAATGAATGTAACCGCCTAGGCTTGTCTTTTGAAGATGTTGTGCAAGTTTCCTTGGAGGACAAGAACTGAGAGATTAGATATGGAGTGATCGCTTTGTGAAAAGTGTTTTTCCATGGCTGATGGATGATTTTGTCTTTTATCATTTTTCAGTGTGAGTTTATTTGAGACCATAGTGATTGTCTCTTTTCACTTAGTTGTTATTGGGGCATTTAGTGCAGTGGCTAAGGTACACCAGTACAACAGGTAGACCCTTAGATCTTGAAAGGTGTGTTGTGGGGGGGTATTGATCATTACAGCGGCAGAGATATGTCTGAAGGTTTTGAGTCTGTTGTTATGACTTTGGCTGGTGGTGCTGCTTTGAATTGGTGTGTCCTGATCTGTGGGAATCTTGCTTCTGATGATGAACTTGGAGAGGCTGGGCAGTTGGCTGACAGCCAGAAGATGGGGTTTGGGAAAGTTCTTTCAGGATTTGGTTTATTTACTAAATATTATTGTTAGTAGAGAAAGATCCTTCAAATTCAATATACTTGCTAGCATGTCCTGGAGGAGAGAAGACTGAGGAGGGACCTGGTAACAGTCTTCCAGCATATTAAGGGCTGTTATAAAGAGGATAGTGATCGATTGTTCCCCACCTCCACTGAAGGTAGGACAAAAAATGGGCAGCATGGGAGATTAAGGTGACATCATAGGAAATTTTTTCTAACTCTAAGGGTGGTTAAGCTCTGGAACAGGCTCCCAAGGGAGGTTGCAGAACCCCCATCACTGGAGATTAAAAACAGGCTGGACAAACCCCTGCCAGGGATAGTTTTAGGTTACTTGGTCCTGCCTGAGGGCAGGGGGGCTAGTCACCAAGTCTTCTCAGGGTTTCTTCCAGCCATACCTTGTCTCCATACTCCAGCTCCCTGGCTAAAGCGGGAGCTGGAGTAGTTAATGGAAAGAAGCACAGTAGGCAGAGAGGGAAGACAAATGTTAGGCAACCAACACCTCCTCCATCCCTTGCTGGAGGGGCGGACTAGACCCTTGCTAGGAAGATGGGGTAGATGTTGCCTAATGTTCGCACTCACTCTCCCCTACCCACCACACACCCGACTAGGAACCCCCAGAGCAGCGGAGCAGGGCTCCGGCCCCCCCTGGGTGCGGAGGGAGGCGAGCTGCGGAAGGACCCGGGGGCTGATGCTGGGTGAGTGGTGGCTGCACTGGGCTGGGGGGCGGGCACTCCGGGCTCTGGGTGTCTCTCTGCGGCATTTCTCTGGCTGGCTACGGACGGTTCGTCTCTAACTCCCTCCCTCCTCCGCTCCCCCAATACGGGGGAGGGCCGCTCGCCCCCCAGGTCCGCCCCTCTCCAGTGCTGCTCAAATGCCGGCCCCGGCAGCGGGGCAAGGCTGGGGCCCCCTCGGCTCGCCGCGCAGCTCCCGGGCCATGGAGCACGTGTGGCCGGGCCAGCAGGGGGACGCCGCGGAGCCCCGGGCGGAGTCCCTGCGCTGACCAGGTAGGTGGGCCCGGGGAGCCGGCAGCGGCCCCACGCGTGCTCGGAAACTCGGCTGGAGGAGCGCGGGGTGTGCATGCGGGGGGAAGCCGGCGGATCACACCGGCGCCGCCGCTGGCTGGCTCCCGGCTCCCTTCTGTCCGGGTCCCGACTAGGCAGGCTTGGTTCTCTCCGCTGCGGTGTGCGGGGCAATTGGTGTCAGGCTTTCCTACCGCTCAGTCCGGGAGTGCTGGCTTGGCTCAGGTGTATTTCAGCGTCTTTCTGTCCGGACCCGTGAGCGGCGTCTTTCCAGCCCTGCTGAGTACCAGGTTCGAAATCCTGACAAAAGCTGGCGAGTCTGGACATCGCCGACCCACAAGAAAATGTTTCACGCCTGCCACAGCGGGGAAATGGCTGGGAAGGGTCAGTGTGCTACTGCCACTCACGGAGTGCTTCCTTTCCGCTTCTGAGACAGACCTGCTCCTGGGCACCTTCAACTTCTCCAGTGGCTGAATGGGGTTCATGTCAGTTAACGGACTCTAGTATCAGAGGGGTAGCTGTGTTAGTCTGGATCTGTAACAGCAGCAGAGAATCCTGTGGCACCTTATAGACTAACAGAGGTTTTGGAGCATGAGCTTTCCGGTGGGTGAATACCCACTTCGTCAGATGCATGTGGTGGAAATTTCCAGGGGCAGGTATATATATGCTAGCAAGCAAGCTAGAGACTCTGTAATTAAGGACTCTGTAATTTTTACATTTAAATACAGTAGAGTGAAGCTGGCAAACTGTTATTCTTAGAGTTGATCCATGCCCAGCTTTTGTGCTACTCTAAGGAACTGGGTTTATAAACGGATACAGTTACATGGACGTAACTCCCCCAGCGTGGCAGTTATACCGTTTAAAAAGTGCTTATTTAGGTCTAATGATCATTGACAGAAATGAGCTATGTGGTATCAGCACTTTGATGCTGATATATCTGCTGCCACACTAGATGGGTTGCACCCATGGAACTACATTCGATTCTAGCCACTCTAGTTTATTTAATTGGTACAAAAAGTGTGGGAAGACTAGTCCTTGTGAGAGTGTGACAATGGTTTAAAAGCACACTAGCCACTCAACTACGAAGAAATCAGACACTGTGTCTGGAGAGAGCTACAATCGAAAGGAGCTGTCGGTTTCATTTCATGTGTTAAATAGTGCATGGAGCTCTGGGTTATCATCACCTGGACTGGCAAAACTGATGTATTTGCCTCTAGATGAACGATAATGCTGATTTGCGCCAGTCAGGCAATGTGGCTGTTTTCCTGTGCTAAACTGTGCATGGCTAAAGGTGTATAGGGTGGAAATCCTCGTACCTGAAATGATTTTTATATACGGCTGATCCTCAGCTGCTTTGAATTGGCATAGAGGTACTGGCTGTAAGCTGGCAGCAGAGGATCCGGCCCATAGCTGTGCACTTACTCAGGGGCATCTGTATTATTTACTGTGGATTCAGTAGAACAGCAGCCAAGTGCTGCCGTACACACTAGGGTTTTTTTGTCCTGCCGCACTCGTTTTAATTTGTTAAAATGGACCTATCCCAAATGTATACTGGTGCAAGTGAGAGGAGAAGCGGACCCTAAGACTACAAGTGAGCACTGAAAACCAACCTGGAAGACAGCTATTAAAACAAGTTGGTGCTATTGTTCTTTATCATAAAATGTAATACTTTGTACCCAGTCTGGCGTGCTGCGCATTTGCCTCACAATATGCCTTTAGGGGGTGATTTGAGCATTCAGGTTATCTTCTAAACGGAGAAGAAAATGTTTTCCATTTCCTATTTTTCCTTTTATTTGCATATCAATGGTTACAAGCATCAGGCGAAACACACCTAGCGCTTAAAGACTCCCTTTTCTTATCTTCTAAATATCAGTTCTGATTACATCGCAGGAGCTACAGTGCACAATGTCACCAAACACACCAATTACAGATTCTGGGCGGGAGTCCTACTGCCGTTACACTGGTGTAACTCAATTTACTTCCCTGGATTTAAGAGCACAGGTGTAAACAAGAGCAGACTCTTTCAGCAGTTCATAGGCTGTCAGGGTGAACTCTTTGATTCCCCCCCCCCCCCAAGTATTTTAACGACAAAGATTTCTCTGTGACTCTCTTTATAGAGAGATCACAGCAGAATGCACAGAAAACTGCCCACTGGTATTTTTCTGAATAGTTCCTGTTACAAACTGTTTTATAAATTCTCTGGGCCTGACCCTCCTCCCATACTTAAATTGTGAACTCTCTGGGTCAACTCTCTTTATTGTGTGTGTGCAATGCGGAATACAGTGGATTCCTCATCCTTTGCAGGGGCCACTGGCTGCTACTGCAATACATACAGTAATAATATTAATTGAAGTTCAAGGCAAAACTCTCCTAATTAATTGTCTCTTTAGTTTCTAATGTGACATGTGGCTTGGTGATTTGCTCCAGGAAGAGGTTATGAGAGTGATTTACTAGTGGATCACGCATGTCGGACAATATACTGTCTCAATACGCACCTTAGTAAATGGTAAAATGTAATGACACTTTTTTGGCTGAATTACTTCTAGGGACAGGGGCTGTTACCTTGACACCGTACATGGTTTACCAATGTTAAAATAAATTTGTATTCGTGTTCAGAATTCACATTTTAATCTGATAAAGGTTCTCACTCCTCAACTAAGACCAGATTCTGTCATCATTTCTCATGTTTAGTAATGCCTTCCCTGGGCTTTGCAGTTTGAGAGGGATTCAATTCATTTTAACAGTTCAGAGTTAGACCCTTTACCCAGCTCTGTTTTTACATAAGCGAGCCAGTGGCTTTTTTATGGCCAGAATCTGATCTCTTTTCTCACACTGAGAAGTGCCTTAGTCCACAAATAGTCCTAGTCACTACTGATTTACAGTGGGACTACCCCAGATACTCTTCAAGATGAGGAAAATTATCAAAATTTGGCTCTCCAATTTTTGGGGCCAGACTCTCCACTCCTCCATTACTATACTCTGACACCTTTAAGCCAACTTTGCACAGTATATATTCCAGGCTCTTCTGGGGGCATGCCCAGCACCCAGCCTAACTTACAGTAGCCTCTCCAGGGGCCATTCTGTAGCACAGAATAGCTGGGGTATAGGCTGTCCTACTCTCTCCTCCATTACATGCCCTCAGTAAACCCCTTGTGCTGGGGGCTGCAGGGGACAGAGTAGATCTGTTGTGGCAGCTATACAGTGTCTGGGGACCAGGGGCGGCTCCAGGCACCAGCGCAGCAAGCGCATGCCTGGGGTGGCAAGCCACGGGGGGTGGCCTGCCGGTTGGTGTGAGGGTGGCCGTCAGGCAGTGTTCGGCAGCATGCCTGCGGGAAGTCTGTCGGTCCCGTGGCTTTGGCAGAAATTCAGTGACAGGTACGCCGAAGGCACGGGAATGGTAGATCACCTGTGGAAATGCCACCAAATCCGCGTGAACAGTGGACCATCTGCAGGCGTGCCACCGAAGGCCACCTGACTGCCATGCTTGGGGCAGCAAAAAACAGAGCCACCACTGCTGGGGACCCCCCCCTTATGTCAGAATTATTACCTAGGAGTGGTTCCAGCCCCTTTATGCCACGAGGGCCACAGGGCACTGCAGAATCTGAGCTCTCGTGGCATCACAACTTTTGGTTCTTAGAAACAGCATTGGGTTTTTAACAGTGAAGATTTCCACTAGAATGTTTATTTCATGCTGCATGGGGCTTATTGGTTATAAGTTACCTTGTAATAGCTAAATTACGTCCAAATTCTTATCTTTTCACATTATATTCTCTCTCTTCCATTCATCAGTCCAAACTTATTAGATACTTTCTATAGAAATAATGATATACTCTGATATGGGACCTGATCCTGCAGCCCTTACTCCAGTGAGTTGGTGTTATTCATTCATACCGTCAGAGTGCAGAAAGAAATGGGGGTACTTGCAGAAATAAGATTTGAAAGTTAAGGTTAAAATGCTCAACATGGAACGTTGTACACCTAGATCAGCGGTTCCCAAACTGGGGTTTGTGAACCCCTGGGGGTTCATGAAAAGTTACAGGGGATTCTCGGGGGAGAAAAATTCCCTCATGGTGGACAGAGCTGTCCCTAGGGACCCCGGGCAACATGGGGCCAGCATCCTGGAGCCCCTGGACTTCCAAGAGCTAAGCAGATCAAAGCAAGCACGCCTATCACACCGAGGAGATTTAAACTTCAAGATTCCTTATAAGAAATGGAAAGGGAGGTGGATATTTTTTTCTGTTTTTAAAATTAAATAGGCAGCTACTGTTGTTTTTAAAATGATTATGAAGAACAAGTTTAAGCTTTGTTGTAACGTGCGCTGTTTGCCTGGACTGCTCAGGACCTGAATGCTTGTGTAGGAGGAACTCTTTGAGTTGGCTTCTTAAATCCCTTCATGCTGTTTCACATTGGATATTCCTTGATGAAACATAGGAGCCTTGTCTTATAACAGGCTTATTCAAAGCGATACAAGCTGCGAAAGCGAGATCTTGGAAGAATGTTGCCGTTTTCATAATGTAATAAAAATACTATAATGATAAATAATAAATAATAATAAATAGTGTGTAAGAAGCATGCCATAAAAACAAATTTTATATTTCCAAGATCACTGCTTTTTATAATTAATACTCCAATAAAGGAGAAAAAACCTGGAAATATTAATTTTTAGGAGGGGGTTCGTGAGACTTGACATTTTAGTGAAAGAGGTTCGTGGGTTGTTAAAGTTTGGGAACCACTGCCCTAGATGAAGCTGAAAGAAGTCATTTTCACAAGGTCATCTGTGTAGCACCTGATCCTGTAAACTATGGAGCACCTTTAACTTCCATTGACTTCCGAAGTAGTTGTAGGTTGCTTAGCACCTCACAGGCAGTGCTTTGAACTTGATCAGATCAAGACCCTATTCATTCTAAGATAGGTTCCAGTCAGCCAAGTGTAGCAAATGAACCAAATATTTAATGGTATTGATACAAGAGAGTTTTTTTCAGCTGTTCTATTCAGTGTTGGAAATACAGTATTATGGACATTGCTCTGTCACCTGAAGCAAGGAAAAGATTGAAATTAGAACAGGTAATGCAGCAGAAAAGGTTATGATCAGGAGAACATGTTTCTAGATAATTAAAAATACTGTTGATCCAAACCATGCAATTACATTTTCTTGTTGCTGTCCTCAAATTACACTCCTTATAGAAATCAAAGCAGAGGGTACTTTGTGATGATTGGGGTGGAGGGTCAGAGGAGACAGGGGAAGGCCTAATTTTATTGCTAAGTATCTTCTCCTTTGAATTTTTCCCATGACAACAGAAGTAATGAAAAGGCCATCTAAGCTAACAATGGAGGAAACTTAACTCTCCACTTTTGTTAGGTAGATGACTGAATAATTATCTCCTTGGGCAAGCTGGAATTTATAGGCTCATAAGGGAGA
The DNA here is from genome assembly GCF_003597395.2 of Chelonoidis abingdonii. Lineage (NCBI taxonomy): Eukaryota > Metazoa > Chordata > Testudines > Testudinidae > Chelonoidis > Chelonoidis abingdonii. Next base: position 13,292,358 of record NC_133773.1, on the reverse strand, counting down.
CTGATCGTGAATGACATTGGAATAGCAGATCCTGGGCTCGAAGGCCCCAATCCAGCAAGATATTTAGAGATGCCCAACTTTCAGCAGGTGATGGGACAATTCACCTGCTGAAAATTAGGGCACATACTCTAAGGGTCTCAGGGTACGTCTACACTACGGGATTATTCCGATTTTACTTAAACCGGTTTTATAAAACAGATTGTATAAAGTCAAGTGCACGCGGCCACACTAAGCACATTAATTCGGCGGTGTGCGTCCATGGTCCGAGGCTAGCATCGATTTCCGGTAGCTGTATCGTTGCCATGTGGATGGTAGCTATTCCCGAAGCTATTCCCATATGTTCACCGCCAGTGTCCCCCGCCCCCTTTAGAATCTGGCGGTTGACGAGTTGCCCATGTGGTGAATGGGGCAAATCAATGGTGTTCGCGGTGTGGTTCTGGCGGGTAAATGTCGTCAGTCATTCCTTCCTCCGGAAGCAAAGGCAAAATCTTTTGCTGCGCCTTTCTCCTGCGATTGCATGGCAGGACGCATAGCCAGCAAGAACCCATGGAGCCCTATTCAGCTGCTTTTTTTTTGTTTTTTGTTTACAGTCACTTATGTGTACTGCCCGATTGCCGCGGACGGAGGCACAATCTCTGCGAGTCGTCCACAGCAGAAGCTCTTCATTTGCTGTTTGCCAGTGATAGGCCACGAGACCGGGATTTCAGTTGTCTGTACCATTGGATGCTGCTGGGGTGAATTGGCCATGAACAGATGGACAGGTGACTATATCTGTCCCTCTTACTGTCTGCTTGCTATCATGGTGCCCACTGGCTGAGATCGGCCGGGGGCGCAAAAGCCAAAACTGGAGATGACTCCCTGAGTCATCCCTGCTTTATGGTTTCTAAAATAGAGTCAGTCCTGCCATAGATATGAGGCGTCAAGTGACTATACTAAAGGAACCAGGTGTATCAGAGACACAGAGGTGCTCTGTGTCAGATCCGCAGAAATGATGAGCATACATGCCATTCATGGGGGGGTGCCCCCTGCCAACAACGCCCCACCGTTTCTTCCCTCTCCCCAACCTTCTGCCGTACCGTGCAGTGTCCCCCACTTGTGTATGAAGTTAATAAGATGCAGGAATAAGAACAGAAGACTTTTTAGAGAAGATAAAATGAGGGGAGGCAAGGTCATCCGGGCGGAGCTGAGTCCAGCGCAGAATTAGCCTGCTTCGAAGGGGAGAGGAGCCCGCTGCTGCTGCTTGATTGATAGCAGCAGTCAGAATTCTGTTCTTTCACAGGAAAGGAGGGGTCTTGTGATGGAGCCTCCAGTTGCTTATGAGAAGGCGCGTGCAGCCGTTGTACCATCTACTGGATGCGAGCATCCTATTATTACCCAGGCGCCCCGGCCAGAGCTCACCTGAGAAGCCAGGAGCACTCATGGCTGATGGTGATGACGGTATCATCATATTGCACCGCTGCCCCACGGTTGGAGGGAGAGAGCCGATATTCCTCTTCACTGCTGCAGCATCGCGTCTACCAGCAGCATTCAGTAAACATTAGGTGACATTGAAAGAAGTCAAAGTAAACTATTCTTTCCTTTTCTCGTGTGGGAGGGGGAGTAAATTGGAGTATTCCCTGAAACACCCGGACAATGTGTTTGACCCTACGGCATTGGCGAGCTAGGCCAAGAATGCAAATATTTCAGAGGATGCTGTGGACTGTGAAGTAGCTGGGAGTCCTCAACTCCCCTCCCTCCTCCTCCCCCCTCCTATGAGCGTCATCTGAGTCTCTGTTTCCCAGTTCACTTGCCACTGCAGTGCCTGTTGTAGCCTGAGATTGATTTTTTTTTTCAATGCTTGGCGTTTTCGGTCCTCTATACGGTTAAGCTTTGATAGAACAGATTTGTCTTCCCCATACAGCGATCAGATACAGTATTTCCCGTACGGTCCATGCTGGAGCTCTTTTTGGATTTGAGACTGCATTGCCACCTGTGCTGATCAGAGCTCCACGCTGGGCAAACAGGAAATGAAAATCAAAATTTCGAGGGGCCTTTTCTGTTTACTTGGCCATTGCATCTGAGTTCAGATTGCTGTCCAGAGCGGTCACAGTGGAGCACTGTGGGATACCGGCCAGAGGCCAATACCATCAATTTGCGGCCACACTAACCCTAATCCGATATGGTAATACCGATTTTAGCGCTACTTCTCTTGTTGGGGAGGAGTACAGAAACCGATTTAAAGAGCCCTTTATATTGATATAAAGGGCCTCGTAGTGTGGACGGGTACAGCATTAAATCGGTTTAATGCTGCTAAAATTGGTTTAAACGTGTAGTGTAGACCAGGCCTCACTGTGCAACCCTTACTTACACTGCTGGGTGTTTATTTACACAAGGTCTCCTTAAAGCCAGTAGGACCACTTGCAGGAGTCTTCACCAGTGTAAGGATTGCACAATCGGGCTCTCAATAATTCGGTGCTAGGAGGATAGCGTTTTGCCAAGAGATAGCAGGAGTGTCTATGGGAACCCCTGGTCACCAGTCCTATATTCTGTGTGTGTGTGACAGGGCACACCATTCATTGCCTCCTCCTGGTTACTCTGGGGATTAGCACTTGAGGGTGAACCCCCTTCCTGTGGTCACATGCCATCACACCATCTCTCTCTCTCTAGTCTGCAGCTCCTCCCTTGTCGCAGGAGCTGCAGCATCCTCTTTGTGACTCAGCCCTCCGGCTAGGTCACTCAGCATTTTCCCCCCTTCTGGGAGGAAGGGGTGTACTCCTCCAAATTCTCTGTCACTCCCACAGTGACCCAAGCAGTCTTCCAATTCACTGCCCTGTCTGTGCCACTTCCCCAGTGGCCAGGGACCCTCAAATCAGCAGTTCAGGACTTTCCTCTCCTAGCCCTCACTGCTTGTTCCCTGGACCACTTCCTTCCACTCCTGGCTCCCCTCCTTGCTCTGGGTGTACCAGCTCCAAACCCTCCTCTCTCTTCCTAGGGAGTGACTACCCTTTCCCAGCAGCAGCCTGCTTGCAATCAATCCCTGCTTCTTGACTCTTCCTTGAGGCCCCAGCCTGTGGAGTTAGTAGGCCTACCTTAGCCGCTTCCAGTCCTGTGTGGGGTGGACACCCCATCACAGTATGCCACACACTTTACAGTGAGACTATTTCTGTTTTTAGGGAGTTTTAGAAAATGTACGTTAGAAATATTGCATATTTTTTAAAGCTAAGCCTCTATTATTTTTTCACATTGTTACAAAAATCTACTCTGGGTGTTCTGTATCCTTATGTTAAAAAAGAACTCTCATCTGCCCTGATAACTGTGACATCCTTTACAATTGAAACTGCAAATCTACTGCATGAGAATCTCATTAGAACACAACTTTTTCACTAGTAATTAGGAAAACCCAAAAGGCAGAAAGTGGTCTCTTGTTTTGGTAAGGGATTTTAGGCGAGCAGCAGAAACCACTCCTTTGGTCAACTTAATGTACCCTCTTACAGTCACATCATATGTAATTTGAAAGCTTTTTATACCTGCTTTAAGATGAGGTATGATGTAGAGCTGTCAGATGGGGCTTTTACCAAAAAACAGGAAGAAACACCAACACATTAAAATGACCACTTTGAAATATTTGTATTCATTTTTGTTAGTTTAATGGTTCCGTGTATTATTTCAAGACATAAACATGGATTTATTTGTGATATCAAAACCTCACAAAACAATCTAAAGAGTAAAACAAAATCTAACAATACATCTGTACAGGTATCATTGGAATGTAATAGCACTGGCGACGTTTCTAGTCATCATCATCGTCATCTTGTTCATCATCATGATCTCTGTCAAGAGTGCATGGGTTACCACAGCCTTCATTTCCTTGGATGTACAAAGTTTTGTGCAGGGAAGATTGTTCTGACTACAGACACAGTTGATTGTGCAGCAACCCCTACTTATACAAGCACAAATAAAGTCTCATAGAAGCTCAGAAGCTAACTGGCCCATGAAGAAAAGAAGAATTAGCTTATCATCCACATTTTTCCATCTCTGTTGCAATGATGATCCGATATCTGGCTTACCTATGTACGAAGACATCCAAATTTTTGTTTGCCAAGATGCTTTTTTGACATGCTCTTCAAAACTGTCCTCACGTAGTGAGAATTTGGCCAGTGACTTGTCCTTTTTGATGGCTAGATTGAGGTGCAAGCAAATCCGGTCTCTGTGGATCACCTTTTTTCTTGCTGTGGTCATACAGCACTGCTACCAACTTTCTTGCTGGAGCAATTGCAGCTTGTTCATCACTATCTCCCAATTTGGCAAGATCTCTGAAGCGGTAACTCTTTGGTTTGACAATATTAAATATAGATTTCCCCCCATACCAAATAGGGATGACACAGAGTCACATCCTGTCACTGCATGTATAGCAGGAAGCATGTTATGGAAGTCAGGAGTGAGTACATCATAAGTACGAAGCGATGCTAGTCAGTTGTGCTGGTAATAGTGCACATTTCAATCCACATTTTATCTACTTGGTCTGTTTTCGGAAGGTAGTGAACAGCAAGGACCAAAACATCTGTATTAGGTGACCTAAATATTATGGCTCCTTTGACATCAAGCATGCAGAAGCAGTCTTGTGTCCACTTCCTCTTGAGTACTGTGCAGATCTTGGGCTTCTTCAACATCTCTACCAGTGATGGATTTGCTATTTCACCATTGGAAAAGCTTCCAGCAAGAAGGAGAGTTTGTGTTGGGAAAGCTTCTACGCTGTCAGGTGCGTTTTGAATCATACATTCACAGAGGAATTTTACAAGTGACTGCTTGTTGAATGCCACGTTTAGAAACTTTTTCTATGGAGGCATAGAGCATCCATCAATCACCTGATATTACTTGCATCCAACATTAGATCCTGTCCAGTGCTGTCTTTCTGCAGTTTTCACAGGGTTACTGTTCTCATATTTATCAAACACTTCACATACAGAGTTAGCTTTGTCAACTCCTTTAGGACCTACCTCAACTACTTAGCAGACAATTCATGAATGTGTGGAATATGTCTCCAGCTACATTTGTAGGACAGCCATGATATGTCTGATGTACACTACAGACTCTTTGTTGTATGCTGTTAGCTCATGGATTCTTTTTAGCTTGAGCTTCCACCTGATGTCCTAATTCAGCGTTGTCTGTTCTTGTTCCATCAGCATGGAAAAGGGACATAGGCAAAGGTCCTATTGGGTGACTAAGAACAGTTACCATTGAAACATAAGTTCCCATTGAAACATCATCTCTTGCTAAGGACAGGGCTGTGCAGAAAATAATTTCTTGACTGATGGCTGCTGTGATTGTTTTGCTAGACTTAAATTTGGTTTTTTTGGCCACATCAGCAAATGTTTTGATATCAGGCTTCATGACCGGGCTGAAGAAGCTACCTGCCCTATTAGAATCAAATGCACCTTTCCATTTGTTTTCAGTAGAGGCTCTTGTACATCTGATATTACATGCAGTCCAGTAGATGTGTCAATAAGCACCTCTGGATGTGATTCAGGGTTAAATGGGTTTGGCATATTATTGATGAAGTGGTCAGTAAAAGATGCAAAATACTCTTCACTCCTCTTCAGTGCAGAGCCAAAGACTTGTTTGCGGACCTTGTCTTTACTACTACTTGTTAGGCCACATGTTTTTCTCCTAGTTTTTGCATATTCATAATATGAAGCAGTGTAACGTCCTCTCTAACACTAATAGTAACCCAGGCATAAGTGTCAGTGAATTAAAAAGCTAGCTTCTTGAATGTTTCAAAAGGCTAGTACTGCATGCACAGGCAATTACAAATTAAAACCTTCTATGCAGACTAGATCCTACACTGTAGGCACAAAAGCTTACAAAGGAGGAACAGCAGCAAAGAATCCTGTGGCACCTTATAGACTAACAGACGTTTTGGAGCATGAGCTTTCGTGGGTGAATACCCACTTCGTCGGATGCATGTAGTGGAAATTTCCAGGGGCAGGTATATATATGCAAGCAAGCTAGAGATAACGAGGTTAGTTCAATCAGGGAGGATGAGGCCCTGTTCTAGCAGTTGAGGTGTGAAAACCAAGGGAGGAGAAACTGGTTTTGTAGTTGGCAAGCCATTCACAGTCTTTGTTTAATCCTGAGCTGATGGTGTCAAATTTGCAGATGAACTGAAGCTCAGCAGTTGTCTCTTTTGAAGTCTTGGTCCTGAACGTTTTTTTGCTGCAGGATGGCTACCTTAAGGTCTGATATAGTGTGGCCAGGGAGGTTAAGCTGTTCTCCTACAGGTTTTTGTATTTGCCATTCCTTAATATCTATTTGTGTCCATTTATCTTTTCCATAGAGATTGTCCAGTTGGCAGATATACATAGCAGGGGCATGGTGGCATAGGATGGCGTATCTTACATTGGTGAAGTGCAGGTTGAATGAACCGGTGATGGTGTGTGGCTGATCTTGTTAGGTCCTTGATGGTGTCCTGGTGTAGATTATTGTGGGCAGAGGTTGGAATCGAGGTTTGTTGCATGGATGGTTCCTTGAGCTGGAGTTTCTCATGGTGCGGTGTGGCTTTATTGGTGAGTAATGTTTCAGGTTGGCAGGTTGTCTGTGGGCAGAACTGGCTGCCACCCAAGTTCCCGTTGAAAGTGTGGGGATCATTGTCCAGGATGACGGACTTCACTAAATAAGAGAGGAGTTCTACATTACTCAACTTCACCTCTTACAAAGGAAGGACTGTAAGCTGGTTTCTTAACTGCCTTACCTGCCACATGGGGCCACAACCGTTTGGTTACCCCCAACCCACCCAGCAATTCGTCAATTTCTTGCCCTGCCACACCCCACCAACGTGATACAGTTCTGCGGTTGATCTGGAGCCTCTTTTCGCCGTCTCCGACTCAACGAATTACTTTCAGGACAACATGAACAGCACACTGATACACAGGTTTACCCTCTCACCAACAGCGCAAGAAGAAGAACTTCACCGTGGACTCCTCCTGGCAGGTCGAAATGACAGTCTGGACCTATACACTTGAATGGCTTCCGCTGATGTGCACAGCAGAAATTGCTGGAAAAACAATATCGCTTGCCTCATAGCCTAAGTTGTGCAGACGCAATGCCATCCACAGCCTCATAACCACCCTGACATTATCATCAAGAGGCTGATAAGGAGGTGCCTAGTTGTCATCATGAACAGGTCCCGACTACAAAAGGAGGCCACCAGACAACTCTCCATACAAATTCTACAGGCCCACTTCCCTCAGATTCCCAACTGAGGAATACACTACGAAACTGGCACCATCTTCAGGACATTCCCTACACTAACACCAGAACAAATCAAACCATATCCTTAGAGCCCGACCAGGGTTCTTCTATCTACTCCCCAAGATCCACAAAACCCGGAATCTGGACGCCCCATCATCTCGGCATTGGCACTCTCACTTGAAGGACTGTTGGATATGTGGACTCTCTACTCAGACCCTATGCCACCGCACTCCCAGCTACCTCCGTGAACATTGATGTTCTGAGGAAACTACCAATGCATGGTGACCTTCCAGAAAACACCATCTAGCCACCATGGAATGTGAGGTTTTCTACACAAACATCCCACCACAGACGAGAATACAGGCTGTCGAGGGAACAGTATCCCATGATGCTCACAGCAAAGCTGGCTGTCTGAGCTCCTTTGCCTCTTATTTCTCACACACAACATATTTCAATTTTATGGACCAATATATATCTCCAGATCAGTGGCACCGCTATGGGCACCCGCATGGCCCACAATATGCCAATATTTTTTTATGGCCGACCTTGGAACAACGCTTCCTCAGCTCTGTGTCCACTTCACGCCCCTTCTTCTACCTATGTACATTTGTGACATCTTCATCATCTGGCCCATGGAGGAGACTCTGGAAACAATTCCACCATGATTTCAACAGCTTACCACCCCACCATCAAACCTCGCCTGGACCAATCTACATGGAAGGTCCACTTACCTGACACCACGTTGCAAATAAGTGATGGTCACATTACCACCACCCTATACCGAAAACCAGCCGACCGCTATGCCTATCTTTCATGCCTCCAGCTTCCTCCTGGGCACATTGACACGATCCATTGTCTACAGCAAGCACTGATACAACCGCATCTGCCTCTAACCTCTCAGACAGAGACCAACCTACAAAATCTCCACCAAGCTTCTCAAAACTACAATCCCGCATGAGGAAATAAGGAAACAGATCAACAGAGCCAGATGTGACCCACAAGCCTCCTAACTGCAAGACAAACCCAAGAAAGAAACCAGCAGGACTCCACCGGCCATCACATACAGTCCCCAGCTAAAACCCCTCAATGCATCATTCAGGGATCTACAACCCATCCTGGACAATGATCCCACGCTTTCACGGACTTGGGTGGCAGGCCAGTCCTCACCCACAGACAATTCTGCCAACCTGAACATATTCTCCCAGTAAATGCACAACCACACCATAGTAACTCCAGCTCAGGAACCAATCATGCAACAGCTCGATGCCAACTCTGCCACATATCTACACCAATGACACCATCACAGGACCTAACCAGATCGCACACCATCACCGGTTCATTCACCTGCACTTCCACCAATGTAATATACCGCCATCCTATGCCAGAAATGTCCCTCTGCTATGTATATCGGCCAAACTGGACAGTCTCTATGGAAAAGGATAAATGGACACAAATCAGATTTGGAATGGCAATATACAAAAACCTGTAGGAGACACTTCAACCTCCCTGGCCGCACTATAGCGACCTTAAGGTGGCCATCCTGCAGCAAAAACTTCAGGACCAGACTTCAAGAGAAACTGGCTGAGCTTCAGTTCATCTGCAAATTTGACACCATCAGCTCAAGATTAAACAAAGACTGTGAATGGCTTGCCAACTACAAAACCAGTTTCTCCTCCCTAGGTTTTCATACCTCAACTGCTAGAACAGGGCCTCATCCTCCCTGATTGAACTAACCTCGTTATCTCTAGCTTGCTTGCATATATATACCTGCCCGTGGACATTTCCACTACATGCATCTGACGAAGTGGGTATTCACCCAAGGGAAAGCTCATGCTCCAAAACATCTGTTAGTCTATAAGGTGCTACAGGATTCTTTGCTGCTTTTACAGATCCAGACTCACATGGCTACCGCTCTGATAAAGGAGGAACATTACATTAGATATTCACGTACGTTTATATCTACCCCCAAGCAGTACAAACTATGAATACATAGTCTACCACTACTGGTGCACAGCCTTCACTGTGAGACTCATCTGGTCAGCAAATTTCAATCTAAAATATAGAAAATGATTATAACCCTTGTTAGATACTTTGACAATTAAGAATATGCAATATGAAAAAGTGAAGCTGAATGAGGTTTAAGTTGAACAAGTGAAACTTTATTAAAACTTGTGCATTGCTCTTTCTGTGTGGCTGGGTAACTCCCCATGTTCCCTCTTCCACAAGTGACCCATCACTAATAGAAGCTCCCGGGAACATTGGCTCTTTGCCTCAAGTTCCATTGTTCCTGATACAGTTGTTGGCTTATACCCTGAAGCAGGAAGTTTTTGGGTGGGAGAGGATTATGGGGCTCATAATTATAAAGCAATCTGGGATGAGAGGTGCTATGTAAATATATGACCCCATCTGCTGATGCATTAAGTACTAGTCTCTGCCAGAGACAGGTTACCAGCACCTATAAACTAATTATCTAGAACTGAGAGCTATATCTCTTTTAAAGTTTTATGAATTGTAAGCTCAGATGGCCATTTCACTGATTTGGGACAATGCGTCCCCACATTGTAACCACAGGGTTTTCTACAATGAGCCATAAGGTGGCTAAGCAAAATAGGAGTTTGTGCCAGCGCGCACTCACCTCATGCAAGCGTCCCTTGGTTGAGTGCGTGCTTGCCTGCAGTTTTTCTTCTGTTTCCTCTGCTCACAGTGCCTTGTCAGTCGCTGCGCTCATGAGGCAGGTCTTTGACTCATCTATCTGCCAAGTCAAACACAGACCATGTGCGAAAACAAACCAACCCCTTCTGGGGCACACAATCTAACTGGGCCCATCTCAAGAGCCCTTAGTAACGTCCTGTAGCCCTCCCTGGGCTTAGTCCTTTAACAGTCCAGTCAGCACAGTATCCTCAGTTGGTGTGTCCCTGCAGCCCTTCCTGAACTCAGTACTTTAACAGCCCCATAGGGCCCATCATGGTACCCTCAGTTGGGATCTGGCTAGTTTGCAAAGGTTCCTGGTCTGGAGAGGAGCACACTCACAGGGCTTCCTCCCTGGAGACTCTTTGCCTTTTCCTTGAATCAATAGTGAGCCATTTCTCCAGCTGAGTCAGTCTCATTTTGGCCCCCTTCTGGAGGAGAGGGGGTAACAGTTCCACATACAGTCCCTTCCCTGGGCCTGTCTAAATTCCCTTCTCTCAGGTAATAGTCACTTCCCCAGTGTCTGTTGTGGGTGGAGGTGGGGGGACCTGAGCCTGCCAACTGGTCCAGGCTCCAACCCAGGAAACTTTTATGTATAGCAGCCTTGTGCAATGTCCCTTTAACTAACTGCATTTGCCTGGGCCATTTCCCTTGTCTTTGTCGAGTCCCAGCAGCCGGCCAGGAGCTCCTTCCTTGTTCTCCTGGTTCCTGCCAGCAACTACCTGCCTTGACCCTTGCAGCGCCTATAACCAGCCAGAAGCACCTTCCTTGGTCCCCCTGTGTTAAAGTATAATTAAAAAAACTTTAATTTTTAAGTAATTTCTTGAATATATAGCTACATAATTGTTCTTAGTTTGTCATGTTTAGTATCATGGTATTCCTGCGAGAAAGGACTTTTGAATGATATCCAACTCAATCTATTTCTGATGTCATTGTATTATCAAAATCTCCACCAACTGGAGGAGCTGGAGGCTGGGAGGAGGGGCAGCAAGTCCCTCCTGCTACGCCACAGAGGGTGACACCATTGAAGTTGAGTCTTACAGGTCAAATGTCACCTCCCTTACTTTTCTATCATTAACTTGCCCACAGAATTACACACGTTCCCAGACTACTACAAACCAGATAATGGCTCAGATTAGACAGAGTGGCGAGTGTTGGCCTCCAGCTAATGAGTTGATTGTAATATGTAAGAAGACAAACCAGGGCCGGTGCAACCATTTAGGCGAACTAGGCAGTTGCCTAGGGCACCGAGATTTGGGGGCACCAAAAAGCGCCCCCAAATTTTTTTTAAATGGTTGACCAGCCCTGCTGCAGCCTAAGACAGAGAGGGAGTCTGAGCTGCCGGCAGCAGCTGGCAGCCCAGGGTGTCCCCTGGGTCAGGGCGCAGCCGCGGCAGCCGAGGGTGTCCCCTGGGTCAGGGCGCCGCAGCTGCAGCTAGCAGCCCCGGGTTTCCCTGGGTCAGGGCGCCGCTGCGGCAACCGACATCCCAGGAGCCCCCTGGGTCAGGGCGCCACCGTGGCAGCCGGCAGCCCGGGGTTTCCCTGGGTCAGGGCGCCACCGTGGCAGCCGGCAGCCCGGGGTTTCTCTGGGTCAGGGTGCCACCATGGCAGCCGGCAGCTCGGGGTTTCCCTGGGTCAGGGTGCCACCGTGGCAGCCGGCAGCTCGGGGTTTCCCTGGGTTAGGGTGCCACCGTGGCAGCCGGCAGCCCGGGGTTTCCCTGGGTCAGGGTGCTGCCCCAGCAGCCGGCAGCTGGCAGCCTAGGAGCCCCCGGGTCAGGGCGCCGCCGGAGGGGGCAGCAGGCAGCTCCCATGGAGCTGCCACAGTGGTGCCTGCGGACGGTCGGCTGCTCGCGCGGCTCCGATGAACCGCCCGCAGGCACCACTGCGGCAGCTCCACCGGAGCCGCTGCACCAGCGCCTGGGGCAGCGAAATTGCCGTCTGCCTAGGGCGCTGAAAACCCTAGCGCCGGTCCTGAGCCAAACTAGAAAATGACACTACTTTGAGCTACAGCTACACAGCCCTGATGATCTCAGTCTTGTCTGCATGGGGGATCTGCCAGGGATGCAGCTGTCATTGCGAGTCACCAAGATAGCAGCACCAGCAGAAACCCTCAGGCTAAACATGGAAAGCTGTGACTGGCACTAGTTGAGCTAAGCTAAGTTTCAAGCAGAGATAGGTTCCATATATGTAAACTTCCGCTTTCCTTGTCTACACTGGGCATTTGCACCAGTGCAGCTACACTAATGGTTGCAATGGGGGTAAATCCATGGTGTAGACAAGGCCTCGATCTCTTACAATATTATTACAACTGGTTTGTGACTTGTCCCTTTAATTTGATAACAGACCAGGGCCAGAGATTCCCTCTGTAGTTTCATCAGGCTATGGTATATTACTCTTCACTTCCCACCCACAGCTGTTGTGCTTGGTAATCTTACTGTGCCCCATTAAACAGCTGTGAAGGGACTCCTGTCTTCATACAAAAGAATGCACATACCCTCTTTTGGGATGAGAGTCTCTATATAAATGTAAGTTATTCTATTAGCTTCGGGGCTGCCATTAATATATTCAGAGTTTTAGGCTCTGTATGGCTCCATGTCTGTTCTTTTCTTATGACAGGTAGCGACACTGATAGGTTAAAATAACTTGTGATTTGAGTAAGTCTATGGCTCAGCAATTTCTGGGGAGTGCAGTGGAAATCTAGCCGTGCAGAGGAGCATGGTGCAAGCACTCCTCGCATGACCATATTCATTATTATTCAGATTTCTAATTAGCAGTGCACAGTAGCACTGAGACTGAGGCAGAATAGAAGGAGTTTGTGGGGATATCAAAAGGGAACGTTTCATAGTTCAGTTTCATAGCAGTTTAACTGGAAATGAATTTCCTGGGAAATCTAACCAGTAAATTACTTGCAAAATTATACATCTTAAAAGAACAACTAATAAAAAATGTTTTGAATGTAGGGTGTTTTGTTTGTTTGTTTGTTTTTAAGCAACTTGGGAAGTGGTGGGATGATGGTGGATGGAAATAAAGGTAATGTCCTCATTTCCAGCAGCTATGTTATATTAGCTTGTGTCTGGCATATAAAATTAGTATTTTGTTGTAGAACATTAAAAGTTTGGAGGGATACTAGAAAACAAACTGTTTATTAAGAGATACATTCAACGGCACAAGCAAACTGAAGACCTAGCTCTGTGGGCCTGACTCTCTACCACTTTCATTTACACTCGTGCAAAGTGAGTGTGAAATGGTACCATTCACATTTGATAGCATTTCTTCCCCCACTTCGCCCAAGTGTCAAGGGCTGTGCAAGGTGCAAGGCAGTGGAGAATCAGACTGCATGCTGCATTTCTGATAGCGAGGCTCCATCTCCAGGGAGGAGACGGTGGTTCCTTGAAATGCCATCACCAGCCTGGAGATACAGCTGACATACCTAGCAATGCCTCTGTTTTATTATGATTCACCAGAGGCCCCTGTCAACCTGGAATGTTTGTAGTTGGGTGTTTGATTACCTTGGCCAAGGGAGCAGCAAAGGAAGAAGCCATGACTCCTTGTCCTTGCACTAATCCAGGGTATGTTTACACAGTAGTTGGAAGGTGTAATTTGCAGCGTGGGTAGACATACATGTGCTAGCTCTTGTCAAGCAAACACCTAAAATTAGCAGTGTGGCCGCAACAGCATGAATGGCAGCTTGGGCTAGTCACCCGAGTACGTACCCAGGGGCTTGGGTGGGATTGTTCTCACATAGCTAATCTGTGCTACCACCCACACCACCACAGCCACACTGCTATTTTTAGGCTCTAGCAGAGCCAACCCGCATATGTCTACCTGGACTGGGAATTGTACCTCCCAGCCACTATGAGGACATACTCTTCGTCAAGGCTAGAAGGAACGTGGCAGTCTAGGCCTGAGTTACTACATCTTAAATGCAACTTGGTTGTGAAAGGAAGTTATAGTAACAATGTTACAAGTAGCAAGGCAAATATATTAATCAAACTAAGAGTGTCCTAAGATGCTAGGCTTAAAGCAGAACAGGACCTGGAGATTCATCCAGGTGACCTGTACACAAAGCACAGATTATTGCCTTGTTCATTTTTCTGATCGATTAACATCCTACCATCCTCTGGCTCCCATGCTGCCGTGGCTGGAGGAGAGCTGTTTGCATACTTGGCCAGAATGACTGCACTAATGGAATAATACAACAAAATTAATGTTGAAAATCTATTTGACCATTCAGTTGTTTCTGCCAACATTTAAATAGCTGATTGTTTTGCTTAAATTCTCTCTCTCCAGCTTTTTCCCATGTCATCATAACTCTAGAAACATGAGCCGCTCACTCTATATAGTAGCACCCAAATGCTAGTCTGTTCCTTGGCCCAAGCAGATCTCAGGGGATCTGCCAGAAATCAAGGCCATTCATAGTGTGGCCCCTGGCTTCTGCATTGCTGGCCAGCTCTCTGGCTTCATGCAGTGCCAGGTAGCATGGAAGGATAACACAGCTTAACTTGGGAATCAGGCAATTTTTTTACTTTCATAACCGATGTTGCAAGCCCAGAGGTGCTGGGGGCTCTGAATGGCCAGGCCCTGGCACAAATTTAAGCCGTGATAGAGGGGGAACCTGTGCTAGTTATTGCAGACTCAGTCTACAGCAACTTGCTTCCATATGGCCTATGGGCTTTGGGTGATAAAGTGTGACCAGCCCTAACTCTGTTCTCCCCCTTCCTACTTGCCCGGAACAGGAATCCCACAGACCAACCAGCTAGTAACTCTGGTAGGGAAGGGGTTCCATGCCTGCAGCACCCCCTCTTTCCATTCACCCCCTGCTCGCCACAGCTGGGATCCACAGCTTTCAGCCCCTTCTCGCATTCTTTCCTCCACTGCAAGTTTGTTTAGTCACCTGTGCTCAGACTAAACAAGTAACACGTACAGCCAGATGTCTGACACTCCACCTCCATTCTGTCTCTCTTCTCTGTTTACATTGATACAAGTGCTCTGGCCTATTTTATGGTTCTTACGGTTCTTATCATTCCCAAATATTTGCCCCTGTTTTCTACAACTCATGTGTTGGATTAAATATACAAAAGTAGTATCGTTTTCGGATGAGTTCTTAAAGGGAGTTCCAGTACAAAGCATAAATTAGGGTTTAATTGGCACATAAATGGTGTGGTATTTTTTCACACAACACACAGTTATCCAGTGGAACTCGTTGCCAGAGGATGTTCAGAAGGCTAAGACTATAACAGGGTTCAAAATAGAACTAGATATGTTCATGGGGTATAGGTCCATTAATGGCTATTAGCCAGGATGGGCAGGGATGGTATCCCTAGCCTCTGTTTGCCTGAAGCTGGGAATGGGCGATGGGATGGATCACTTGATGATTACCTGTTCTGTTCATTCCCTCCGGGACACCTGGCATTGGCTACTTTTGGAAGACAGGATACTGAGCTAGATGGACCTTTGGTCTGACCTAATACAGCTGTTCTTATCATCTTAATATTTGCACACTGCACCGGGATGAATTTCACTCCACAATGAAAGGATGGAGCAGATGAAAATATGTAATGATACAAGATGGCAAATTAGAAGTCTAACTCCCCAATCCCTGACACCAGTGGGTATTTCGCATGAACAAGGACTTCAGCATCAGACACTGGGAAAGATACAGGAAACAACTAATGATTGACAGTACAGCTGCTAAGGTACAAAAGCCAAATGCCTTGTTGCCAAGAGCACCTGCCAGGTGTGGGAGCAGAGCACGAAGCAGCTCACGTTAATCTAAGGGAGATCTCTAGCCAGTAGAATGTGATGTGCACAAAGTCATTCTTTATGGAATGGCCTGGAGACAACACTGGACATTCTAAACAAGCCACTTTAACTTCATGCCCAGCACGTAGTTCCCTACAGCTGAGGCCATTTTTCCCCTCACTGAATTAAAAAATAATTTGAGGGCAAAGGGTAGCCAGAAACCAAGCTGTTCTCAAGCTGTAGCAGAAATTACAAGCAGGGTTCCAAAGGGATGAATATTTAATGAACCTCTGTCTAGGTTTTATTAGAGAAATGGGCCCATGTCTGCTGTATCCTCCTTTGACTGGTAGATTTGAGGAGGCAATGGATGCACAAGTTCCGTTCCTCCCCAGGCCTGTTTCCAAAACACTCCCCTGTGCTAGTGCACAAGGAGCTGTGCTCTGCAGCTTCTTGTGGAGTGAACTGCCTGTGCTGATTCACACCTGCAATGGAAATGTTCCAGCCCCACAGTGTTCAGGGTCTTCTGCAGCCCTTCCTGTGGCTGCAGGATTTGGCCTCTCCTGAAGACAAAGGACCCTGATCCAAAGCCTTTTCAAGTCAATTGGACTCTTAGCATTGAGTCAATGGGCTTTGCCCGTGGTCCTAGAGTCTCATCCCACATACATTTACAAATTACAAAACATGCCCAGTACTTTTTAATGCTGGTTTTAGCACCATTCTGGTTATCAACATTTTTACAACTTTCTTCTAGTGAGTCCTAGTCTCTTTTGGAAAATGCACAATAAAATGTAACAGCTCTGAAGGGTTTCAGTGGTAGCCATGTTAGTCTGTATCAGCTAAATAAATAAATAAAAAAGGGGGCATCCTGGTGGCACCTTAGAGACTAACAAATTTATTTGGGCATAAGCTTTCGTGGGCTAGAACCCACTTCTTCAGATGTATGAAGTAAAAAATACAGGAGCAGGTATACATACATAAAAGGATGGGAGGGTGCTTTACCAAGTGTTAGGTCAGTCTAACAAGATTAATCAATGAACAGCAGGCAGGGTTGGCTCTAGGCACCAGCAAACGAAGCACATGCTTGAGGTAGCACATTTTCCGGGGCAGCATTCTGGCCATCCTTTTTTTTTTTTTGCCTTCAGGCAGCAAAAGCCTAGAGCCGGCCCTGGCAGCAGCAGTGCGTCATGCGTGGGGGATGCCCTGGGGTCACTGCTGTTCGTGTCGCAGTGTGTTTGCTGCCTCAAGCGGCAGGGAAAAAAAAAGCCACAATCGGCGGCACTTCGGCGGCAGCTGTCTCACTGCTGCTTTACTCTTCAGCAGCAGGTCCTTCCCTCCGAGAGGGACTCGCTGCCGAAGACTCGAATATACTGCTACTTTCTGTTGGCCACCCCAAGCACCTGCTTGGTGCGCTGGTGCCTGGAGCCGGCCCTGATTGCAAAACCAAGCATTCAGAAGATAGGAAATGCAAGAATCAAGGTTGATCGGGCAACCTTAATTCAGTCCCCATGCGCATATGCATTATGATACAATATTTAATTACATGGTCTCATACCTTATTTTCCCCCATGGGACCTCTGAATGGGAAGTTTTTCAATATTTCTGTTTATCCTCATTCAGTGTGTAGTCCCATGTATTATTTAACACACACTATCCAAACCCTGCCCTGAATACATTATTAATTTCCTCCGAGGCATTTCTATGGTGATCTCATTATAGTGTCTGAGTGCTCCACGAGCTTTAATAAACTTATCTTCATAAGACCTGTGAGATTAGGTGATGTTATTCACCACAGAGAAGAGAAATAAAACAGAAGAGGGCATTTTTGTCATATATTTTTTGCAGTTGAAAAATGAGTGATGCAACCTAGAAAAGTGTCGTCTTCAGTGATGAGTTCTGTTAAGCAACTCTTACATTACTTCTTTTGCTTTATTGCCCTTGAGTTTGCTAGGCACCCTCAACATCTGCTGAAGTTAATTGTGGTTTTAGGTGCACCAAGGATGAGCTATAGGGAGGCATAAGTAGCAGACTCATATCCTCCTAGCTAATCATAGAGTGGTTTGGGGGGAGGCGGTATGCTACTGTAATAGCTCTATAGTCAAAGCTTTGTGTCCAGTTTTCAGAGCAGTATTTTTCATTGGCAAGGTCCATTCATAGAGAGTAAAATCTCAGTTTTGCACACACACAGTAATGACTTTTGCTGTTGTGGAGCAGTGCAGTACTACCTGCATAATTAAAATAATATCATAGATAATATCTACACAGAAATTTTTCCATTTGGTAAGCTCTATAATTTAATGCAGAAACAGATTCTGTAATGAAATCTTTATGCTCCTGTGTAGCGTCTGAGCTCCACAAGAGGGAACCTTTCACCTGTGGTGATTGTAATCATTGCAAGAGCAAACTTTGGGGCTACAATTTCTGATGGTGACAGAAAATTTCTGTCTATGGAGCTTGCGCACTCCAAGAGCATTGCCAGTTTTGCATGAAAGTTCTTCAAGTCTGCTAGCAATGTGAGCCCAATCTTTGGCTTCAGCAGAAGAGAGCTCAGCATGGCTCAGAAGTAGGATGCAAAGGTGAGTCTTGCTTGTCAAGAATCACAGAAAAATCTTCTCCAGATCAGGAGTGTCTAAATGGTCTAGGCTAGGAATCCTTTCTGACCTGCAGAGCTTTCTTTCATGCTGCTGTAACATAAAGATTTTTGAAATGCTTGGCAGGAGCTTCACAGCAGAGTTTGTTGTTTCTTTATGTTGAGTTGGAGCCCAGTGCTTCGGCTGATGGATGCTGGTAAGATACGTTTCCCTCAGATAAGTAAACCTGTAGTCGAAGCATGCAATGGACAGCTTTGCTTTCCTGTCAAAAAGTGTTGGAATTTTGAGTTATGAACGTTAACAAGTTAGGGCAGACATGAACTTAACCATAAATTCCTTTATGAAATCCAAAGCCCAAATGCTATTCATACTATTGCTCTAAACATGTATACAAGCCTAACCATTAAGCATTTACAACACCCAGACAGTAACAAAACAGTTACAAATTTACGGTCATTTATAGTCACAGATGGACCAGACCAGAGAAGAGTCCTTTAATCCCAGCTCACTCCAGTGTGATTGGACTAGATTTATGGCTCTTCAGCAAACATAATTGTTAGTGTCAGTAAAACCCAGTGAGGGACAGTTCATCCTTGCTACTTTTCTCATTCTAAGGCCTTCTCTTCCTTACTTCCTCCTCCCACCTTTCTTATCAACAGGTTTTCTTCCATGGCCCTTTTCTTCACATGGGCCTCAGTTTCAAGATAACATTGGCATGTGGGAAGGTTCGTGCTTATTTTTTACAAGACATTTTTTCTTTTTCTTGTAGCTACAGCCCCCCTCTCATTTAGAGAAAACTTTCCTGTATTTTATTAGTTACTTTTTAAACCACACATCCTTCCCATTCCATTCTGGTCTTCTAACTCATTGTTCTCACTGCCTTCCCGTACTTACTGAATAGGACCTTTTTCTACTTACCACCACAAACTAGAAAGCAAACATATAATTTTCTTAACCAAAATTAAGCTACCTTTAATTCTTTCATTCCACAACTATCCCACAGAGAGCTTAGGAGTATGAGTGGCTTCTAGGGTCTGCTCCTCTGGATGATCCTCCATGGGAACAAGAAGTTCATAGTAAATCCTAAATCTTCTGCCTCCTCTGGATTGTGAGGGGTGTGGCTGTGAGAGACTGGGGGATCTTACTTGGTGGGCAAGGCAGCTTGAGAAGGGAGAATTGGGAAGTTCAGTCTCCTGAAGTGGTACAGAGGTTTTTTCTGAGCATGGACAGATGCTTGATGGAGCAGAGATGCTCTCAGCTTCCAATGCCTCATTATGATCTTCCATGGCTGACCTGTCATTGGGCATAAAAGTCCAGAACAAATATCAAGCAGATGGCGTGGCAGGGGATAACCATTGACCACATCTACTGGAGGGAGCATGCTTCCACATGGCCTGTCTCAGAGATGGCTAGGGAATACAATCAGAGAAGAGAGGAGTATATCAGCCATGTTTATAATTCAGCCATTACTTTTAGAGTGAAGAATTAGCTCCCCATTTCTGATGGAATTTTATTTTTCTAGTTGTGACAAAACCACCTTCAAATGGAGAGGTTTGTTTGTACATTTGATAACTGGTCGTGGCACTCAATTTACCTCACTGGGGGTTCACCAGTAAATGAGTTTGATGTTAATAAGAACAAACACATACGGCTTCAAAGGAAAATCAGCAACACACAAAGTAAACCTCAAAGCTCTCATTTGTTTTTTTCCCCAGGCCGGATTCTAACTGCTAGTGCATTTTAACTCTTAAGATAATTGTGCTGTGAAACAGTTTCAGAAAAACATACTGACTATTTGGTAAGATCTTTTTTTCTCAATTCTTGAACAGTTTTTTAAATTTCCATCTGACGTTTCTCCCCTTATGTAATATATAAATCATTATCCAGAAGCTCTCATTTCATGTCTGCTGATACATTAAGAAGGAAAATTGTCTTAAATATGACACTACAAGAAGTCCTTGACCAAACAGGTTACTCTGACTTTTTCTATCTGAGCCTTTTTAATATGATTTTATTCATTTATTAAAAACGTAAGTGGATATTTATTGTTCATGAAAGATATGCCACAGGGATGGGTACTTTGTAAGGACCAGACTAGAACAGATCACATTAGCAGCCCTTGAGACTGAAGTTCTCTGTTCATCCAGCAAAGAGTGGTTATTAGCTGTGCAAACGTTCCCACATCATTTCCATCCCCCCTCAAACTAGGAAATGCCACTCCTGTTCCAGTCTATATGGCAGTTCAGTTTCCATAGCTCCCAAATCCTGGCTTGTGTGCTCTACTGAGGAAGGTGTTAATTAGTGAGAAAAAGCATATATGGCTACTGTGTTCATATTATTCTATTCATAATTTTCAATCTCTGCTTCAGAAAAGTAATCTGGAAGGTGATCTCATAATCAATTTCTCACAATTATAGCAAGTGACATTTAATTAATGAGTAAAACAAAATGGTCTGAATGAGAACAGATAAAATCCAATTTTTTCCACCTAGCACTGAGAATACTAGCAGCTCAGTTCCGTGAATAATTATTGTTTTCACTTGTGTTTGAATTTTGTGCTTGTGAAAGTGAAGGTCTAACAGAGCTGGCTTGAGCCAGGGATCTGGGTCAAGTCCTCATTTAATGTGATCCTAGCTCTTGTTAACATTAATGGGGGTTACACACATATCATGTTAGATTCCTTGACAGCACAAGCAGGTGCCAAGTAAATTTCTCAACAGCTCTGCTAGTGTCCCTCAGGCCTGGTCTACACTACGCGTTTAAATCGATTTAAAGAGCGTTAAATCAATTTAACGCTGTACCCGTCCACACTACAACGCCCTTTATATCGATATAAAGGGCTCTTTAAATCGATTTCTGTACGCCACCCCGGACGAGAGGAATGAGCCAAAGCCCCCAATGAACAGTCGGATTTGGGGAGGGGAGAACGTGACGTATGCCTGCGGCCGTATTCCCACATGCAACACTGACCGCTCTTGCGACATAGCAACTGGAACTGGATGCAGCGGGCCTGGAACAGCGGAAAAGGCCCTCGCCGAACTTTTGAATTACAATTTCCTGTTTCCAGCGTGTAGCTTCTTTGATTCAGCACAGTGACTCATCCGCAGGAGGCTCCATAGCACAAGTAACCAACTGCTCATCTCCTGAGAATCGAAAAAGTAGCACAGCCTGACCGCACAAGAGTTGTACTCGGATCGATCGCGTATACTGGGATAGATCATGCTAACAGAACTCCGTTCAAAAAGACAAAATGAAAAAAAATTGAAAAGAATTTCAAAGTCGATGACGGACACAGGCCACAGCAGGACTCAGTGCAGTGCAGAGTAAAAGTTACAGAGCTCAACAGGCCAAAGAAAACCAGAGAAGCCAACGGAAGGTCGGGTCAGGCGAAAACATGCCGCTTCTATGCTGACTGCATGCAATTTAGGGGCTGCGCAAACCATACCCCACCCCTGGCCGCGAATTCAGAGGTCGAGGGTTGTAATATCAACTTGCTGAGATTTGCGGAGTTGGGGAAGATGAATGGAGGAAGGAAGGAGGAAGAGCTTGTCGAGAGCCACACAGCACCCGTTTAGCCCCAACAGCCACGGAGATGTCGTGCAGATACTTCCCAGACTACCAACCAGCCCAAGCATCCATGACAGTGAAGCCACTGGAACGACCTCTGTGATGTACCTTCGTAAATATCAAACAGGTTAAAACAAGCGTTTAATGATTGAACATTTCCATCAGGTTGGGTGCATCGCAGCCTAGTAAAAGTTACAGGAAAAGATCCTGTAACGTTCTGGGGATGGAGGGAAAATTCCTCCCAAAAATCTCTATGATCGCTCTTGAGTACCAAAAAGCTTTGCAGAAGATTTCTGGGCAAGGCAGCCCTATTTGGTCACCATTATATGACAACTTTCCACGCCAGCATGTACAAGTATTCGGAATCAGCTTTCGACAAAGCACAGCCCGCGTATGTGGAACCGGTGTGGACTGCATTGTATTCCAGAAACATTACGTTCTGATCCTGCGTGTTACTCTCAGGAGAGTTATACATCATGGTAACTGTTGAAATTCAGGGAATTAATTAGGGGGCATGAACATGGCCGAATTTTCCCCGTGAGCGGCTCTAATCCTTCTTGCTCTAGCAAAGCGTGGGAGGGAGGAAGGATAGCGCTGGTTCTACGTTTTGGCGCAGCAGAATCTTCCCAGCTACAGCCACGCGGTGCGGGGGGAAGGAGGGGATCTATACCTAATGATCTACATATAAGAAAGCATGCGTGAGGGAGAGGGCGACAAGAGGAGGTTTGGGGTTTGTCTGGTCCTCTTAACAGGAAAAGGCACATCATAGAGAATCACTGTGTTTATGATATGCTCTGGAGAAGTCAAACAGAACCACTTACCATGGCAGCATGGTAAGCTGTAATTTGGAATGTTACCTGGACCCGTGCTGGAGATGCTAAAGGACTCAATATAACTACGATGCAAAATGCGACTCTTGTAGTGAAACACATTGTGCTATGTAAGGTTGGATAGTGTTAGTCTCACTGTTAAGAGTACAAGCATCTTTTTTTTCTAAATTTCTTTTAAATAAATTTGTTTTTTATCCTTTTTTTTTAACCCCATGACAAAACTTTTCCTTTCTCCCACTGTTCCCCATACCCCCATGCAGCTGCACAGTTGTCCAATCCTCCCTACGCCATTCACGAAGGCTTAGCTCAGATAAGGGCAGAGGAAGGAAGAGAACACGCGATGAAATGTGTCTAGAAACATGGCGAAGTAACAACTAATGACAGAGCTCATTTCAGAATGAAGTGGAAGACGTGCCTAGCAACGTACAGGAAAGATGCCCAGTGAACGGAACGAGCTCGATACGAAAGACGCTTCGAGATCGAGAGGTGTAGGCAGGGGGAAGATCAGCCAGAACATGTAGGCGGGATGCTACGCTGCAGCTGCTGCGTGCTCAAAACTGATATCCTCCAAACGCAATGGTGGATCTTCAGAAGAGCAGCGGGCTTACAGAGTGCCGCTGCAGGCCCATGTTATAAACCACCCTCAAAGCTCCCCACGTTCCATATCTCCCTTCACCCAGACGTGTAAGAACGCTGTGGGGGAAGGCTTCTCTGCACCGCCCACTCCACCCCCACCTGACAGTACAAGCAAAAAGGCTGTCTATTACGTTGAATTGAGCTATAATGGCGCCTTGTTCCTTCGCCTCCTATTCTCTCTCCTTAAAACCCACAGCAAAGCAGCGGATAAACCTTGATAATTCTCTGCCTCTTTAATAATTACTTTTTATAAAGAATGACATCCATAAAGGGGGAGTTGGTTGCTTACAGGGAATGACTTATAGAAAATACAATGATTTGTTAAACGAATTAGCTTGAAATGACTTTTAATAAGTAATACATGATTTTTAAATGAACTGACTTTATTTCCCTCAGCAAGCTTGTAAGTAAAGGGGAAGGGTGAGGTTGCTTACAGGGCAATGAGTCAAGTCCAAGGGGGGAGGCGCTCTCATTCAATGGCGAAACACAACACAGCAGTCACCGTACCCTGCCCGTGCTGAAACTCGTTTTCAAGGGCTTCTCTGATGCGCACCGCCTCCTGTGTCTCTTCTAATCTCCCTGGTTGTCTGGCTGCCGTCGTAATCAGCGCCAGGGTTGATTGCCCATTCAGCCTCCCTACCCCGCTGCATAAATGTTTCTCCCCCTTACTCTTCACAGAGATTGTGGAGCACACTCAAGCGCAAATTAACAAACGGGACATAGGTTTTTTGGCTGAGGTCTGAAGCGAGTAAGTAATGTTCGCGCCCAGATGCCCTTTTAAACGCCCTCAAATGCACCATTCTACTTACCATTCCTGCACATGCTCAGCCTGTAGTTAACAGCTCCTGACCAGCTGTCCAGGCTTGCCTGTGTTATGGCTTCAGGGAGCCATGGCATCAACGGGGTAAGGCTGGGTCACCCAGGATAACTCAGGGCATTGCAACATCCCCAAGTGATTTCTGTCTGGAGTATTCCCTTTGTTGCAGCCATTTAAACAGAAGTAGTGCTTCTGAAGACGCGAGCGATCAGGAACCCTCCTGGCCATCACGTGGATGTTGTGAAACGTCCCTTGTGATCCACCAGTGCTGTGCAGCACCATTGAAAAGTAACCCCTTGCGGTTTACGTACTGGGATTGCCCTGGTGCTTTCTGGCGGCCAAATGGCATAGGGATATGGAGTTCCTATCTATGGCTCCCCCCACAGTTAGGCGAATCCAATAGCCACGTCCACTATCACCTGCCACGTTTCAAGAGTCACAACCTTTTCCAGCAGCAGCTTAACGATTGCTTTGGCCTACTTGCATCACAGGCAAGTCTCTCACATAGATTTGCCCCACTCCAAATTGATCCCGACTGACCGGTAGCTGTCTGGCGTGTGCAAGCTTCCAGAGGCTATCGCCACTCGGCTTCTCCACTGTGAGAGGTGGCTCTCATCTTAGTATATGGCGTTTCAGGGAGAGGGAAGCATGTCACAAAGTGTCAAAGAAAGTGTCACAAAGCTCTTACGGCGATGGCGAAAGTTTGCAGCCACTGGGAATCGTCCCACACCATGCAAAATCTATGTAGGTCCCACCAGTCTGTGCTGTTTCCCCGCCAAAATTGGCGTTCAATGGTAGAACCTGCCCCCAATTACCAGCAGGTAGCTCCAAAAACGCTTGAAAGGGGCCCGCGGTTTAGGGAGAATTTCAAGTATCCCATGTCCCTCATCCGCTCTCGTCGCCGCGCTGCCGTTGCTGGCTCCTCCTCTCCTCCTGCCTTTGCCAGTTCATGGCCTCAGCATAGACAGCACGAGAGGTGCGCGAGGTGTTTACAATGTTCAACAGTAAGCTGTTTACTGATCTCAGCCAGGTCTCATGATTGCTGTGCTATGCGTTTAGCTCAGTTTCACCCAGGGAAAAAGGCACAGAAACGCGTTGTCTGCTCTTTCACAAAAGGGAGGGGCTGAGCTTACCCAGAACCACCTTTGCGACAATTGATTTTCTTGCAACCCATTACGAGGCAACTCGTGGGACTCTCTCACTGCCATCAGGCACTGGCTCTCACCCCGAATTCCAGGGGCAGGGAGATGGAAACTTGATGGGTAGCTTACAGACCGGCCTACCCACAGCTGGCCCGCGTCCAGAAATCGACGCTAGCCTGCCATGGACACCCTATCGAATAACATGCCTAGTGTGGACTGCGCACACTCACTTTATAATATCAGTTTTAAGAACTGATTTGTAGCTAATTTGATATTTACTCCGTGTGTAGACGTGGGCTTCTTTTCAGCAGACATGCTAACCTGAGCTAAAGCGTATAGTAGTTTTGTGATGTTTATAAAGAAGAACTGAAAGCAGACCATCAAACTCCTTTTCCCAAGGGGTCCATGTCAGGCTGGAATCCAAGCTTCAGAAGGCAAATAGGATAGTCCATTAGCTTACAGATCCAATTCATCCCCTGAATTATCTTTGTGTCATGGATTCATCCATCTTTGTAAAGATTTACTGGACTTTTCAGCTACAGTAGAACCTCAACGGTATAAACACCAGATTTACAAACTGACTGGTCAGCCACACACCTCATTTGAATCCGGAAGTGCACAATCAGGCAGCAGCAGAGGAGGGGGAAAAAGCAAAAACAGCATAGTACTGTATTAATTGTAAACTACGAAAAAAATAAAGGGAAAGTTTAAAAAAAAGATTTGACAAGGTAAGAACTGTTTCTGTGCTTGTTTCATTTAAAAGCAGTATTTTTACTCTGCATAGTAAAGTTTCAAAGCTGTATTAAGTCAATGTTCAGTTGTAAACTTTTGAAAGAACCATAACATTTTGTTCAGCATTATGAATATTTCAGAGTTACAAACAACCTCCATTCCCGAGGTGCTAGTAACTCTCAGGTTCTACTGTAAGTGGAAAATCCCTTGGTAATTTCAGTTTTCCTATTTTAAAAAAGAGAAACCATTCGCTATAAATTCTGTTACACACAATGGCAACTCACAATGCATATTTTGCAGAACCCACAGCTGAGAAAGGCAGAACTTTATGACAGAGCCGCAACAAGGAATTTTTGTGCCTGAGGCAAGGGCTGGCTCCAGGCTCTTCTGCGGCAATTCGGCAGCGGGTTCCCGAGTCCCTCTTGGAGAGAAAGACCCGCCACCGAACTGCTGCCGAAGAATGAATGAAGCGGCGGCGGCAATTCAGTGGCAGGTCCTTCCCTCTGACAGGGACTCAAGGACCCGCTGCCGAATTGTCGCCGAAGAAGTGGTGGCGGTAGAGCTGCTGCCAAAGTGCCGCCAATCATGGTAGAGCTGCGCCCCTCCACTTTGTGCACCTGAGGCAAGTGCTGAACTCACCTCGTCCTTGTTACGGCACTGCTTTATGACCCAACCATCAGTCAACTGAAGTCTCTGCCTTGGTCAGTTAAGCATTGCCCCCTACATGTTACTGCGGTAGTCTTTTGCAATACACTCACTGAGAGAGGACAGCTCTGCACTTGTTCTCTGATCAAGACTGAGCAGGTTTCCTTACTGGCCAGCACCTCTCCTTCAAGGTTTCAGGGTTCTTTTCTCCTTGGACGCCAGCTGCTTGAAAACACCCACACAACAGTACAACTGCTTAAATCAAGATTTATTAATTCCATTTTCTCTCTGTTGTTATAGCAAAAACAGCTTGTTTGACAGATCGAGATCAAACTCTCCATAATCTTCACTAGCTGAGGTACTCTCAGCTTACTTAAAGAAAAGAAAGGCTCACATTTAAAGAGCAAGTCCTGGCTCTGACCTCTTCTGTGAGGAGTGTGCCAGACCCTATCTTGTCCAGAAAGCAAGAATTTCCCTCCTCTCCCATAAAACCTCTTTCTCAAGGCTCCAGTATTAAAGCTCATTATCACATTAGGTGAAGCCTTCTTTTTTTCCCTTCCAAAGCATTTTTTTCTAAGCCTACCTTCCCCTGAGTCAGGTTGCTCTCTCTGCAATGGGCGTTTAGACGTAAGTGTAGCACCTCACGGGTTGTTTTGCGAGTCCCTGCCTAATCCATCAGGCTGCTTATTGATCAGGCTCTTCCACTGTTCTTGGGGATATGTATTTCAGTCTGGCTGGGAGGTATATTCTAAATCTAAAACTGTCATCTTCGTCGGCTATCAGCTATTAATTGGTTGACAGATGGTAATCAGTCTGTCTGTGTTTGCCTCTCGGTAAACCCAATCCCATGTCCTAGCACATGTGGTGCAGTCAAGCACCTTTTCTGCTTTCTCTGGATCTTGGCATGATTCTCACATGCCATCCCTGTTAACTCCGTGTAGGGAGGGTTCGTTGGGGAACCACACCGCCTCCCTTGGCCCCTGGGGAATCAGTCGGGCTGCAGGAGTCCTGACTCAAGCCGTCCAGCAGGGGCTGAGCAAACATGGGTAACCGTTAGCAGTTAACAGGCCCAGGCCCTGGGGCAAAGCGGGGCAGTAATGAGTTCAAGGCTCAGGCCCTCAAGCAGCGGCTGAGCAAACACAGGTAAATCATACATCCAGGCTTCAGGCTCCAAGCAGCTTGAGGGAAGAGGAGACGGCCACCCACATATTGGGTAGCAGGGGGGACGCAGGCCCTCCCACTCCACTGCGTCCCAGCCTGGGGCCCTAGCAGCGGCAGAAGACCCGCTGCTGAGTCAGTGGAGATCCTTGCCACAATACACTGACATGGGCTCTGGCAGTGCTCAAGCCAGACTGGGGTCGGCTGCCCCCAGGCTACTTCTCAACTCCCCCTCTGGAGGTACCTGTGTCAAGGTGATGTCCTCAGGGGGGTCGATCACCATTGGCTCCTTAGGGTAGCTGGTGAGGGGTAGGCTCAGTGACTCCTCTGGGCAGCTGGTGCGGGGTAGGCTTGGCAACTCTCCCACACGGTGGGCCATGTTGAG
This sequence comes from Chelonoidis abingdonii, assembly GCF_003597395.2. Taxonomy (NCBI): domain Eukaryota; kingdom Metazoa; phylum Chordata; order Testudines; family Testudinidae; genus Chelonoidis; species Chelonoidis abingdonii. Next base: position 13,264,202 of record NC_133773.1, on the reverse strand, counting down.
CATCGGCTGGTCAGGCCAAACTCCAGGTCTGCCACTGGCTGGGGAGCTGGTAGCCTAGAGTGGGTGCCCTTGCCGGACCATACAGGGGCAATACAAGTGCAGTTGCCCAGAACCATGACACAAGGATGCTGGGGGGTGTCTGGGTAAGGTGGGTAGGTTGTGGGGTGTTTGCTGGGTATTGGGTGGTGGAGTGGGTCTGAAATAGCTGAGAGTTTCTGGGTGCTGCTTGAGGATAGTGGGCCGCTTTCAGGGTGGGTGCATGTATGGCTCAGGTATGCGGGTGGGTCCTGGGTGCTGTTGGGGATGAGTGGATCCTGGGAGATAACAGAGCTGGGGTTGGTGAATGGGTGCTGTCTGGGAGGAAAGCAGAGGTCTGTCTGGGGGGCCGAGGTCTCTTTGGAGAGCAGGGGCCTGTGGTGTAGCTGGGGGTAGTGGAGCCTGGTCTGGCTGGGCTGCAGGGATCTTTCTTGTGGTCTGGAGTTTGGCTGCGGGCAGAATGTCACCGCCTGGGGGCCGGTGTGCCTGGGGCTAGTACTGAACCCTTTCATTGTCTGTAGTGGGGATGGCAGACAGGAGACCTGACGTCCTGAAGCCAAGTTCCACAGCATCCTCCAGCAGCCAACAGTGGGCTCTGCAGCTTCTGCCTGCATCTCAGCCAGATGCCCGATATTCAGACTGAGATTTAGACAGACAGCTGGGCTACCACATGCACGACTGTCACATGAGTTATACTTGGGAGCCCTGACCTCCATTCTCTGTGTGCAGAGGGGCTTGGACAGCATGTGATAGAGGATTCTCCCCCGCCCCCCTCTACCCCTCACATATTGGGATAGGTCCAGGGCTCAGGATTTGGGCCTAGAGTGCTATACAACTCTTAAAAAAGAGTGAGTTATCCTTCCCAAAGCATTATTTAATACTGTGAATTTGATTCATGGGCCCTTCCTAGGACTTGAAAGGTTTTTTTATTCATAAACTTCATTCTTGTCTCATTCAGAATTTCATTTGTTTGCTGTTTCACTGTGTTCAACGGGTTATTTATTTAAAAAAACAATTGCATGTGACAATTGGGTGCAAATAAATTCTCTTTGCCAAAAATTTTTTTTTTAATTTCAGTACATCTCCAAACAAAAACTCTTACCTGACTATAGTTGCCTATGGTGCATCCACACTCACACAAAGTAATTTACTGCAAGTGTCTCATCTATAAAAATCCATTTCTTATCCTTCCAAAGCATGGCTTTGTTAAAGTCCCAGGGCTAAATCTTCATTTAACATAAATTGGCCTCTTTGCATTTAATTCAGTGGAACAATGCTGAGGATTTGGCTCTCATCTTTCACAGATTTTCATTTTGCATATTAAAAAAATAATCTCTCTGCCAATTCTTCCTCCCTTCTCGGTCTGATGAAATTTAAAGGCAGGTAATTATGCTGCCCTCTGTGCCCTTGTCAAGTGTTTTTTTTTTAAAAGTTTGCAGTGTTGTTGTAGCTGTGTTGGTGTCAGATATTAACGAGATAAGACGGGTGAGGTAAAATCTTTTATTGGACCAACTTGTGTTGGTGAAAGAGACGAGCTTTCTAGCTACACAGAGCTTCTCTGCAGGTCTTCAGCTCTGTGTAAGCTTGAAAGCTCATCTCTCTCACCAACAGAAGCTGGTCCAATGCAAAATATTACCTCACCTGCCTTGTCTCTCTATTTTTAAAATAGATCATTTTTATTTATTGCCTCATAGAATTTATGCATCACATTAGGATATTTTCCTGTTCCTCAAATGACTTATGCATCTGTCCTCTCAGCCTCTGCAGGTTACTTATCCTTGTCTATTTTAACCAGCAAGGCCCATGTCCATGCATAAAAGATTCCTTCTTGTTTTCCTCTTTCATGCCAATGCTCTCCTCCATCACTTTCAACCCAACAAAGAGTTCCCTACCACACAATAGTCTCCAAGCTGTGGAATTAATATTCCTGATTCATATACATTATTGGCAACCTTGAGAATAACAGCACTATTCATGGTGCCACATTCGTCTCAGACCAGCTACAGAATATGCAAGAATGTCATTACCTTCAAACGTGCTTTGACTTCATGAAGTTTCTCTTATTGTAATTCATCTTTATAGGACACAAAAGATATATACGTAGGGCTCTGCTGGCAAGTACAATGTCAAAAGGCCCTGTCCTTGGATCCAGTCAAGCAAAGTTGAGCTCAGTCCAAGAGCTGAGGGACAAGTGTGTTGTATGCCCCTGATCACTGTGGTTGAACTGGTCTCAAGAGCTGGTCTTCACTAAAACTTTTATTGGCCTAGTGACATCGTTCAGGGGTGCAGGACAGTACTAGCTCCTGCTTCTCGGTGAGGTGGATTAACTACAGTGGTGGGAGAACCCCTCCCATTACTGCATTGAGTATTTATACCAGGAGTAGGCAACCTATGGCACGGGTGCCGAAGGTGGCACACAAGTTGATTTTCAGTGGCACTCACACTGCCTGGGCCCTGGTCACCGGTTCGGGGGGTGGGGTGGGGGGGCTCTCATTTTAATTTAATTTTAAATGAAGCTTCTTAAACATTTTAAAAACCTTATTTACTTTACATACAACAATAGTTTAGTTATATATTATAGACTTGTAGAAAGGGACCTTCTAAAAACAGTAAAATGTATTATCGGCACACGAAACCTTAAATCAGAGTGAATAAATGAAGACTCGGCACACCGCTTCAGTATAGACCAGGGGTCGGCAACTTTCAGAAGTGCTGCAACTGTGCTGATGTAGTGTTTTAAGTGTAGACCTGGCATGAGTGAGAGTAGCACTGAGGTTGATCTAGCAGATGCCCAGCTGAAGTGCCTCCCCAGAAAAGATTACTGTGTCAGCTGAGGATGACTGGAGAAGTACAGGACTCTGGCCACGTCTTGCCCAACATACCCTCTGTGCTGCAGACTCAAAGAGGCATTGGGCTGGTTACACTGGTTCTGTGCTACTTCGGGACAGAGGTGCTGGAACTAGGGATGCTGGGTGCACCGCCACACACCCTGGCTTGAAGTAGTAACAACAAATGCCTAACACATGGTTTCCATCATCAGCACCCCCACTATAAAAATTGTTGCAGCACCCCTGCATGGGGACTCCTCATGCACTACAGAAATCCTTAGTTGGCTATTTAGGTCAGAGCAGCACAAAGCAGACTTCACATAGACCAGGATCTGACTCAAGGTCCCTGGCCCAGGGACATTCTATCTAAGAGCAACACAAAACCTTAACAGTAGGGCAACAGTGAGAGAGAGAAGGGCACTGATATAGCAGAGGGAGAGGCTGCCTTTTGGAAGTGCAGTTTCCCCCCGGCTTCAAGTTGTTTGTCTCACATAATTCTTCTTTGTAAGTATATAAAAGTGTTATTATGTATAGCTAGGAGTGTCTTCCAATATTGGGCTTGAATGAGAGGAGTACAGCTGGATGAACGCTGCAAAACAATTCACTGTGAATTAATTTCTATTGTGTTTCCACCCCATTCTGAGTTCACTTCCCTTGAACAATCCAGTGAACGAGTTTACAGCCAGCCATATTTGCTAAAGCTGCGAATTTGAAACAAATACTACAAAATGTTTGAGAAGAGTGAATTTACAATCTATAATATTCACCCTAGAACGCTGATTCTAAGGCTTTGAACTCATCTAGCCAGGGAATAAGAAATGTACCATGGTGGCTACTCCAGAAATCTGACTTGCCAGCGGGTTACTGCAATTTCATGCTGGTTCCAGCAGAGTTACACTGGCATAGAACTGGAGTAGCAGAGAGGTGAAACAGACCCTAGATGTTCATTAAAAACAGCCCAGATTTTAACTGTGGAATATTTGCACCCAATTGCTCCAGAAGAGTTAAGAGTACAGACCTAAACTTATACCAATTTATTTAGGGGTATTTATTTGGGGAATAATTTTGGATGCACACACACACACACACTTGAGAAAATCACAGTCTATGGATAATTCATTAAAAGACAGGGAGATAGAATCTTGCGGATGTATGGGAAGGGACAGAGATGTGCGTTTGCAGGAAACAGTGCACTAGATAGGCATGCCTATCAGTATAGCTTGCTTTAGTTGTACGCATTAATTCAATTTCCCCATTGATTAAGGAGTCATACTAATGACAGCAGAGACTTTGTACTCACGGGGTATGTCTACTCTGCAATTAGATGCTCATGGTTGGCCCCTGCCAGCTGACTCGGGCTCTCAGGGTTTGGGCTAAGGCCTTGTTTCACTGCGATGTAGGTGTTCAGGCTTGGGCTGGAGCTCAGGCTCTAGGACCCTGTGAGGTGGCAGACTGATCCCAAACGTCTACATTGCAGTTAAACAGCCCTTAGTCCAAGCCCCACAAGTCTGCGTCAGCTGGCACGGGCCAGCCACGGGTGTCTAACTGCAGTGTAGACATACCCATGGATCCAAATTGTTTGTAAAACTCTTCTAAATCAGAATAGTAGCATTTTGCACTGATATAAATGACAACATAGGGCGCAGAGCAATGGCACACTCTGGTTGATGGACTTTCCTCTTAATTCTTTCTCTGAAATGGCAGGGAGTTCATCCCCTACAATCTATAGATCTCTGAAAGAGTCATAGATCTGCTGAAGGCAAGAGGGATCTGCACACAATTCTCTTTTCCCTGCAATGACGACATTTCCTCCCTTACCCCTCTGCTGCCCTTTGATGGCAAAGATTCTCTGGGAGCCATGCAAATCAGGGAATGCAACATAGCACGCCATTGCAAAAGAGCAGTGCAAGGTCTTTGCACCATTGCAGTGTTGCCAGCTTTCCTGATATTTGGTCTTTTCCTTAAAGCCCTAGTACCTGGGGTCAAGTGATTCTAAAGAATCTTAGCTTTCTTTTAAAATAAAAAGTAAATTTCTAGTCCTCATGGTTGAAAACTTGAAACAAGTCGACTTCAGAGGCTCAAAACCAGAAGGCAAATAAAAAGAAGCAAAAATGTGGTTTTTTTTTAAATCTCATGGGTTTTGGGGGACTGACTTCTGCTCTTTAAGAACATGGGGGGTTGACTGTACTGCCAGTGTCCCACTTAAGCCTTTCAAATAGGCTGTGAGTCTTAACTGATGCAGCAGCTTCTTGCTGACCCTCCGCATGGGTATGAATTTCTTACATTTTGATTGCACAATCCTATTACCTTTATAAAGCTATGTTACAGTGCTTTGTTTACCCTGCAAGACAAATCCGTGATGCAGCATTGTTTACACATACTGCTTCATTTCTTGGTGTTTCATTTACTTTTCATTAAGTATCTCAGTAATGTTGGTAGCTGAACATCCCCACAGGTTTGTCTTGATTAGTAACAAAATGAAGCCAAATACAACTTTTAAAACAAATCAGGACTTCTCACCAATTTTTGGTGTTTCCACTGGGACAGAATGTGTCCTTATCTTAGTCAGCCCAGCAGTGGAATAAGGTCCCATCCCAAGCCATGTATGATCTACCCAGAGCCTGGCTCTGGAGGTATGTCTATACTGCACAGATCTTATGGTGGCATACAGAGGACATGCACTGCATGCCCCTAGAATGATTATAAATAGCAGTGTAGATGGTGAGGCATTGCTTAGACGAGTAAAGACATGTTTGAACCCTATGGGTTCAGCTCTCTCTCTCTCTTTCTGTCTCCATGCCCAAGCCGTGCCTTCCCTGTCTACACTATTTTTGGCAGTGTAGTTTCCTGCTGCCTCCCTGCTGGCAGAGCCTTTCCCCATTGCAGGGAGATGGCAGAGCCTTTCCTTTATGGTAGATCAGAGCTAGCATGGGAATTTACACCATTTCAGCTCCAGTATACACATCTCTTCTTCAGAACCCTGCCTTGAGGCCAGTCCTGGGTGTCATCATTTGCCAGTGTCTATATTCACACTCTGACGCACTTTTAACGCTCGCTCGTGGGCCCATCACAATTCTGCATCAAAAGAGAAGATCCAGCCAGCATTTCCCTTCCCTCTCCATGACTAGTCACACTCATGGATGCTCCCAAGTTCAATTTATGACCCAGTCAAGAGAAACAATTATTGGAAGTGTCTTGAGAGCTTCCTTTCTTATTTATTATTTTTGTGTCTTGTCACCTATTTTAATATGAAGTTAGTTGGTCTTACTAAAATCAACCCTGTTCCTTTGACCTAGTTAGATATGCCTGTTCAGTATATAAATAAGCCTGTTTTAATTAAATTACTTCCAAGTTGTCAGTTGTATGTTGGATAGAAATCTGACCTTATTCAGTATCTAATTTAGTTGAGCTTCAAAGTCTCCATCGAAGAGAAAACCAGGAATCGGTTTAAGCCACTTGGGTGCTGAAAAGAGGTTAGGGCCTCTGGAGTCACTGTAGATGTCATGACATCAATGTAGGTGTAATCTGGTGACTAATATCCGTTTTACATGGGTTGTGTCACACAGGTTAAGAGTCTGATATGGTTTAAGATTATGATTAAGAATGTGCAGGATCTCACAGTTCTACTGGATCTAGAGGGCAAAAAATATCAATATATAAATATAAATGTAAAATATAAAGAAAGGATGACTCTAAAATGTTTGCACAGTACAACTCCTCAAGAGTTGGTGAAAGTGTGGTGGAAATATTTTGTCAGCTGCATTATTAATATTTGTTTTGTATTTCAGGTTCAAGGTGAACAAAAATCTTTCCTACACAACGATTTTTGCTTTTCCCCTCCTTTTAATTTTATTTATAGTTTTGTGTACAAGAATAGGGCCAGCAACAGAGCTACACCTATTTACATCAGCTGAGGATCTGGCCCATAAAGGGTTATGTACTATTGGGATATATATTAGGCAGTGATCTAGAAAGTTACTTTCTATATAAGACATATAATGCGAAAGGGTTTCATAACAAGATTTTCCTCTTTTTCTACATTGGAATGCTTTTCTGAACAAGGCTGATTTGCTATGGCACTTGAGGCCTGCTTTTCAGAGTCGGTAGGTAAGTACCCACAGTGCTCATTGTCCGCCATTTTGGTTGGTTTGGTGTCCACTCATTTCTTGAGATGTATGGACATGCAAACCTTGGGAACATCTGGGTGAGGTATTGCAACTGCACTCACCAGGCAATCCTCTTGTTCTGTAGCAGTCCTTGTCCTCACATTGGTTGATACTAGCTCCCACACAGCACCTGCTGGGGACAGTCCTTGCAGAGCCCTCATTTTTGATCAAATGATCTCCTTTTCCTCTGAAGTTAATGATCCCTTCCTCTGTGAAATCAATGATCGGGTTCCCTGACTTATGAACATCTGAGAAAAGCATAGCCCTAAGTGTGCAGTCTCTGCCACCAATTGCACACATGCAAAGTGAAACAAAGTTTGAAGAGAGAGACACAAAAATCTCTAAATGAAAATTAAACACGATAAAAGCAGAGCTGGGCTAGCACTGAGAGAACTGTGAGCAAGCGAGGCTCAGCTCTTGGTTACAAAGGAATAGTTAAGCAACGGAAAAGCTAACACACTTATAATTTCATAGTCTCTCTTTACAGCTGTGCAGCTCCTGTGAGTGGCGTCTCAATTTGGTGTGCCGCGGGTGGAGCATGGGAGGGTTCTACCTCTTAGTTATTTCTATTCTGATTAAATCAGTCTAAACACTCAAGGCCAGCTTGTGAACCCCTTCCTCACAAAGGAATTCCACTGATGAGAATGTCACTCACGTGAGGAATGGCTTTACAATCTGTCCTTAAACCCCTACATTCTATGCCCCCATATTTAGGTGGGACCAGAAAAATAGCACTTCAAACATTGATGAAAACAAATAAGGGGGAAGATGTGTTTGAAATCCCAAGTGCTTTCTTCTAGTTTGTTTGCAAAATATTATGGTTCGTGCAGCAACCTCGTCACAGTAAAACTGAAAAATGTCAGATCAAGTTTTTGCAGTGTGAAATTCCGCAAGATGTTTTGAAGTTCCAAGGCAGGTGAATGGTTCAGGTGGAAATGTTAACCAGCTGCATTTAAACATGCTCAGCCACACCTATCTATTGAGCTACCATCAATACAGTATTATTACTGGAATTCAATGGCTGAGCTAGCCTATGATCCCTGACTCCTTGGCACAGCTGAGGGAGCTGGGTCACAATCTGGCTTACAGTGTTATTTTCAATAGGTTACTGTGTGTAGTTTGATGAGTGGGTTCTTTGGGGTGGGTGGGGTGGGGAAGAGAAAACTGCACAGATCACATTGCCTCTAAGGGCCACTCTAGAATAGTCAACAACACTGTTCAAATATCTGTGGGCAATGACCGATACAAGTTTGATGCTGTCAGACTCAGATGCCCATGTCACCAAAACACTCCCACCTCATTTCTAATACTAACAAACATTGTCACTCTATGATTCTTGGTTAGTCAAATCTACTGCATTCCAGGATGATGCAGAACTCGGTTAAGTTTTCTAATATACCCAAGGAAGGCACAAAGATAGGAAACATTTTACAAGCAAGAAAATTAAAAAAAGCTCTAAGAAACATAATTCAGTATTTATTATTAGTAATTATAAAATTGTATTGCAGTAGTACGTAGATGCCTCAACCCTGATCAGAGCGCTACGGTGCAAGGTGCTGTACAAAGAGAGAGTGAGAGATGATCTCTGCTTTAAGGAGCTTACAGTGCAAATATATGAGATGGATGAAGAGTGGGAAAGGCAGTATTATCTGCTTTTTATAGATAGGGAGCTGGGGCACAGAGAGATTAAGTATGACTTACCCACAGTTACATTGGAAGTCAGCGGCAAAGCCAGGAAATGAATCCAGATATCTTGAGTTTTAGGCCAGCACCTTAACTGCTAGATGATCCTAAGCACAAAATATGCATTTTGTGGTTTAAATGTCTTATTTCTTGTTAAAGGAATGAAGAAACAACAAATATAAAGTCTCCGTGAGTGAGAGAGAGAGAACGGTGATTCACTAATACTCTGCACCTGAAGCGAAACACAAAAGATCAACAGTCTCGCAGCTGCCGTTGCAACTTCTCTTCATTGGAAGGTGCAGCTCACAGAAAACAGAACGACCACATCCCCTTTCATATACATAGCTAAACATACCACAGTAGAAATAGCCTGACATTAAAGACTCATGATATCTTATGATCTCCAGTTGCTAGAAACAAAAGCCTCATCCCATTGGAAAGGGAGGATTCCTAGACTTCTAATGACTGAAATCTCCTTACTCTAGCTCTGAGAAGTGTGAAGTACCAGATGGAAAGGCCTACATTTTTTTAAAGTGGCCATTAATTTTGGGTGCCCAATTTTAAACACAGCCTGTTGAGCCCCTGCAGAAGCCACATCTAAACAGGAGGCCCAAGCTGTCTCAAATTGGACACCCAGAAACCACAGCACCCCAATTAGTGAAGGAAAGAAGGAATAACTTCTATGGTACATTGTATATTTTGAAAGAAAAAGCAGCAGCTGTTTGTGGCTGCTCAGATGATGGGCTGCTATAATCAGTCCTGGCAAATATGTGTGGGCAGAGTACAGGTGCCAGATGTGGTATATATAATTGTTTGTACAGGTATTACAAGATTATAATACAGAAGCAGTGCCTATTTTAATGGGAAATGGGCACACGGATCGCTTTAGGCTGCTTTCAGGCATTTTATAATATGCTCTTTTTCTTAATCTTACAAGGCACAATTCAATATGGATGAGAAAGTGGATTTCAATTCTTCACTCAGTTGGCCTCACATATGGAGTTTCAATGGCACATACAAGTATCCATACCCAGACGATAACATTTCCTATGTGGACTTCTACCTTCATCAGCCACCAGTGGCAGCTATCTTCATCATCTCCTACCTCCTCATCTTCCTCCTGTGTATGCTTGGCAATGGAGTGGTTTGCTTCATTGTTCTGAGGAGCAAGCACATGCGCACAGTCACAAACCTCTTCATCTTGAATCTGGCAGTCAGTGACTTACTGGTGGGGATATTCTGCATGCCCACCACTCTCCTGGATAACATCATAGCAGGTAGGTGAACCCCAACCCCACAATGATAAAAAGTCAGCATAGCTAGCTCTTCACCACCACTTCCAACTCCCCCTGGCATCAGGGATGTGTAGGGGGAGATGTGTGTTGGAGACATGAGTTACCATGCTCTGAGGCTACTCAGATATACAAAAGGGGGCCAGTCTAGTCCCTGGCTGCCCCCCAGGATCAAGAGGGCACCAACTTGGCCACCTTTCCCATCACTTCTGTGGTCTTGCAGTGAGTGAATCTTGGCTGGACCCAAGGACCTGGCCTCCAGTTCACTTTTTTAATTTGTTATTTTTCATGTCCCTGCACTTCCAAGTCCTAGCCAGAGTTGGGAATGTGAAAGTACTGAGTGAATCTCCCCTCTTTCTGTTTCCAGAAGGATTAAAATCAGACATCTTAAAAAAATCTCTCACAGATTCTTTTTTTGTAAAAATCTCAAACCCAGTTTTTTAGCCTCCAGAGGCTCAGAGAAATGTCAGAACCTTCTGAGCTGTCTGTCTGTTACCAATCCTCAACTAACCATGGCAGAGGTCACCAACATGGTATAGAGGGCTATCATCAAAAGTGAGTGTTTGTCAGCCATTAGCACACATACACCTAAGGTGCATCTGTTTTCTCAGGGTACCTCAGGCATTCCTAGAAGGCCAGTACATCATTCCAGTGCACCAAGTGTACAACAGCAAAGCTTTGTTGACTTCAGTTGACAAAAATCTGGTGTAAACGAGAGCAGAACCAGGAACAGAATAGAAAATAGGCTGGCAACTGTGCGTGATCAGTTGGCAAATTTTGACTTTTTATATTGACTATATTTATATGCCAGATTTTTCATGTGGTTAATTTAATATATATATTTTTCATTTAAATAGGTATGGTCATCCCTGAACTGAGCTTGTTTTGATGTCAGACATTGGACACAATTACACAATGTGATGAGCATTAGTGGTAATAACTTTATACATTTCCTCCCCATATATTTTTTGACAGGTGTCCACACCCAGTGCTGTGATATAAGCCTGTGTTAAACTGCCCACCTTTCTTCCCCTCAGCCCCCCTTTTTGTCACATAAGTTGTCCGTGTGGATTTCAAAGTCCTGGCTACCCTTTCTGAGGCCCATCAGTATCATTTTGGAAGGTGTGCATTTATGGTGCCACTCAGCTCTTTTGAGAAAACTGTATTTTTTAAAAATCTATTCTTATGAGACTGACTAAAAAACAAACATAAATTTCATGCCCTTTCCTTATCTTTTAGGAAAATATGCTTTTATGCAGTTAGCATAAATCTGAATATATTCAATTAAATCATTGTATACGACTACTAGTACAATTCTAAATCAATTACATAAATGCAGAAAGGCTTGATGACAGGGGAATAAATGGGAAATCATGTATGAATTTTACCTCTTTTCAGATGAAATTATTCTGGTATGCCACTAATAAAATTCTGCATAAATCAAATTAAATAAGCACACAGAAGCTGTGGAAGAGTTTTGGGAAAAAACACTCCTCATTTGCTGAGCCAATCAAAAGGCATTTTTAACCATCTTTAATGGAATTATACATCAGAGCACGTTCAAATGTACCACATTTTCCTGAGTCAGCGGGAGGTTCTCTTTAACAGTATGGCTTTTTATGGGATTATACATCACTCACTCACTCACTCATGCCCGTCACCCCAATCGTAGCATATTAAAATGCAAGTTAAAACTTAAATACCAAAATCAGAAAACGCACACATTTATATTTCTTTATCAAACTTTTAAATAAAACCTATATACCATCTACTAGTTAGCCAGATATGTTTTTTTAATTTTCAACCAGGAATAAAAGTTTCCTCTTTCTATTAAATCCCTCGAATAGCTGTCTTTAAAATCTAGTAGCAGCTGTCTTTCAAAACCAGTAGAGAACCCCTACAGGTATCACAGATTTAATCTCTATTCATATTCCATTTGATCAAAGTAATACCTTTCTTATCTTTTTACATTGATTAGAAATTAGTACCTATTGGGTTAAACTGCATAAGAGGCCTTCTAATTTTAGTACATTTTTACCTAATTAATTGCATAGGATGTAAAATAGTCTATAGAAGCAGTTTATAAGTGTGCATTTCTTACCTCTCATGAAAATTTATCATTTGTGAATTATGAAGAATGTATTAGTTTACGGGACACAGCATAAACAACCCTTGCTTCCAGAGTTGTGTTAGACTAAAACAAGCATACAAACAAACAAAAAACTCCAATATTTTTGACCAGTAGCTATTGACAAAAGAGCCCATCTAGCACTTGTGTACCTATCAGAGGAATGGTCATCTAGATTTCTGTATCAAATTTTTAAAATCTATTTAATTTCAAATTATTTTAACAGATATAATGGTATGCATAGTACGTGAGTAGTGCAACATAATGGCACTCAAACCACATGGGATATAGAGACACAGCTTTGAATTTGTCCAGTTAAGACCATAGCCCATTATATGGGTTGTATTATTTCTAAGACATTGAATAATAGGTGTTTTGTTTTTTACAGATAAAACAGACTTTGTGTTCCAAGTATCCTTTATTTTACGTTTCCTCTAAGCTCCCACATGCATTTTGTATCTCAAAGCCTGCCATCAATATTTGGCGAATAACTACATAGACTTTGGTTTTGTTGCTACTGATTTTCATTTTCTGAATATATAAAATAAAAGGCATCTTTATCGTGTTTGTGGCCTAATCTTAGCCCATTCACTAGCGTACAATGTTAAAATAGTAGAGGAATTTTTACCCTGATTACTGAGCTAACGCCAACTTTGCTGCTATTGTTAAATGGAGATTTAAACTACAATACCCACCAAAAGGAGCACACATCTAACATATCTAAATAATTTTTTCCACACGTTCCCTCTTACATGTTTATTTAAAACTAATAAAGAGTCCTAATGGTATTACAAGCCCTGAGTCCCCCACCCCCAAATATTCCTATATTTCTCCCACTGACTCATAAATGTTATGTATTTATTCACGTAACTTTGAATTATTGGAAATTAGCCCCTTTGGCTCAAACTATGCAAAAAGTCTGTTAATTTTGCATAGCATTCAAAAAACAAGAGAAAAACAAACAAACAAAACCTCTTGCAGACAGTTTACAATGTTGTATTTTCTTTCTTATATTGGATGTAAGTTAAGCAAGTTTAATTTCCAGGAGAATACAAACCCTTCATTCACAGAGGTATCTGATAGTCAAAAAGAGCCAGAAAAAAGCAACGATCCATAATTTTGTAACGGTTTGAAGCACAGAGATAAAAATGTTGTTTGTTGTTCATTAGATCTCTGATGAAACATCAAAATGTTTACCAGAAGGAACTGGAGAGGCTGGAACACAATGAACATCTCTTTTACCATCCTATTACCATCAGATATCACAAAAGGAAGTGTAGGGAAGCGAAGAATGGGAGTTTGTGTGAATGACAGCTGTTGCAATTTTTATCTCTGTTCTTCAAAACAGATAGAAAAGTATAGCCCATGAAAAAATTTTCATGCTCTTTTTTTACTATAATACATCTTTGTAAATCATAGAATATCAGGGTTGGAAGAGACCTCAGGAGGTCATCTAGTCCAACCCCCTGCTCAAAGCAGGACCAGTTCCCAACTGAATCATCCCAGCCAGGGCTTTCTCAAGCCTGACCTTAAAAACCTCTAAGGATGGAGATGCCACCACCTCCCTAGGTAATCCATTCCAGTGCTTCACCACCCTCCTAGGGAAATAGTTTTTCCTAATGTCTAACCTAGACCTCCCACACTGCAACTTGAGACCATTGCTCCTTGTTCTGTCATCTGCTACCACTGAGAACAGTCTAGATCCATCCCCTTTGGAAGCCCTTTCAGGTAGCTGAAAGCAGCTATCAAATCCCCCCTCTTCCTTCTCTTCTGCAGACTAAACAATCCCAGTTCCCTCACAGCCTCTCCTCATAAGTCATGTGCTCCAGCCCCCTAATCATTTTTGTTGCCCTCCGCTGGACTCTTTCCAATTTTTCCACACCCTTCTTGTAGCGTGGGGCCCAAAACTGGACACAGTACTCCAGATGAGGCCTCACCAATGTCGAATAGAGGGGAATGATCACGTCCCTCAATCTGTTGGCAATGCCCCTACTTATACAGCACAAAATGCCATTAGCCTTCTTGGCAACAAGGGCGCACTGTCAACTCATATCCAGCTTCTTGTCCACTGTAACACCTAGGTCCTTTTCTGCAGAACTGCTGCCTAGCCACTCGGTCCCCAGCCTGTAGCAGTGCCATGGGATTCTTCCATCCTAAATGCAGGACTCGGCACTTGTCCTTGTTGAATCTCATCAGATTTCTTTTGAAATGAGGGGGTTGTACACTGAATCCTGGAAATAAAACTTCCTTCTCAATTCACAAATGATGAATATTTAATCCAGGTGTGACAGTCATGGAGCTGCTATATATTAGGCTATGAATCACATTTAATAATTATATGAATATTGTAAGTGATCTGGCCAGTGAGGTAAATTTGCTGTATAATTACGAAAATTTGGAAAATCCATGCAATATAATCTCATCACTTCCCATTTATTCTTCTGACCATTTGCATTTATTTATTTAGATTTGCACTAGTTGCATAAAAGCATATTTTCCTAAAAAAAAGGGGATATTTTTATTATTTATTTATTTTAAAGATTCAGAAGGATACATTAAACAAAGATAAAAACCTCTTTGTTTTCCAAAATGATCAAATGGCAGTGAAAATGCACACTGGTCCAGAAACAATACTGAGGCACTTTCGAAATGGATCTTTGAAAGGACCCTTAGAGCCATGCAGCCAGCTCACTGGACAAAAAGAGGGTGGGAAATAGGAGGGACATGCTGTCTAAAATGAGCTTTTGATTGGTGCATTATTGCAGTGTCGAACATGGACACTTGCCAACAAATACATTGTGATGAAAGTATAGAGTTATTACTATGACTATTTGCAATCAGTGTTGGGAATTAAACATGTTCAGAGTGGTGAAGGAGGCAGTCTATGGCCACGTCTAGACTACGCGCCGTATCGGCGCGTTAAAATCGATTGCTCCGGGATCGATATATCGCGTGTAATCTAGACGGGATACATCGATCCCTGAGCGCGCTTATATCGATTCTGGAACTCCACCAACCCCAACGGAGTTCCGGAATCGACATGGCGAGCAGCGGACATCGATCCCGCGCGGTAAGGACGGGTGAGTAAATCGATTTTAGATATTCAACTTCAGCTACGTTATTCATGTAGCTGAAATTGCGTATCTAAAATCGATTTTACCCCGTAGTGTAGACCAGCCCTATGTTAGATGTAGAGTCACACTCCATTAGCCCTACTCACAATCAGACATTTGTAAGGGTGCTTGAAGTAGTCTTTTCTGGTTTCTCAGTATGTAAATTCCACCAGCAAGTGTCATTTAAAATAAGACATGGTCGTCTTCAGCACACATCTTCCTATATCTTGTCCTTATTGCTTTTCTTGCTACATTCCTCCTTTCTACCCCTTGGCACATGCGTTTTCACAGATTGGATGCCATTACTCTCAGTTAGATTCAGTAGACTCTGTTGGTCAAATTCAGAGATGATGTGTAAAGGGTAGTGTGTAAGTTGGTAACCAGGAATGAGTTTAAGTGATTAACCAGTTCTAATGAGCCTAAGTTGATACATACTGTGGGTAGCTAGGACAAGATGAAAGTTATACCTCTGCAAGGTAAGGTCCCTGTTTTATATGGAAGCATGTGAGACCATTGCAGCTATAGTGTCTATCTTCCTTTCCTCTCACATGATGCTGCTCTAACAGGTGCTCAAGCTAATGCTTCAGATGCATGGGTGCTGCTATCAGGGTCATCAGAAGAACATCTCTGCCCTCTTTTATTACCTTGTGGTGGGTCACTGTGGACCATCATTCACCTGCACGTGGAAAGCATTATGTCTGGAGGGAGCACTTCAGCTCTGGGAGTGTTCTGGGAAGGATGCTCCTTTGCTGAGCCTTCAACGTTGTAGTGAAAAGGAGGCAATTTACCTTTCTAAGGTTATTTCAATTTGTACCTTCCAGGCTGGCCCTTTGGGAGCGTAGTCTGCAAAATGAGTGGGATGGTCCAGGGAATCTCGGTTTCAGCCTCTGTTTTCACTTTGGTTGCAATTGCAGTTGACAGGTAAGATGATGTAAAACTCTGAAACCAATATTCATTAAAAAAAATAAATATATTGCTCATTGTCCTGGGATCCCCAGCATTTTTACAATTACCAATTCATCCTCATTACACCCTGATGAGATGGGGTGTATTGTGCCCATTTTGAGGATGGGCAGAATGAGGCACAGCTAGGTTAAAGTGCATCATCATCATTTTTTCCCCACTTAATTTCCATAAAGATGGTAGAGGAGCAGGCACTGCAGGGGAACCCTTAGTGTGGCTTCATCTCTCCCACCTGCTGCTTGCAGAGCTGAGACCAATGGGTCTATATTCTGAGCCTCGGGCCCTCTGATCTGCTGTTGAGAGAAGAGAAGCCTGTGAGTCCACTTCCCCCATCAGAGCAAAGAATTCACCAGTCCCGGTCTGGGGAGAGTGCCCTGGCGGAGACTGGCAGATCCTGTGTCTGCTTCTCTCCCTTCAGGTGGCAGATCAAAGAACTGCTGGGACCAGAAGAGTCCCCTGCTCAGGGTCACAGGACTTAGCCCATTGAGCTACTCTAAAGAGCTCCTCCTCCCTCCGAGCCTGTCCCATCTTTTATGAAGGATGTGTCTCTTCTCCCATCCCCCAGCCAGGCTGCGCTGGGTCCCTCTTGGGGGTAAGGGAGGATGCAGTGGTGAGCTCCAGCTGGTTCGCAGGAATTGCTTGTTAAATTTAGAACCCTTTTTAGAACCAGTTGTTCCAGGACAACCGGTTCTAAAAAAGCTTTTTAATTTAACAAAGGCTCGGGCAGCTGCCCTCTCGGCCCCAGCTCACCTCCCCCTCTCCCCTGAACGCTCCACCCTCCTTCTCCTCCCCCTTCCCTGCTTACCGCGAATCAAATGTTCGTGGGAAGCCTGAACCAAGCAGCAGGCAGGTAAGCCAAGTCGGGGGGGCGGCGCACGCAGCCCAGTCCGGCTCCACCAGGCTCCGGCCTCGGCCAAGCACCCCCGGCTCGGGCTGGTCCCAGCCGAGCAGCTCTGATCCGACCCAGCTCGAGCCCAGCAGCCCCGCTCCCGGCCAAGCACCCCCGGCTCGGGCTGGTTCCAGCCGAGCGGCTCTGACCTGGCCCAGCTCGGGCCCTGCAGCACCGGTCCCGGCCGAGCAACTCCAGCCCGGCCAGGTTTGGGGAGTTGAGTCGTGCCCCGCGGCGCTGGTCGCGGTCCCGGCCCCAGGCAGTGTGGTAAGGGGGCAGGGAGCGGGTGTTCAGTGGGTTGTGGGGGAGTGGACAGGGGTTGGGGCGGTCAGAGGGCAGGGAACAGGGGGATTGAATGGGGGTAAGTGTCCCGGGGGGCAGTCAGGAAGGAGCAGGGGTTGGATGAGGTGGTGGGGGCAGTCAGGGAGAGAGAGAAGGGGTGGTTGGATGGGGCAGGGGTCCCGGGGGGCCATCAAGAATGAGAGGAGGTGTTGGATGGGTGGCAGAGGGCAGTCAGGGGACAGGGAAGGGGGGGATGGGTCAGGGGTCCCCAGGGGGTGTGTGTCAAGGAACATGGGGGGTTGGATGGGGCACGATCTCTTCGTGAGGTGAGGAGGAGGGAACCTGTTAATATTTAGGCATCTCATCACTGGGAGGATGTTATAAATATTCCATCCCAGCCTTTACTTCTGCCTCTTCAATGCTGTGGGGAGGGTGTTTCTCCCTTGTTCCCCTCCCAGAATACCACTGGGGGCAGATAGCCAGTTGCTCCGCCTCAGTCCCCTGCTGCCTCTCTCATCTCATTTTGGGAGCAGGGGTATGTCTCTCCCTTCCAGCCCCAGATTCCTAGCCGCTTCCTTCTCCCTTCGACTCTACCCTTGCCTTTCTTTGAAGCAGCTGCAGTCTCTTCAGGCAGCTTCTGCTGACCCCACCCCTGTGGTGATGTAGGAGTCTGCCTAAGCATGAGTTTGGATTCAGTCGAAGATGTTCAAAATTAGCATAAAGTAAATGTTTTTTCAGTGAAAGATTGGCCATTTGCTGAGTCTGACCCTTTCTTAATAGCAAGTGATGTCAGCGAGTAGGACCACATTTGATGCGACTGTTCGGTGCCGTACAACAGAGACAACGCAGAGCTGTGTATACAGCATTGCATCTGGGGGCCTGGCCCAATGATCTGTCCAATAGATCAAACCCCCCAGGCTGTGCAGCTCCTTCCTAAGATGTGCTGCATGGTAAAAAATTCCTTGTTCTGTGAGTGCTGTAGGCCCAGCAAGAGAGGCTGTTCTGCAGTGGAAGTAAAACTTTTATGAATCAGCCATACCAAAACTGTGGTCCAATACCAATACATGGTTCGCTGATTGGTCACATGGTGCTGGCTCCTTCTCCTCATGTCCAGCTGCTAAGTGACATTGAGACACCTAAAACTACATGAAATTCTTTCCTAATGCCACCTTTCCACATCAGCAGCTATTGCCGTAGCCACAGGGATGTTATTCAGTTGTCATTGGGCAGGGAAGTGGCCCAGTCAATCGTGAATGGGAAGGTAACTGTCTATGAGGCAATTTCTCTACTGACCTATGGACCACATTGTCAAGTTTGAGGACCCCCTGTTACAAATCATGGGCCAGTGACATCAGTACATTGATTTACACCAGCTGAGGCCCTCACTGCACATACGTATTTCTTATGTTTAAAATAAATGACTGAACTGGGTTTTATTGACATTGGTTATGTGGCTTTTAGATCTATTCTCTGGCATTCTGTTCACTGCAGGTTCCGATGCATTGTTTACCCGTTTAAGCAGAAGCTCACCACATCAACTGCGGTTGTCATTCTAGCAGTCATCTGGGTTCTGGCTATCACCATCATGTGTCCGTCTGCAGTCATGTTGCAGGTACAAGAGGAAAAGTATTTCAGGGTGATCCTTGGCTATAGCAATCAAACCAGCCCTATATACTGGTGCCGGGAGGACTGGCCCAATAAGGAAATGAGAAAGATCTATACAACGGTGCTGTTTACCAACATCTACCTGGCCCCCCTTTCACTCATCGTCATTATGTATGCCAGGATAGGGATCGCGCTCTTCAACAAAGCGGCACCTGTAGGGGGAAAACAGAGCCAGGAGCAGCGCCACTCCGTGTCCAGGAAGAAGCAGAAGGTGATCAAAATGCTCATCATTGTGGCTTTACTTTTCATCCTGTCCTGGCTCCCTTTGTGGTCTTTGATGATGCTCTCAGACTATGCCAATCTGACAGAGGTCCAGCTGCAGATCATCAACATTTACATCTACCCCTTCGCTCACTGGCTGGCCTTTTTCAACAGCAGCATCAACCCGATCATCTATGGCTTCTTCAACGAGAACTTTCGCCGAGGCTTCCAGGCAGCCTTTAAGTTTCAGCTCTGCTCTGGGGAAATGATGCGCAGGGAGTTCTACTCCCAGCGGGGCCAAAGCAATGCCATATTACCAGCAACTACCCACCAGCTGCTGGAGGACCAACCTTCTCAAAATGCCAAGGACACGAAGAAACCAATTCATAGAGGGAGCTGGATGAACAACCAGCAGGACTTGATGATGGAAGACCTAGAAAGGGCAACCAATGACAATGGAGTAAAATGAAATTTGCAATGAACTGGTTTATTCCAACTTCCCGTGGAAGAGTCTGATGTGGTGTGAGGTTCACATGATTTAAGCCAGGGGTTGGCAACCTGCAGCACGTATGCCAAACACGGCACGCGAACTGATTTTGAGCTGTGTTCCTGGCCCCCAACCCCACTCAGCCCCCTGCAGGGGCAGGAGGCAGAAGCTTGGTTTTGCAGCAGCCAAGCTTCCCCCCTCCACCGCTTCTTCCCCCAGCCTGGTGCTTTCCTGCCCCGCCCCCTCTCCTTCCCTGTGCCAATCAGCTGATGGCCCTTGTGAGGGGGAGGGGGAAGAGCGGCAGCGTGCACACAGCTCTGTACAGGGAGCAGAGAGAGGTAGGGATGGAGCCTGGGGGTAGGGAGTAGAATTGGGCATATCCCTTCCAGCCCCCTGTCATGAGACGCTCAGAGCAGGGGGCTGGGAGCACCCCAGCCGAGCACCCCAGCCCTCTGCCCTGACCCCCCCCACACTCAGCTTTTTGCCCTGCACCCCCCACATCCTCCAGCCCTCTTCCCTGACCCTTGAACCCCCCACACCCAGCCTTCTGCCCTGCACCCCACAGCCCTCTGCCCTGAACCCCGCACCCCAACACACACTCAACCTTTTGCTCTGCATCCCCATAGCCCCATCCCTCTGCCCTGACCCCCCCCACACCCATCCCTCTGCCCTGCACCCCTACAGCCCCATCCCTCTGCCCTGACCCCCCAACACACTCAGCCCTCTGCCCTGACCCTTGAACCCCCCCCCACACCCAACCTTCTGCCCTGCACCCCCGACAAACCTTCAGCCCTCTGCCTTGACACACCCCCACACAGCCAGCCTTCTGCCCTGCACCCCCCATACCCCCAGCCCTCTGCCCTGACCCTTGACCCCCCCACCCCCACTCTTCTGCCCTACACCCCACACACATCCAAGCCCTCTTCCGTGATCCCTGAACCCCCTCCCCCAGCCCTCTGCTCTGACTCCTGAACCTCGCCCCCAGGTCTGGGGTCCCGACCGCAGGCCCTGCTCAGTCCGCTGCTGGCCTAGGTGAACAGAACCCTAGGCTGGCAGCGAGCTGAGCAGGCTGGCGGCATAAGATCAGCATTTTAATTTAATTTTAAAATGATGCAGCTTAAACATTTTGAAAACCTTGTTTACTTTACATACAATAGTTTAGTTCTATAATATAGACTTACAGAAAGAGACCTTCTAAAAACGTTAAAATGTATTACCGGCATGCGAAACCTTAAATTAGAGTGAATAAATGAAGACTTGGCATACCACTTCTGAAAGGTTACTGACCCCTGATTTAAGCCCTCGCTGGCAAAAAAACAAAACAAAACACATCTTAAATGTTATTGTAAAGTATGTATAACTTGTAGAACAGCTGGTTGCTTGGACTAGATACGAGGCCTAATTCTGCCCCCCTTTATACCAATGTAAGTTGGGAACAACTCCATTGAAGTCAGTGGCATAAACATGGCATAAGTGAGAGCGGAACGAAGACCACTGATTTAAATGGAGATGCTCCTGATTTACATTTCGTGTATTGGGGAGCAGAATCGGGCCTGTATTGGTTTAGATTTGCACTGTTCTCAGAATAGGTGAAACAGGGTTGCATAAAGTTTTGTTAGAGAAATGTTACAGCATGTAATGCTATTGCTCAATCCATACAACAGTTTTGTCAGAGTAGAATCTGAAGAGGTTATTGATTTATTTAATATCCACTTAGATGTTGGGGTTTGGTCTGGGTGTGAACTGTAGAATGATTCTGCTGGAACATTTTCATTATTTTTTCATTAGCCAATTTTGGACACGATCAAAATAAAATTTTGCAGATTAGGATGGTGGTTTATGAAACTAATGAAAAATCCTCCACTTTTAATTGAATAGTGTCCATTTTACAAAAAGTCAGGATAATCCAACAAACCTTCATTTTTACAAGTTAGCTGTTGAATTCACTTTATTTATTAATAGCCGCTCCCAGTATCGTTGTTTTATATTGATTGCTCAGGCATAATAGCCTGTTCCTGAAATCATTCATTCTGCTACGTTATCATTACCATTAACTCAAATACTAGAGATTTGCTTAATAGACCAGCATTAATTTTTTAATACCTCTGAATATAAAATATTGTGCCATCCAGCTTCCAGGCAAATGCGTAATTTGTATTCACAGTGCTTCTGGCCTGGAGATGATTTTTTTTTTTTTTTTTTTAATAAATCTGCCTGTGTGAACTGGTGTGAGGTCTGCAGCTTCTATAGCTTCTTATTTGTTCTTCTTTCTGGCTGACTCTTTAGTTAATTTTGTGACTGAACTGTCATTCAGTTTGTCTGTGTCTCAGTCTGAGAAATAAAAAGGATTAAGGATGTGAGAAATAAAAGAAAAGCTGCTCTTATGCTGCAGTTTTGGTGAGTTCTCAGAATCTTGTTCTTATATTTTTTCAAATCTTTGATAAAGAAATATCTTGCCAAAATTGTGTGTCCAGTCTAAGTTGCACATTTTGATGGTAGCTATTCTAGATACCATGACATCATTGCTCCACCAAGAGACAGTAACAGGAGTATTTTAAGGCTCCGATCCTCCAATCAGATCCGCAGGGGCAGATACTTGCACCCCCCACACAGAGTTTCACTGAAATCAAAGCATACATGCTTCTGAAGTCACTGGGGTTCCACATGGATGCAAGGCTCCATCCACACAGAGCTGGGGCTTCACAAGGCAGACATGATGAAGACCTATGGAATAATAGAGAGTATCTACCTGTCAATGCTGAATTGTTCCCAGCAGTTAGTCCAGGCTGGAATATTTATCACAATACAGCTGTTTTTGGATGAAACTTGACTGTTTTTAGTTCATGAAACCTCCACACAGCTTATGGGAATCAAAACATTTCAACTAAATTTCACATGAAACATTTTTCCACAGTGTTTTTTGGTCAAAATGAAACAGTATTTGGGGATTTTGAAGAAAAAGCAACAACAGCTCTAATTTTGCAGGTAAGATTTTATGAGGCATTATAACTAAAGCTAGGATTTTCAGAGGAGCCAGTAGGATTTGGATGCCTGACACCCTTAGGGTCCTTTGAAAACCACAGCATAAAGGCTTGACTGAAATCCAGCTATTAAGGCCCAGATCCTCACATTTACTTAGCCATTTATTGATTTCAGTGGAACATAGGTGCATAAATACCTCTGAGGATCCGGTCTTATGAGCCTACTGCATTCTTTCGGCCCACTACTCTTTCGTTCATTCACTGCACTTTTAAAAAATGGGCTTAGGGTTGCCTGGCATGGTTTGTTCTTCACGGATTCCTGAGGCTTATTCCTTTATACTCTACAGGCCAAATTACGGCTGGCTTGGGGTGAGCTGTTTATTGCGTGTGGACTGGTTCACATTCTCTGAGTTGTGGGTGAACAAAGGTGTGGCATGTGCGTTAGGAATACAGCTATTTCAGATGAGAAATACCCTAAGCTTCATCAGTTTCTCACCCTGTTTGTATTTATTATATCTGAGAATGTCCAAATCATTCAATGTATGTCCAAAAAGAAAGAGCGCACTTGTTGTACGGCAGCAGAGACACAGATGACATTACCAAAGGAAGATACAACCTCTGGCCTCTTCAAAACTATAATCAAATTAATGTGCCCAGTTTAATGGTATAAACCTTTAAGGCCTGAGTTAATCCTGCTACATTTTGATACAAGAGTGGCTTTCGATAAACTAATAGTTGAGATAGATGTTGCAGTGGCTTTTTTCTGCCTGAGATGTTTTTGCCACAAGGTGCTCCTTCTTGAGCAAGGCGGTGGTTCATCAAAGCATTTAAGTACATAGTGAATTTTAAGTATGTATAAGTCCATCCTAGTTTTCAGCAAAGCACTTAAGTCTAATTGAAGTCAATGGGGCATGCTTTACTGAAACAGGGCCTAGAAAACAGATGCTGACTGCCGCTATTGATTCAGAAGGTTTACCCTTCATTAAAGGACATGGTTCACAAAGTACATCGCGTCTACTGCTTTGAAGATAGAGCTCTACACAGAAAGGAAGTTCTGTTTTGGGAGGGATTTTTATATTTCAAAATCTGGCTTTGTTTTGAATTGGAACAAAACCTGAAAATGTAGAAATTCTGCACAAAGGAATACTTCCCCCCCCAAATGTGTGATGGGGTGTCCATCCCACACAGGGCCTGAACAGGCAAAATAGGCCAATTAACCCTGGAGGGAAGCCAAGGACTGACAAGGCCTAACGTCTGATAAAGCCCAGCCTTGGGAGGAGCTGGGATAGGTCTATAAAGAGAGGAAGAATTGTGCTCTCATATCCTACAGACTCACCTGTCTACAGAGCCAGGACCAGATCCTGCTCCAGATGAAGTAAGAGGGCACAGTTCCAATGGTCTCTTCCAACCTAATATTCTATGATTCTGTGAGGAGAGTGAGCCCTGGGATCCTGCCTTGGACTACAGACTGTGGCAAGAATCTGAACAGGCGTGAAGTATCCACATGGAGCAAAGGAAGCACCAATGATAACCCATGATAGAGCCAGAAGATAGGGAAGAAAGGTAGGAAGGTGTGCAGGGAGCCAGCAGCAAGGCCAGAGACTGAGCAGACTGTGGCTACTGGGCATAGGGTCTCTGGGCTGGAATCTGGAGTAATGGGCAGGCCAGGGTTCCCCTAATGGCCACAAGGAAAGTGGCACAGCATAGGCAGTCTATCAGAAGCCTGCCTGAGACAGTTTGTCCAGTGTGCCTTTGTTACCCCACAAGAAGAGGACAATAGTGACAGGGTCAGTGGACTGAGTTATGAAGAGAGAGCAACTGACTCCAGAGAGAGAGAGAGAGACAGACACACACACACACATACATATATCATGGTGAGCAACCAAAGGAGGGGGCGTCAGACTAGATGAGAAATATTTCACAGATGAACCTCAAGGAAACAGCTCCGCAGTGAGTAGTTAACCCATCACAGAATTATTAAAACATTTAATTTCAACCCAATCCAACTTTTAAAAATTGTATGTAATACAAAATTTTTAAAACTGAAACAAGAAACCGTTTCAAATGAAAAATCAAAACATTTCATTCCGAAGATGTATGGCTGTAACTTTTTTTAAGTTTGTTTTTCTCGTAAATGAAATTTTGGCAAAATCAGCATGCTTTTGTGAAGTCCTTCGATTGCAAGGGAGTTGCATTTTCAGACCAGCTCCACTAAAAGGGAATATTCCGATCCCCAAATCATCACACATCTGGCCTGTTTTACTGCTGATAATCCATGGCACAGTTAATTACATCACATTCTGATTTTTATTTTTATTTTTTGCAATTCAGGTAACAGTGAATTAGCATGCTTGGTTACATAATTAATACCAAGCAGTCTGAATTAATTGCTATATAGACCTTAGTTCATCTTCAATAGATACTAAATGTACTGAGCATAAAAATTGGATACTTCGTGGATTTGAATCTTATCAAAGGATGAATGGGTACATGCACATCTTAACTCCAATAAGCATCTGTTTTGAGATGGTCCTGAATTTTTATTATTATTTTTAGACCCTTTCTAGGGGCCAATCTTCCTTTCACTGAAGTCAACAGAAGTTTTACCACTGACTTCAGTAAAAGCATGATCAGGTCCGAGATATCTAATATATTAAGGTCAAGGTAGCTTAATCCATATTAAGTATCTAAATAGGTGGCCTGTTTTTCCAAAGAGCTAAGCACCTTGCAGCTCCAAATGCTCCCACCCCAAAGATCTGACTGTTCAGGTATATGGATTTGGTTTAGGTTTATCTCTGGTATTTAATAGCTGATAATTCAATGTCAAGTGGATTGTCAATGTTCCTCATTCATACCATATGCTCCTTTTTGTTATCAAACATGTATTGGGAGTTAATTCGACATAGTTCCTTGCTTTAACTGTTCTCTGAGGTTTAGATTAAAGAGTTTCTCGTCAACATTAATGAGTTACAAGCCCACAAATAAGAGGCCTTCTCACCTCAAAGTATAAAAATCTACCCATCATTTAATCGCTGAGAATTTATAGTAAGTGCTAAATGTTTCGTTACAGTATGTCTTGCATTTGCTAAGAAGTTAACAAGCAGAATTAGAAACACTACATTTCAAGTTTCATTGGTTTGCAAATCATATTCTCTCAAACATTTATAATATTTCAGCAGCATGTATTCACTGTTAATATTCACATACACCATGATAATTTATCTTTTAACATCTGACTGTAGCTAGAGAACATCTCTTCCCTCCTCCCCCATTGTTGTTAAAGTGACGTCTCCAATGTTCGTGTTAGGGAGCTACGGGGAGCGTTTAGCATTGCTGAAAAATTAGGACTTTTAGGCCCCAGTGCTGTGAATGCTTCGCTGTGAGTGGAACCTTCCACCCTCAAAGAGCCTCCCTGCACGCTTTGTCCTCTGGCATGGAGAAGTCTGAGGATCAGAGCTTTGTTCAACACCTAACTACAGCTTTCAGTGACTTACTTCAGGCCAGGGCTGCCCAGAGATGGGGGCATGTGGAGCAATTTGCCCCAGCGGCCCCGTGAGCCCTGGCCCGATGGTGGTCCGGGTCTTCGGTGGCATTTCAGCGGTGGAGGGACCCTTCAGTGCTGCCAAAGATGCGGAGTGACTGAAGGGCCCCCCACTGCCGAAATGCTGCCGAAGACCCAGACCGCCGTTGGGTGAGTACAAGTTCTGCAGCTCCCCCGATTTGCCCCAGGCCCCCTGAATCCTCTGGGCGGCCCTGTTTCAGGCACCTGAATTTGAAAATTTGGCCCAGTAAATTTCGATTTGCCTTGTGTAACTATTTTTTTTAAAAACCTGCCTGTAGCCATTTTAAGGGTAGGCACTGAACTCTAACTACTCGAGCTATTCAAAGTAATGACATGGTTATTGATTTTATTTATGATTACTACTTCATCATTTTTATGTTTCATTTCACTTTACTGTTGTATGCAGTGCCATCGGTTTGAGATAGCAGAGTGGAATGGCTGAGCTATTGGCTTATTGCCAAAATTGGTAAAACTTCTAGAGAGTCGTATTACCCTCCTATGCACCTTTGAAAAGAAAGTTGATTTAGGATAGAGGATAAAATACAGGAATTCAATAGTATCCCCCAATAGATAAACTTTCCTATTATTTTTTTTTCTTTTTTGGCAAAGTATAGCCACAAATAAACACAGAACTTTACAAAACTCAGAGCAAGGCATGTATCCTGCAGCAAAAAGCTTATTAATTGACAGAGACAAGCCAAAGGCAAGACAAGACTACAGTGTAAGTGAAGGAGTGTGTGAAGAAGTTATTGGTAAGGATAATAAGGGATGAAGTATTTCTGGAAGACGTGGCTTATAAAGGGAGATGGTGCTTAGCAGACAATAAAACAGAAACTGTTCCAAGTGCAGGAAACTCCATTACTGGAGGCACAAAGCAGACCACAATATGTGTGTGTGTGTGTGTGTGTGTGTGTGTGTGTGTGTGTGTGTGTGTGGTCGTTATTTAGTGTCTGATCCACAGGGATGATCAGAGATTTACTAACAACTTCAGTTATCATAGGTCTGGTCCCAGCTCTCCGGGTGGGATAGAGGGTGACTTGCTCCATAGCTGTGTCCATGTGAGTATTTCTGGAAGAAATCTAGGGTACTGAAATTGAGAACAAGAGACCTGAATTTAATGAGGGGAAAGCCAGAAAGCCACAGAAGGTGTGATGCAGTCAAAATGGCAGGCACAGATGCCTTTACCAGTGGTGTTTTAGACTGTCCAAAGGGGTGAAGAAGTTGAGAGCCAGGAGAGGAGTCATTTAAGGAAATCAAAGGGACTGTGAAAATGAAATCACAGATGGGTGTGTGTGTGGGGGGGAGGGTATGCATTAACCTCAGGGACTCTGCAGCCTGAAGTAATGCATCTGTAACTTGTAGTGTTTTGGGAGTGGGGATGTGTGGGGAGGGGGGGGAGTTATATCTAATTTTCTGTCAGACCTTCAATATTTATATGAAAAATTGCTGTAGGGAAGACATTTAACATTAATTTTGATTAAAGCTCCCTTGACGAGACTGAACAACAAACCATTTCAGTTGTTAGAAGAAATCTGCACCGAACAGCTGTTGGAGATTTGGTAAGCCTCTGGAGAAAAATCTTACTTTCTGTTCAAAATTTCATGACACTTCACCCAAACTAGACAGGACATTATCACAACAAAATAAACCGCATTTAGAGAACAGAATTCCATCAAAACAGGGCCCTGCAGAGACCTGCTGTGGTGCACTCCACTAGCTGGTGCCACAGCCAAAGTAAATCTGAACAAAGATGATGATGAGAGGGAGACAAGGAAGGAGATCAATTCTACAACATCCTGGTCCTTATATGGGCATGGAGTGGGAATTGTCCTTTTAACACAAAGTCCCTGATCCTGCAAACTCTTAAGCATGTGTGTAAGTTTACTCACATGAGTCATCCCATAGCTTCCAATGGCTAAGTGACCAAAATTAAATATGCGTCTGAGTGTTTGCTGATCTGGGGCCTTAATGTCTTTCCCACAGACTTTGATTTTTTATTTTATTTATTTATTGATTGATTGTATGACACAGACAAGTCAAAGGCAAAACAAGATAAAATACTCCCATTCACTGCCCTCACTGGGCATGCGACCTGGGAGCCTCTGCACACACAGCCGCAGGGAGGGTGGGGGGAATAGGGCAGCAAGGACTAGAGAGTGCAGTAGGACCAAGCAGCTGACTTGCAGGGAGGGGGAGCAGCAGGGCTCCCAGCTGAACAGGCTGGGGGAAAGATGAACCCCAAACTTCCCAGCTACCACCTGCCTGTCAGCTTTGCTCCCTGCTCCAGGCAAGCTCTGCACTGTAGTGAGGAGGAGCCGGAGCAGGAAGGGTAAGCATGCTCCTCCAGGCAGTAATGGCACTTCCATCAGCTCTGCTGGCCGCCTGCAGCACTGCTCCTCTGCCTCCGGGAACTCTGGGATACATCTGGAGGACTTCCAGAACCCGAGTCAAGTCGGGGCCGCGTGCACACAGGAAAGCAATAGGACTCGAAGCATTGGTCCCAACTTAACAGAGGCTTGGACCCTCCAGCCCTGCAGGGTCCTGGGACCAAGCCCTAGATTAGCACAATTGGTGTATGGACACAGGGGGTTTAGGCTTCAGCACAGGCTCATGGCTGTGTACACATATCCTTAGAGAATCTGGCCTTAGGAGCCTGGACCATTGACTTTTATTAAGACTTAGGAACCTAAGTGCCTAAATCACATTTGAAAATGGAATCTAGACTTTTAAACCATTTCGGCACATTTGAAAAATTTACTTCATCTCCTATTATTTGTATGTATAACCTAGCACAATGGGGCCTTGTTGCCAGCTGGGACCTCAGGCACTACTGGAATCCAACTAATAATAAATAAATAGCAACAAAAAAATTACCCTCAACACTTGCTTCTCATTAACAGAGGAGGAAGAAAGGGAGAAAAATGCCATTTTTTAAATACGGGGAAATGCCCTGATATAATGGTGATGAGAGTCATATAAGTACCCATGTAGATAAATAAATAATAGTGATACTTGCAGTATATTATTCAGAGATGCCTCTGTGTGTTATAAAGCATTTTAGACAAGGTATGGACCCTGGAAAAGATTGGAGATATAAGTAGAACTCAAGCTTTGTTTCTGTTTCTCTGTAGCTAGCAGCTGTTTCCTTTAATACATGCCTCCTGATTAAGAGAGACTGACATCTTTTCATCCAAATCCTAGCTAGATTCAAAATAAAATGAAAACCAATATCTTCAAAGATCCAGTGCAGAATACTATTTCAAGTTATCAGTTTAAAAAAGAATAGTATTGAAACAAATGGTCTTAACATGTCTAGAACAAAATTCAAACAAGTAAAACATACACTTCAGGATGTGTTTACAGTTCCTCATCTCGCCACCACTACAAATTGCAATGCACATTGCCTGGAAAAATTGATAACTATGCACTTTTTTCATCATAGACAGCAGCACCTGTGATTCATGTGCCTTGAACTTTTCTGTCAGCACCCAGCATCAATGTCAGAAAAATCAAATACACAAGCCTAATTTCCATGTATAAATGTAACACACAGCCAGCATGTTCAGTGTTCAAGCAGAGAGTTGTTTCTGTTACAGCACCCCCCAAGGAAGTCCCTGCCTTGCTAAATGATAATTCGGCCATTAACATTTAGAAAACGACTAAGCGCTATTAAAAAGATATGCTGCATTTCTAAATAGCTTGTCTGTGTGTGGCATGACAGTTTTTTGTAGCATTAATATAGTTTCAAAGTAAGAATGAATCCATTCCTCCATACAGCATGGAAAATAAAGTTCCGAGTACAGTAATAATTACAAAGATGCTTCCACCTCAAGCTGTGACCCTATCCCCTATAAATGAAGATGGATTGAGTAGGGTCTGTACATGTGTCATAAACAGATAGTTAAGGGTTAATGTCTCTTTTACCTGTAAAGGGTTAACAAGCTCAGTGAACCTGGCTGACACCTGACCAAAAGGACCAATGGGGGGACAAGATACTTTCAAATCTAGGTGGAGGGAAGTCTTTGTTTTGTGCTGTTTGTTTTGTTCTTTGTTCGCTCTTGGGGATAAGAGGGACCAGACATACAAGGGGTTTGGGTCTTGGGTCCCCCAGGGAAGATTTTGGGGAGACAGGGAGTGTACCAGACACTGGAATTTCTGGTTGGTGGCAGCACTATCAGATCTAAGCTAGGAATTAAGTTTAGAGGGGTACATGCAGGTCCCCACTTTCTGGACGCTAAAGTTCAAAGTGGGAATAATACCTTGACATGGTGGCAGCAGTGGAAAGTCTAGGACCCAAAAGCCAGTGAGGTTTTTTTCCTCTCCTTTCTAACTGCTTGGAAAACAGTCTGAGAGGGGGTTGGGTTTAAAAGCAAAAGCCAGTAGGATTTTTTTTTCTCTCTCCTTCTAGTTGCTTGAAAGCAGGCTGAGAAGATTGGGTTTTAAAACCACATCCAGTGAATTTTTTTTCTCTCCTTTCTGGCTGAGGAAGGCAGCCTGAAGGCATAAGTGTTAAGTTCTTTAACAAGGGTCTTTGTTAAAAAGGCGGCAAGCTGTGAGCCAGCAGACACCAGCAAAGGGCATTTGCAAATGAATTTTTTTTTCTTTCTAACTCTTTGGGCATAGATAGTTAGAAGTCTCTGTTAAGGAAGCAGTCTGGGCTGCAAGATTCGAGGCAGTAAGCTGCAGACAGCACAGCCAGCACAAGAAAGCAGGAACAATGAGTTCCAAGGAACGGGCAAGACTGGATGCAGAAGAACAAGCCAAAGAAGCTGCCCACAAGAAAGACATGGAAAGGAAACAAAAAGAGATAGAAATAAGAAAAAAAGAAATTGCGATAAAACAAAAAGATACAAATAAGAGAAAAGGAGATGGAGATAAGAGAAAGAGAAGAACAAGCCAAAGAGGCAGCCCACAAAAGAGAACAAGAAGCCAAAGAGGCGGCCTACAAAAGAGAGATAGAGATCCAAAGGGGAGGCCCACCAGCGGGCCATGGACTCAGCAAAGACTAAGCCAGATGTTCCAGCCAGCCCTAACAACCCTTCTCCAAGTACTGTTCCCCATCCCAGGAAATTTTCCACCTACAAGGCAGGTGATGACACTGAGGCCTTCTTAGAAAATATTGAAAGGACCTGCCATGGGTACAACATCTTTACAGACCAGTACATGACAGAGCTGAGGCCACAGCTCAGTGGACCCTTAGCAGTGGTGGCGGCTGAAATGCCTGAGGAACACATGAACAATTATAAACTTTTTCAAACCAAGGCCAGAATCAGAATGGGGCTAGCACCTGAGCATGCCTGTCGGCAGTTCAGAGCCCTAAGGTGGAAACCAGAGGTGTCATTTACCCGACATGCCTACCACATTGGAAAGAATTGGGATGCCTGAATATCAGGAGCAAATGTTAAATCTCTAGATGAGCTGTCCCTCCTAATGGAAATGGAGCAGTTCTTAGAGGGTGTTCCTGAGGAAATACAGAGGTACATCCTAGATGGGAAGCCCAAAACTGTAACCGAGGCTGGGGAGATTGGAGCCAGATGGGTGGAAGTGGCTGAAAAGAAAAAAGCTACTAGCAAGGGGAGCGACTATCACAGGGGGCAAACTAACAATAAACCTTATCACTGAGGGCAACCCAAGACCCCACCTACAACCCAAGGAAAGCCCCAGACTCCCTATTGTCCCACCTCACCAGTCTCCAGCAACCCAATTCGGCCCAGTGACCAGTCAGCTGGGTGATGCTTTAAATGTAATGAACTGGGACATATAAAGGCCAACTG